>NC_134467.1:32818519-33154769 GCF_047948215.1 Lycorma delicatula | reverse complement strand
TATATAATCATATACCTGATACATATTTGCCTAATACTACATCAGATTTAATTAAAGATTTTCCATTTTTTTTTTAATACTAATCGAGAAGAAAATCGTATTATACGGCTGAACAGAAGGATTTTATAAAACCTATATATTTCAAAAAATTCCACAGTAGCGTAATTAAAAAATATCTTTCAAAGATTTTTGTAAATTATTTATTATCATCAGCCAGTCAGACAACAAAGTTATAATACTTTCATGCTATTGATTGTTTATTTTCTTATATAGTGAAAAAAAATAAATAAATGGAAAGATAACCATAAAATGTTTAAAAAAATCAACAAAATTAATATTTTAAAAATATTGTCGGCGTCCTGACCTCCACTATAGCCCCCAAAGTATTATTTTTGAATCACTTGTACTATTACTATTTCAAGGAAGACAAAAAATTAATTAAAAAAATTTTTTATTTTGTCTTCAGTCATTTGACTGGTTTGATGCAGCTCTCCAAGATTCCCTATCTAGTGCTAGTCATTTCATTTCAGTATACCCTCTACATCCTACATCCCTAACAATTTGTTTTACATATTCCAAACGTGGACGGCCTACACAATTTTTTCTTTCTACCTGTCCTTCCAATATTAAAGCGACTATTCCAGGATGCCTTAGTATGTGGCCTATAAGTCTGTCTCTTCTTTTAACTATATTTTTCCAAACGCTTCTTTCTTCAACTATTTGTCGCAATACCTCTTCATTTATCACTTTATCCACCCATCTGATTTTTAACATTCTCCTATAGCACCGCATTTCAAAAGCTTCTAATATTTTCTTCTCAGATACTCCGATCGTCCAAGTTTCACTTCGATATAAAGCGACAATCCAAACATATACTTTCAAAAATCTTTTCCTGACATTTAAATTAATTTTTGATGTAAACAAATTATATTTCTGATTGAAGGCTCGTTTTGCCTATGGTATTCGGCATTTTATATCGCTCCTGCTTCGTCCATCTTTAGTAATTCTACTTCCCAAATAATAAAATTCTTCTACCTCCATAATCTTTTCTCCTCCTATTTTCACATTCAGCGGTCCATCTTTGTTATTTCTACTACATTTCATTACTTTTGTTTTGTTCTTGTTTAATTTCATGCTATAGTTCTTGCGTAGGACTTCATCTATGCCGTTCATTGTTTCTTCTAAATCCTTTTTACTCTCGGCTAGAATTACTATATCATCAGCAAATCGTAGCATCTTTATCCTTTCACCTTGTACTGTTACTCCGAATCTAAATTGTTCTTTAACATCAGTAACTGCTAGTTCCATGTAAAGATTAAACAGTAACGGAGATAGGGAACATCCTTGTCGGACTCCCTTTCTTATTACGGCTTCTTTCTTATGTTCTTCAATTATTACTGTTGCTGTTTGGTTCCGGTAAATGTTAGCAATTGTTCTTCTATCTGTGTATTTGAACCCTAACTTAATTAAAAAAAATAAGAAATAAATAAAAAAATCTAATGTGGACACCATATGACTTCCTTGTACGCCTATTTAATTACATATTCACATTTTTTTGCTACGTTTCATTTAAACTTATTTAATTTGAAAGTGAGATACGATCCTTCAATTTTTTAATAAAGTGGACGTTACACAATGACATTGTGGTGGATACCACGTTGCATCACATTTTTTGTGGTGCCCGTATCAACATTTTATATTAATTTTGTTTTACGTCGCTGAAGTAGTTATGTGATATAAGTGAGAACGTGTCGGTTCCGTAACTATGCACACATCGGTTTGAATTTGACTTCATATACATATATTTTATTTAACTTTTTTTTAAATTTAAATTATTAATAATTATTAACCTCTAATAATTTTTGAATTAAAATGAAAAGTTCATAAAACTTTTTTTACTTTTAAGACCATAATGGATCACTTTAGTTCTTTTTTTTTTTTGGCAAGTTCTTTCTTTTCTTGCCGATTTGTTGTTTTTCAGCTTTTCATTTTTGCCAGTAATTTCTAAGGGTTTCAGATCTTCTTGCCCTTTGTTGTTCAGAGTACACCCGGCTTATTGTTTTCTTGGGTTTTGATAGGAATCTTGTGTCTTTATTTTTTAATTTCTCATAGTTTCCGGTTTTCGTTTTTAGGTTTTCACGGGTTATATCTAATTTCTCCATGTCTTTCTGTACTTCGTATAACCAGTTCGGTCTGCTTTTCTTGTTCCAGAAAAGTTCGATTATCCGTCTGATAAGTCTGGTCTCTTTCATTCTAAAAATATGTCCTAGAAAGGAAATTCTCTTCTTTCTAAATTTATTAGTTATCGGGATGATCTCTTCGTTTGGAATAATTCTCCAAATCCCGTCTTTTTTAATGTTTTTCCCGTCGTAGAATCTTTCTTTCAATCTTTTCCTATACTATAACTATATTTTTCCAAATGCTTCTTTCTTCAACTATTTGTCGCAATACCTCTTCATTTATCACTTTATCCACCCATCTGATTTCTACCATTCTCCTATAGCACCGCATTTCAAAAGCTTCTAATCTTTTCTTCTCAGATACTCCGATCGTCCAAGTTTCACTTCCATATAAAGCGACACTCCAAACATACACTTTCAAAAATCTTTTTGATAACCCCCATGTAAAGTAAAATATTAAGTTTACTTAAAATAAATATATCAAAATATAACATCTTTTTTTTTCTAGAAACGAAATAATACTTTCGAGCTTACAAAAAAAAAAAAAAAAATATATAGTTGAATATTTCAGGTCATAATTATCTTGTAGGGGAAGACATCCTCGACCATCCCTTCCGTTCCGAGCCCTTACGGGCTTTACCGGAGATCATTTTCGAAACCTCGGCTTTTGAAATATTCCAGTCCGCCTCGGCCAGGATGCCACGAATGACATTCCCATCGTGTACTACTATTTAATGAACTCAAAACAAAACATATCTTACAGAGTCTTAATAAGTACTGAAAATGCATAACTAAACATAGAATTGAACTACCTATCAGTAGAAGGTAAAAATGAGTTCAACATACAAGACGAAACATAAAAATATTATTCGGAACAATAACAACAGAGTAACATTGAAACGAAATAGAACAAAGGACAAGAACAACAACAAAAACTTAATTTATAAATCAAAACATCAACAAAAGTAGATTAAAGGAAAATCCAAGCAGAGCTCTAGATCCCGTCAGTAATCCTTTCCTTTCGCAAATACACTATAAAACTCTCCACATAATAAAATTTTCCCATTATATTGGGTTCCAATTATTGACCGTTTATCTGGAGGTAAAGAAATTAGCGTGTAATCTTTCCCCAGCTGACACTCGCCAACGAAGCGTATTTCCGAACGTATATTTGTGTATGCTTTCTTTTCTGTTATCATTAGAAGAACATTTTCTGAAATTTGGTTGTTACATTCTCCTTGTAAATAGTAGTATCAATTTGATACTAAGGTAATCATAGTAAACAAGGAAGAAATTTTGAGGCATCAATATTTTTAATACAAAGAACAAATTTGATTAGAATAGCCCAGAATAGGACTTTTCAAAATTGAAAATGTTGAAATTTTGAAGATTGCTAAATCAAATAAATATTGAACAAATATTTAAAAAAATATTTTTGTAACAATTATAAAAAAAAATAAAAAATAAAATAAAAAATGTAACTGACATCAAAATGCACGCTAAAAGGTAAGAAATAATTTCATCCAAATACTTAAGTAATTCCTTAGTAGACACTACTTTGAATCGGCACATACTTCTACAAAATTACAAAATTAATTTCTAGATATAAATTTGTTTTGTAATACTATATATGAATATTTCATAAAATCCAATATCAGTGGAATTCATATTAATTTGCTTTGATTGTTTTTCCGTATACGATTCTTTATTTTTATCTTAAGATATATGTATATATATATATATATATATATATATATATATATATATACACATGTCTGTGTCTGGCTGTCTGTCTGTCTCTCTCTCTCTCATTCTCTCTCTCTCTCTTTCTCTGTGTGTGTGTGTGTGTGTGTGTGTCTGTGTGTGTGTGTGTCTCTCTCTCTACCTCTACCTCTCTCACTACCTCGCTCTCTCACTCTCTCTCTCTCTCTCTCTCTCTCTCTCTCTCTCTCTCTCTCTCTCTCTCTCTCTCTCTCTCTCTCTCTCTCTCTGTGTGTGTGTGTGTGTGTGTGTGTGTGTGTGTGTGTGTGTGTACTCCTCGGAATCGGCTGGAAATTTTGTGTGTGTGTGATTAAGTTGATTCGAGAATAGTTCAGAAATTCACAATTTGATCCGATAGAAAATGTTTTTTTAATTAATTTATTTATTTATGTAATGTTGTTGACCTTGGAATGGTTAAGGTTCACAATTGGATCCGGTAGGCAGCGCTGCATTCGCGTTTAGAATTGCGCGCTTATTGAGAGTATTATATTATATTATTATTTATTGAAATTACGTTTTAAAGTATAATTAAAAAATATATATTGTGCAAATTTGTAAGGTGTAGTATTGAAGTAAATATTTTACATGAAGTTTAATGATGTATACACGTGCATTCAATAACAATCAACTTAACCTACAAATTTAAATTTTCAGTTCTCATTTGATTCTATGCAACTTATGAAGTATTGAATGGCTCTTTGAAAATAAAAATGTAAATTTGTAAAATAAATTATAACGTTTATGAAATAAAAATATAAGTTACTTATAATAATTATAGTTTAAAGTTTATTTTAAAAATTGAAGTTATAATTTTTGTAGCTGATTAATTTTATAAAAAATATTTAAAAATTGTTTTTAATTTACAATTATCTAAAATTTGGTAAAATAGATGTTAAAATAAAGAATGAGAAACATGATAAAAATTTCTACTAAAATTTTAACTACGTTGTTTTTTTTACAGTGCTTTAATTTTTTATTAATTGATTAATTAAGCTATCACATAGTTATGAAACTTCAAAATTATTAAATAAAAAAAAAAAAAAAAATAGGAGGTACTTTTTTAGAATGATCTTAAGTGAAAAATAGCAGTAATGCGGATGAAAATTTATTAAATACACTAATTATTAATTTTACGAAGTACACGGTATGCACAAATAGTCCATCCGTTGGTTAAATTGACGGACAATGTAAATTTAAGAGACCAGGTTGCAAACACACGTACAAATGAAAAATCGAGAGCATCACAATGAACATCTTCAAGCTAATGCATTGAAACAAAGAGAGGCACGTCAACGAGTCACCGACGCACACTGAACACATGGTCGACAGCGCGTGCAAGAATGTCGCACATTGACACGTGCATCACTTCACCGCCTTTCGTTCGAATATGAGCCAGAAATAGATTATTCGTCACATGCATTAATTGTCATTTACAATATGGACAAAGAATCCCAACGCTGTCATGCATTTAAATATAAAGGTGAATCGGCCGGTCTTTGCTGCGTATCAGGAAAAGTTTCACTTCCACCATTGAATTCGCCGCCAGAAACATTGAAAACACTATTGGCTGGAGCCACATCTCAATCGAAATTGTTTTTTCGTAAAATTCGTAAATTCAATTCTTGATTCCAAATGACAAAAATCATTCAGAATGGGGACGGTCGTAATTTTGAATCAACAATTAAGATTCAGGGTCAAGTGTATCATCAAATTGGTTCTTTGTTCTCAGTCCCTGATCCAAATTTTTTTTCAAATCTACTTCATGGGCAATGAGGCGCAACAAATTAACACACGCTGCCAATACAACCATATCGAGTAGATGGAGGAGCGAGAAATAGTGGCAACTTTGGAAACGTTTATGCATTGGTAATTGCTTCATCAGATATTGAAGCGACCTTGTTTGATGGCAGACGGGACTGCGGATTCAGCACTCAAGTTGCCATTTAATATTCACACAAATCCAGACGCAATGTGTAACATAAAGAGGCATTCAGGCATGGCTGAAGTTTTGAGAAAATGCAAAATTATTGTCTGGGATGAATGCACTATGGCTCACATGTATTCACTTGAAGCTCTCGATAGAACGCTGAAAAATCGTATAGGTCGAATTGTGATAACTGTACGCGTGGTGGCGTCAGTATTTTAATTTTTTTTTACATATTTTTTAATCAAAACGGTCCAAACAATTTATAGTTTATTTGAATTTTTTTAAAATTTTTGGATTTACAACGTTTGAACAGAAAAAGTCTGTCTGTCGCGTCCGCTACTTTAATTAATAAAAATCTATAGGGTCCATTCTGGTATTACATAAATATGTTAATGTATTTTGGCGAAGATTCAAAAAAGTGTCTAATGGATTAATTATTTTTACGTTTTAGCACAATTTGATATCCGTTCCATTTTTTAAATAATTTTTTCATCATTTTCTGTCTGATCAATCAAATAATAATAAGTTATTCATTATTTATTAGGCGGAATTAATGTTCTCCTTTTTTGTGATATAATGCAGCTGTTCCCAGTCAAAGGCCACTGGTATTTTATTTGTTTAACCTCTTTGGTGTGAAACAGAAATAAATTTGTGGCATCAGTTTTCATTTAATGAGCTAACAGTAAACATGAATTAAAGAAATGACATGGGGTTCATCGATTTGTTAAACAATTTACGTTTTGCCGAAGTTACAACCGGCTAATTAGAAATGCCTTACGAAAGAAGGAGAGTACATTTTAACAGATGAATTGGCAAAAGAAAACGCTGAAGAATATTCTTCAACTATTAGTTGATGAATATAATCGTTTTATGAGTGATACGATATCAAAAACAAATAGATTTTTATCTGTTGATGTTTCAGGAGAAGCTGCAACATATGGGAAAACTCCGCTCGATAATGTTATTCCAGTAGACTTCAATAACTGTGGTGGCCTGTTGCATAACGTACAATCGATAGCGGGTTCAAGAGTTATGTTAGGGCTTAATATATCGATTTCCCGTGGTTTAGTTAACGGCACTAAATGGATTGTAAAGAAATTCAAATGGCTTGCCCTATGTAGGGACCAAATTGAAAGGGCTGTTGAGTTACTGAAAGCTGTATTAATAAAACGAAAAAATATATACAATACTTCTTCAACAACGTGGTAAAATCTCGAAAAGAAGCTGGGTCGATTGCAAGTAAATTTATTTGAAACTGATTAATAGGGAAAACGTTACACGAACAAACATAAAAATATATATATACCTGTCGAATACGTAATCTCCTTTTTTGAAATTTAGGTATTTAAATATTTTATGAATTTAGATAATTTCAGTCGCATAAAAAAATGTACAGATTATCTATAGAATACATAATTAGAATTCTAAGTTAAATAATTTAGATTGTATTTTTGTTTACCATTATGATTCTAGGATTTTTACCTCCTGTTTTTACTAAAAAGAAACTATCAGACTTAGAAGAAATAGATAAAATTGATATATTTTTTTGTTGTTGTATTATCCCCAAATTTTATCCATTAATTTTTTTATCTTATAAATTTTTAATCGTTTTATATATTTAAAGAATTTTTTTCCCCGTTAAGTTGTTGACCTGTTCTGTTGGAGTTTGTCTTCTATACTCTTTCCCTAAATTTTTCTTTTTACACTTTTTTTTTCCTGTCTTCTCAACTCGACTTTCCTTATCCTTTAAACCTCTTTCCAACTTTCAATTATAACCTGGACAGTTTCCAACCAATCTCTTACATGTTTCTCATTTTCTTCTTTTCTTTAACCCTTTCTTTCTCTCTCTCTTGACTTTCCACCATTTTTCTCTACCTATTTTTTTTTTATTCCTTTTTTAACCCATCTATCCATAGGTTACCACTAAAAGTTTCTTTTTATTTTTTTGTCATCTTGGGGTCTCTTTTTCCTTTTTTTCTTATCTTTTATAGGCTAATACTTGACAATCTTTCAATCTCTTATCTTTTATTTATTTCCTTTACGTTTCATTTTTTTTTTTTTTGCTTCTTATAATACGGATAAAAAAGGATAAAGTCATTCAATTAAAATTGTAGGCACCGATATAAATATATATATAAAACTGTTCTACTCGTAGGCTATTTTTTTAACCCTGCTTCTCTAGAATTTGTTATATAGAAATTTTTATTATATAATATAATCTATCTATTTCTATTAAATAAAACATATAGATTGTAAATCGTTACAAATATTAAAAATTAATGTATAATTTTAAATATTTTAGTATGAATAACGTGTAAAATGATCGGTATAATTGCTACATATTTATTACACGACTGCCCAAAAAGGAGTGTACGTATGTATTTTATTTTGGTCCATCGTAGCACCTCAACGGCCGAAAGAATTTAAATGTATCACCTCGCGTTGGAATCCTTATGTTACGCGGAGTGTCATAGGCTATATAAATATGAATGAATATATGTATGTTTATTGTAAATGCAAGGCAAAAAAAAGTAATACGTAGGATTCTAAATGAATAATTGATACTATTTTCAATATCGATTTATTTATATCGAGAATAATTGTGTTTTAAGATCTGCTACGATGTAAATTGTATTCGTTTATTTTATAATTATTATTACTTTTGTTATTTATTGTTTATAAACATTTAAGAAAATATCTTATGAAATTTTGACGGGCAGTATGTTCAATCAATGTAAGAAGCATGTTCCTTCTTTTTGCTCTTATTTGTTGGTGTTGCTTCTTCTTGCTTATTGTTTATAAACAGTTAAGAAAAAAATATATGGTATTTTGATGGGCAGTACGTTCGATCGTTTAAGTATGTTCTTTATTGCTAAGTGCTAACTAATAATCTTTCTTTACTACACGACTTCCCATAAAGGAGTGTAATGGATTTAGGGTGTATATATGTTTGTTCTATGTAAAAACTCAACGGCGGAACCGAATTAGATGTATGGCCCCACGTTGTAATCCTTACGTTACCGAGAGTGCCATAATCGATATATTTATATAAAGATATATATACTAGTGGAGATTTTCCGGTTGAAGCACAAACTTTAATGAACTGACTTAATGAACTGTGAACTGTGACTTAATGTGTGTGATCTAAATGATTCGAATCAATCAAAAGGATAATATTACAAAAATAATAAAATTAATTTTACCTTAAATAAATTAACTAATATTAAATAAATTAAAAAAAAATCTGTTTAATAAAGATTTGTATTTAATAATAATGGGTTTCCCATGGGGAACTGCCGGTGAGGTTAGAGTGGTGAGGTGATGCAAACACCTCGTACGAGGCTGGACCAATCATTATCAATTGGTAAGAAACGGATTCCTTCTGGGGTGTTATTTTGAGAGGTGCAATGGGGTGCTTTTACAATATTTCTGAAAACAATCGTCCTATTTTAAAAATTCAAACGGGGAACCAAGAAACAAAAAGAGCAATATTTTTTTTCAGAAATTTTTTAATATTTATTTAATTCTCCAACATTGTAGGTGATTAATTAGATTCACTGGTAATTAAGCATAATCACCGGATTAATAAAATTTGCCGTAACATATATATATGTCCTGTAGTTGTTTTATTTACCTCTGCAATATACATTAAAAGGTAGTGTAAGAAATTATTTATTTCAAAATTGAAGTAAAATATATATACATATATATTGTCGCAGAAAGTTTAGTAAATAATCTTAAATAAGTAAAATGTTCTTGAAGGAACGGAATCTTATTAACACAAACATTATTAGTTAAGATAGAAATTTAATGTAGTATCTTAACTGCTCCCCCTGGAGTAATATTTTACCTTTCCTTTATTCCAACAGAAGAATAATAATAATCATTTTCCATATTATTTTATTAGATATGAAGTAATATTAATAATATATAGTGTGATCTCTACTTAAAAGTTATTATCATAATTTTATATAAATCGTTATAATATAATTACCGATAAAAATAATTAGATTTGAGATCTTATTAACTAAAATTTCAAGGAAATTCACCTTAAAATTACTCGTTAAATTATTACTAACGTTTAACTTCGAAGTAAATCATATTTAAAATCCCAAAGATCATTTATAAAAAAAAAAATATATAATGAATCAAAATAAGATGTGAGTTTCGGTTTTTGTTTATTCATCATCAGTAGATTTCGAGGAAATTAATAAACGTAATTCTATATATAGAGTATATACAAAAATGTCCTGGTACTATAACCTATTCTTTTCGTAAAATTAATGGAAAAACTTCATATAAACATATGTATTAAAATGCTTCATTTACGAGTTACAGCTGGTGAACAATTTCGTTCGGATTTCAGCTATCCCAGTGAAATGAGGTAGTACTGAAAATTTTAGGACCTGGATTAAGGAGCAATTGTTTTTTTATGGTTTTTGAAATGAAAAATTGTAATAAAATATTTCGTAGAATCATATCTGTAGTAGTTTTTGATAAATTAGTGTTGTAAATTGTTTTTTATATTTGACGTACCGTAAATTTATTGAATGGGTAATAACATTTTATTTTAAACAAAATGGTGTAAGATCAGTTTAATAAAATACGAAAAATTCGAATTTTATTTAGTAAGTGTACATTACTACAATTTTCAGAAGAATACTCATTTAATGTAAAGAAAAACCAATTTTTTGGGGGTGATTTGTAAAACAAAATTTACTGTCAAAAAAGTGTTGTTAAAACATTAATAAAAACTAGAAATTACACAATTGTCAATAAAATTAAATAAATAAATCACTAGTTTTCATCAAAAATCTTAACTAGAATTCTATACAGAAGAATTGAGAGGAGAATGGAAGAAGTGTTAGGAGAAGACCAATTTGGTTTCAGGAAAAGTATAGGGACAAGGGAAGCAATTTTAGGCCTCAGATTAATAGTGGAAGGAAGATTAAAGAAAAACAAACCAACATACTTGGCGTTTATAGACCTAGAAAAGGCATTCGATAACGTAGACTGGAATAAAATGCTCAGCATTTTAAAACAAATTAGGGTTCAAATACAGAGATAGAAGAACAATTGCTAACATGTACAGGAACCAAACAGCAAGAGTAACAATTGAAGAACATAAGAAAGAAGCCGTAATAAGAAAGGGAGTCCAACAAGGATATTCCCTATCTCCGTTACTTTTTAATCTTTACATGGAACTAGCAGTTAATGATGTTAAAGAACAATTTAGATTTGGAGTAACAGTACAAGGTGAAAAGATAAAGATGCTACGATTTGCTGATGATATAGTAATTCTAGCCGAGAGTAAAAAGGATTTAAAAGAAACAATGAACGGCATAGATGAAGTCCCACGCAAGAACTATCGCGTGAAAATAAACAAGAACAAAACAAAAGTAATGAAATGTAGTAGAAATAACAAAGATGGACCACTGAATGTGAAAATAGGAGGAGAAAAGATTATGGAGGTAGAAGAATTTTGTTTATTTGGGAAGTAGAATTACTAAAGATGGACGAAGCAGGAGCGATATAAAATGCCGAATAGCACAAGCTACACGACCCTTCAGTAAGAAATATAATTTGTTTACATCAAAAATTAATTTAAATGTCAGGAAAATATTTTTGAAAGTGTATGTTTGGAGTGTCGCTTTATATGGAAGTGAAACTTGGACGATCGGAGTATCTGAGAAGAAAAGATTAGAAGCTTTTGAAATGCGGTGCTATAGGAGAATGTTAAAAATCAGATGGGTGGATAAAGTGACAAATGAAGAGGTATTGCGGCAAATAGATGAAGTAAGAAGCATTTGGAAAAATATAGTTAAAAGAAGAGACAGACTTATAGGCCACATACTAAGGCTTCCTGGAATAGTCGCTTTAATATTGGAAGGACAGGTAGAAGGGAAAAATTGTGTAGGCAGGCCACGTTTGTAATATGTAAAACAAATTCTTGAGGATGTAGGATGTAGAGGGTATACTGAAATGAAACGACTAGCACTAGATAGGGAATCTTGGAGAGCTGCATCAAACCAGTCAAATGACTGAAGACAAAAAAAAAAAAAAAATTTTTTTAATAATTATTTATATTATTTTTAACGAAACGTTTTAGGATATATGTTCATACGAATTTTTTACATTATTTTAAAGAGTAGAATAGGTTATGAAAGTCCTGGGAGAACTTCGTGATACACTCTTTATATAAAACATCATGTCTTGAGTTATTCATAATCAACGCTCAGCAAAATCTACAGAAAATATATTGGATGCACGATCTTCTTACGATGTAAGTTCACAATAAGAAAGGATTTTTTTATATTCCGAGTTTAAAGGATTTTTTTTTAACCTCCGGATCCACCGTTTGGAATTCTTCAGAGAATAAAGATGAATGATTTGTAGCGTGTGTGAAAATTCCATGGCTGACCGGGATTCGAACCCCGGACCTCCAGATGAAAGGCCGAGATGCTACCATTTGCCCCACGAATGCCGGCGCACGAGTCTAATCCTTTACTGTGCGAGTGGTAGTGTCTCGGCCTTTCATCTTGAGGTCCCCGAGTTCGAATCCCGGTCAAGCATGGTATTTTCACACTCGCTATAAATCATTCATCTCATCATTTGAAGCAATATCTAACGTTGGTCTAGAAGATAAAAAAAAAAGGATTAAAATAAGGTAACAATGAAATTTACTATTTTTATTAATTTCTCGGTAACAAATGAAGATTTCAACCTGATTTTTGATGGGTGTAATTTTTGTGTGAAGATCTAAAATCAGTTACTAAATTTATTGAACATTGATTGCAAATTTTACACATTTTTGTCTATACTAAACGAGATATTCATTAGATTTGAGCTTGCAAATATTCGTCAAATAAATATCTAAAATCAATTTTCTTTTCTTTTTTATTTTTCATTTCAGTTTTTTAATGGGTACGACTTGGCAACTCAACCAACATATCCATTGTCATTGTTAATGTATGTGCAACACAACTATCTGCACCAACCTCCGGTTACTTAACTTTAAAATATAAAATAACAATAATTATCCGCGACAGGAAATAATGCAAGTGATCATAAACCGGGGACGAAGCCGCGACTGGAATGTTATTATTAATATAATTACAAAACGTAAAGTTATTAAAAGAATATAAAACATAATTTAATGTAAAATGGTAATAAAAAATTAACTATTAATAGCGATATTTATTAACTTTATTTAACTTAACTTACTTAACTTTATTTAGTTTCAACTGTGTTTACACGAAATAACTGAGTATTTTCGAAAATATAACTTATTTTGATATAACAAAAAATTCTTCCTGTTGTAGCAATACAATATGTTGAATCATTGGATGGATGAACAACGTTCATTTGTGATCCAATTATGAAAGGAAGGAATTGTAAAGGAAGTATTGTAATCGCGGAAAAATTTCGGTTTTCAGATTTCAACGGAAATATCCATTTTGACAATCCCTAAATCCATTTTGATTTGTTTCGGCGTAACGTCTGTACGTATGTACCTCGCATACCTCAAAAACGGTTAGCCGTAGGATGTTGAAATTTTGAATTTAGAACTTTTGTAAAATGAAGCTAAACAGGAAAAAAATATTGGCTTAATCGTTATTAATTTTTTTTTATAGTTTTAAAAATTAATTTGTAATAAATAAAAATTATTTTAGAGAAAGTATTATTATATATTCAGTTATAATTTTTTTGTGTTTAATTGTTGAACGTTTTCCCATTCATAAGAAATGTAAAAACAGAAAAACACTTTTTTTTTTTATTTTTCCGACGATAAAATGAAGCTTCTGTAACAACCAACTGACTGACGGGTTGTTCAACAGGTTGCAAATCTTTTATTATCCTATCCTGGATTTAATCTTCAAATCCTTGGATTAGAAAATCCTGTGCTTTACATATGTATTTCTGTTGGTTTCTTTTTTTTGTATGTTTTTATTAACTTATTTATTTATCAAGTTCGTTAATTTTATTATAATATTTTTAACATTTAAAAATCTAACGTACGAGTAAATTGTTTCTCTTAGTCCGTATTCCTTAAAGATAACTTAATACTACATCATAAATCATAGTATAGGGATTTTCTTAGATTAAATAATTAAATATTGTTTATTAATAATATCTTTTTCGGTTTCTAATAATGTTAAATATATTTTAACACCAGTATTTTCCACTCATAACGATAATTTCTACTAAATAAAAAAAAAACCGGTTATTGAAAAGGTATTATAAAACCTTTCAAAAATAAAAAAAATAAAAAGATTGTTTTTCGTTAAATTTTTTGGTAGATTTTATAAAAAAGCTACCTATTGTAATAGGTACAATGATTCGACTTCCAGAAAACTTCGACATATCTTCGCGTTTCACATCACCAGACCTCAGCAACCAACGTCAGTTCAAAGGTTTATATATAAATTTCACTTTCTTGTGGACATGTTAACTGCCGTAGTTTTGCGCCAACTACTTTCAAACTAGTACGTAAAATATAACGATGCAAAATCTCATTCCAGTTCGTTAGTGGAAACGGTCCATTTGGGTGGGGGGGGGGGGTGTGGAAATGGGAAGGATTTAAAAAAAAAAAAAAACAAAATATTGCTATAACTTCCTTATTAAATAAAATATCGAGTTCGTTTAAAGTCCCTACTATTCTTTTAATATGGGCCTAAAACTTATATGGTAAAGTTTTCTGATATCATCAACGATTGGTCCAGAGGTGGAAAAAATGGAGTTTCGAAAACAAAAAAACATCATACCTCTCTTAATAGGCACAGTATCGAATCGGTTTCAAGTGGTTGTTAGTCTTTTAAATATTACCTAAAACTTTTATCTATAACAATTTTTGATATGATTAACCGTTACGGCAAGGGATGACCAAAATTTTGCTGGAATTATAAGAAGATGGGGCTGTCGTATGCTAAACATGTAAAACTTTTTTCACATGCGACCATTGTCATATTGAGTAAATTTGAAGTTTTTCTTAACTTTTAAGGTGGAAATCTTTTTTATCCTCTACTTATAGTACCTTTGTCTTCCGACGTGCCGAAAGGGATTTTTTTTATATTGTTAAAACTGAGGACTGGGGAAAATGAAGAAGTTCTTACATACATTTTTTTTTTTTTTTGGAAACATCTCGTTAGAATGTGTCGGTTGGGCCAGAGATTTCACCTTGATTTCTCAGTTTTCAGTAAAGTTAAGCTAACTTGTAATTCTTCGGTCCAAAATTAAGGGGTAAATTTAATAATTTTTATTTGAAATATTATCTGAAAAATTGAAAAAAAAAAAAAAATATGTGCCAGAACTGCATTTTTCAACAAAATGCCTATATGGTCCTGCATTAATAATCCTCTTAACTATTAGTCTGAGAGACATAAATGAGGTGTCATTTTATAATTTACAACATGGTCAGCTCGCCGATACGACGTTGAGTTTTTTTGGTGTTTGGTGGACAGAGAATACAGAGCAGATCAGTCAAAACTGGCGCTCTCGATCATTTTTATTCAGTGTAGCTCACGACTTAGATGTGATACCGCGGTGATTCGTGTGTTTGTGTTTGGATTTTGTCATTGAGTTTCTGTTTGAATTGTTTTAAGTAATAATAAATGTATTTTGGACAATATATATGTGTAAAAAAGTATAAAAATTCAATATGTCAGCCTCAGCCCACGCAAAAGCCAACCGGAAATATAAATGACGCATATTGTTGGAATGGGAAGATTGTAGGCTACGCACAGGTACTCTAATGTCCGGTGCCGAGCAAACGAGACTGTTTCGGGAGCGTTGTAAATCTGGCACGGCGCGCTCATGTACGACGCTGACGTCGCGAGCACCTCTACCGCTGTTTATTATTCCTTATATCTCTTACTTCTAATATCACAGATCGCTGTTGAACAGAACTATCGTCGTTTTATGTTTAAATATAATTTAATACGCAGTCAGTGTCTCGTTTTTATTTCAATCAAATAAATAAAAGTGACTCGCTGACATACAGACCGACCAATTGAGTTGGCCAAATGAAGGAACTAAAATTTCCCATTATTTTCAGTTTTGTTCTAAAAAATTACGATGGTGGCTCTCCCATTGGTCGGTCTATAGTTTGGAGGAACTTCATCCAAGGTTAAACCAATGACCGTGCGCCCCACAGAGCACCACCCGATTTTTTTTAATTTGAAATTTGAAAAAAATTGCAAATTTGCAAAGCGATGGTAAAAATCCTTTTAACATCTATTTATCAATTTTTCCATTAATTTATCTTTAGGAAATTATATATATATATATATATATATATATATATATATATATATATATATATATAAATAAGTAAAAGTTTTAAAAAATTAATAAAAATTTATTTTTTTATGTGTTTCAGGTGAGTGTGAATTTGATTTATTGATACTACTGGATTATTAATAATAATTGCTGATATAAAAGGTAAAAATTAAGATAAATTTTCATAATTAAATCTTACAATTAATTACTTCAATTTTTTTTTTTTATTAAAAATATTTGAAGATTTAGCCCCAAATATTTCTTGAATGCTTCATTTAAATTAAAATGTTGTATTTAATAATTTTCTTTTAATAATTTCTCTATAGTAATTATAAAAAAAACTTTCAGCTTGTTACTATGATCTAATTTTTAAGATAATTCTTTCGACTTTATAACACATCATCAGGTTCATTGTGTTTATTCTATTGTATAATTTTTGAACGAGAAAACTTAATAAATATCAGATGATTATATATTCATAAAATACATTGGATACTTTACAGATTGTGTCATGTATCGATCGCTTAACTAGTATAGATGGATAAAACGAATTTTTTATAACTTTTTTCTGTAATAAATAGGTTAGATATTTTCTATAATTAAGGAGGTTAATGTGAAATTTACTTCTGGATATATAAAATTTTGGGATTATTTTTTCAATCTGTCTTCTTAGCTCAAAAAAGTTTAATTTTTGTAACTTTTTTTATACTAGAATTAAGCTCATTTAGGATAATACATTAACAGTAAAATGACCGGAAACATTTATGAAATATAAAAGATCTTCCATTTATGATTATTTTTTAAGAAAAACATAATTTTTTTTAACGTTTTTAGTTGGCTAAAATATAAAGAAAATTTTTGAAATATGATTATGTTCATTAACAGAAGTTGGTTTTAGAAAGGAAATAAAATAAAACAAGATAACGACCATATGAATGGCATAGATGAAGTCCAACGCAAGAACTATCGCATGAAAATAAACAAGAACAAAACAAAATTAATGAAATGTATTAGAAATAACAAAGATGGACCACTGAATGTGAAAATAGGAGGAGAAAAGATTATGGAGGTAGAAGAATTTTGTTATTTGTTTAATTACTAAAGATGGACGAAGCAGGAGCGATATAAAATGCCGAATAGCACAAGCTAAACGAGACTTCAGTAAGAAATATAATTTGTTTACATCAAAAATTAATTTTAATGTCAGGAAAAGATTTTTGAAAGTGTATGTTTGGAGTGTCGCTTTATATGGAAGTGAAACTTGGACAATCGGAGTATCTGAGAAGAAAAGATTTGAAGCTTTTGAAATGATTATTAATGAAATTAAAAAGTATTTAAAATTGAATTATCACGGAGAAGTAATAACGCCAAACGTTTTAGAAAAGGAAACGCTAAACGAGCGAAGCAGAAAATAGCGTTAGCGTTCAACCTATCACGAAATATATATAGTAAAATCTCTTTTACATAATAATAAACTATATTACAACATACTTTTACAACATACTACTTACAACATATGCTACTTTTACAACATTTTTTAGTAGCATATTAGAAAACAAACGAAACTATGCTGGAAAAATTAGAAAAGCATATAAGCAAAAAAATGTATCTTGAATTAAATGATATTTGCGTGATTCTGTATTGACCTCTATGAATCATGAGACCTTGCCGTTGGTGAGGAAGCTTGAGTGCTCAGAGGTACAGAGTAGCTGGACCGAAGGTGCAACCAAATCGGAGAGGTATCTGTTGAGAGCCAGACTAAGGAATGAAAGAGGGCAGCAGCTCTTTCAGTAGTTGTTAGGGGCGTGAGTCACAATGACTTAAACGGCCATATCAAAATCACTCAGTCCTCTGAGTACTGCGCAGCTGAAAGCAATGGAAAACTACAGCTGTTTTTTTTCCAAGAAAATGTGGCTCTCTGCATTTTCACATAACAATAATGGAGGCGCCTTCCTTAGAAATGTGGTGTTATAGGAGAATGTTAAAAATCAAATGTGTTGATAAACTGACAAATGAAGAGGTATTGCGGCAAATAGATGAAGAAAGAAGCGTTTGGAAAAATATAGTTAAAAGAAGAGACAGACTTATAGGCCACATTCTAAGGCATCCTGGAATAGTCGCTTTAATATTGGAAGGACAGGTAGAAGGGAAAAATTGTGTAGGCAGGCCACGTTTGGAATATGTAAAACAAATTGTTAGGGATGTAGGATGTAGAGGGTATACTGAAATGAAACGACTGGCACTAGATAGGGAATCTTGGAGAGCTGCATCAAACCGGTCAAATGACTGAAGACAAAAAAAAGCCATATTATGGTAACACGTCCACTACCAAATTTTAAAATAATAATTTCCCTCTGTTATGATAATAATTTAAGTTAGAAAGCGTCAATTCCTAAATCCTTTTGTTTGATCCTTCGTTAATTTTACCGAAATCCGACGTCATTGAATGTTCTTTTAAACACACAATTTATTTATTTTTAAACTATATAGAAATTTTATTTAAAAATGAAATGCCTGGAACGGAAAGTATAAGATAAAAGTAATTTTTACTATCACAATTATATATATTCAACTCTGTATCTACAGGAGTGTATCACGAAATTCACCAGAGATTTTCATAACCTATTCTACTCGTAAAAATACTGGAAAAATTCACATAAACATGTTTTAAAATGATCTGTTTGCATGTTACAGCTACTGAAAACTTTCTTACTAGTTTTTAATTGTTAACAAATGTGCCTAAGAAAAATAAGACCTTAATTAAGCAAAATATCGAGATACTGAGTGTGACCTTGTGTTCAACCACACCTGTTGACTTTTTAATTTGAAATTTTATGGCATTAATGCCCCATATATAGAATTAATCTGACCAAGTTTGGTCAAAATCGGTCTATTAGTTCTGGAGATAAAAGGTGTGCAAGACTAAACACACACACACAAACTCGTACATACGAACATCCGGAAAATTTCCATCAAGTTTTTTAGGTTCCTTAGCTGTCAAAACGCCAAGATCCGGTGAAAACCGCATATACCGAAATTGGAAAATAGGAAAACTATAATACTTTAATTTTTTTACCTTTTTGCTTCCTTGTACGAAATAAAGGAAGTATTGTGATCGGGAAAAATTTCGGTTTTCAAATTTCAACGGAAATATCCATTTTGAGCTTCCCTGAATCTATTTTGTGTAGTTTCGGATTGACGTCTGTACCGTAGGAAGTTGAAATTTTGGATTTAGGACTGTTGTAACATGTAGTTGTGCACCTTTTTTTTTTATTGCAATTGACTGAACCGAAATTATCCAAAAAAGTCCAGAATAAAAAAAACAAAATCGGATTTTGGACTTTTTCTTAACTGCAGTAATGAGCCCTCATTGAAAGCTTTTCAACGATATATCACAAGTGGTACTTATTTTCATTGATTTCAGAGTTTTAGCCAAATAAAATTTTAATTAATGAAATATTTGAATCTTACAAGGGGAAGGCACATCGGTTCGAATCCGACTTCATCTCCCGTTTTTTTTAAATTTTTTTTTAATTTAAATATATTGATTTATTAATAATAATTAACCACTGATTGTAAAAAAATGTGTATACATAATGTAATTGGTGTAGAAGTATGTCATGTGCTGTCCACATCAGATTTTTTTTTTTTTACTGATTAATTAATTCATCACAGAAGGTAACAAATATGAGTATGGAACATACTCAAAATACCGAACGAACAAATGATGTTCCCTTGGGGGGAGTCGCCCTGGAACTTAGAAGTCAAGGGGAAAATTGGCCACTCTCAAGCGCGAGTCAATGTGGCAAGAGCCGCATTGCCGGAGTCCCTTGATGAGGTTGGTTTGTTCAACCGACATCAGTAGTTTGCCTTAAGTAAAAGACTCTTACTGCGCTGCTGTAGGAAGCTAACCGAGAAATATGGCTGGCTACCAGCCAGATTAAGGCTCCAAGCGTTTTAATGGTGAACAGGTACTTGAATTCTGCGGCCTAGGCGTGGCAGCGAATTGATTTCTTTGACGAAATAAATTTAATTATGGATAGACGTATATGTTTTAATAGTTGACGGGGTGCGGTTACCCATTTTAGTGATATATGACAAGTGGGCGGTGGAACAAGCAAACGAGTGGTGAATGATACCACGTTTATTCCGCTCACGCTTTTAGATTAGCTCTAGAAGCTAGTGAGGACACTGGTCGCTAAACAGTTTCGAGGCTCAGTAGCCGTTTGTGGCATAGATATTCCGGTCTTATTATGATTTAGGGCGACCGAATGGGGCGGTGGCGGGAGAAATGCCAAGCAAATCCATCTTCTTTTAACTATATTTTTTCAAGTGTTTCTTTCTTCATCGATTTGCCGCATCACCTCTTCATTTGTCACTTAATCCACCTATTTGATTTTTAATATTCTCCTATAACATCACTTTTCAGAAGTTTCTAATCTTTTCTTCTGAGGTACTCCGATCGTCGACGTTTCACTTCCATGTAAAAGCTACGCTTCAAATATATACTTCTAAAAATCTTTTCCTGACATTTAAATTAATATTTTATGTAAACAAATTATATTTCTTACTGAAGGCTCGTTTAGCTTGTGCTATTCGGCATTTTATATCGCTCCTGCTTCGTCCATCTTTAGTAATTCTACTTCCCAAATTACAGAATTCATCATCAAATGATGGTTCATTCAAATGGTTCTTTCTTCATGAATTTGCCGCAACACCTCTTCATTTGTCACTTTATCCACCCACCAAATTTTTAACATTATCCTATAGAATTACATTTCAAAAGCTTCTAATTATTTTTCTCGGGTACTCCAATCGTCCAAGTTTCACTTCTATATAAAGGATACGCTCCAAAAATTAACTTCCTGGCCTTTAAATTAATTTTTGATGTAAAAAAATTATATTTCTGACTGAACCACCAAATTTTTAACATTATCCTATAGAATTACATTTCAAAAGCTTCTAATTATTTTTCTCGGGTACTCCAATCGTCCAAGTTTCACTTCTATATAAAGGATACGCTCCAAAAATTAACTTCCTGGCCTTTAAATTAATTTTTGATGTAAAAAAATTATATTTCTGACTGAAGGCTCCGTTTTGCCTGTGCTATTCAGCATTTTATATCTCTCCTCCTTCGTCCATCTTTAGTAATTCTACTTCCCAAATTACAGAATTCATCATCTACCTCCATTTACTTTTCTCTTTCTATTTTTATCTTCAGTGATCCATTTACATCATTTCTACTACATTTCATTATTTTCGTTTTGTTCTTGTTTATTCTCATGCGGCAGTTCTTGCGTAGTACTTCATGACGTTCATTATTTCTCCTAAATCCTTTTTACTCTCGGCTAGAATTACTATATCAGCAAATCGTAGCATGTTTATCTTTTTACCTTGCACTGTTAATCCGGATCTAAATTGTAACATCATTAACTGCTAGTTTTATGTAAAAATTAAAAATTAACGGTGGTATTGGTCATCCTTGTCCGACACCCTTTTTTGTTACGGCTGTTTCTTATGTTCTTCAATTATTACTGTTGCAGTTTGGTTCCTGTAAATGTTAGCAATTTCTCTTCTATCTCTTTACTTAGCCCTAAATTTTGTTGTAAATGTTAAACATTTTATTCCAGTCTACATTATCGAATTCCTTTTCTAAGTCTACTAATGCTACGTATATTGGTTTGTTTTTCTTTAATTTTCTTTCTACTATAAATCTGGCCGCTAAAATTGCTTCCCTTGTTCCCTATACTTTGGTGAAGGGATCTAATAAAACATTTTTTTTTGTCATATCAGAAATGATTTTTCTTTTTTTTAAATAATTATATAAAATGAAAAAGATAATTAAATTTTATTATTTCTTTGTAATTAATTGTTTATATTTTATTTTTTAATTCCGGTTGACTATAAATAGTGTTAACCGTAGTTTTTATAATTTTTTTTTTTTAATAAAAAAAAAAAGAAGAAAGATTATTTAAAAATAAAATAATAAAAAAAACTATATACAATAAAACACAATAGAAATTAATTCTAAAGAAACCAACGGACGTGTACATTCATCAGGCGCTGGAACCTGTCTGGTTCATAGAACATTATACAACAAAACAGCATTACCTCTAGTAATTCATGTACCGCTATAAATTAATGAGCTAATCCCGGCATAAATATACACGAACACACTAATTCACTTATATATATATAACACATTAACTATTTCCATATCTGTTAAAAATCAAATCCAATTATTTTTATTATTAATTTATATAATTAAAATAATCTTAATTTTTACCAGTATAAATAAAATTGCTTAGTGTAATTATATCTATTATACAGAGTGTTTCTAAAATGATGGGCTGGATATATTTATTTCGAATTCTACTTGTAAAATTAAACAAAAAATATCCTTAGGATAAATGGTAATTTCTCCTTCGTTCTCCCATTGTCCGCCATTTTTTTATTTTTATATAATAATTTATATCTCAAGTTCGTATAGAGGAATCAAATTAATATTTGGTAAGCGTCTTTGTAATAAAGTTTTAAAATTAGAAAAAAATATTAGGACTTAAATACCTTTGCAAATTACAAAATGGTGACCATTTTTACGTTTCAATCCGTTATACTTCCATAAATATTAGTTTTAGAAAAAATTAATTTTATTTTTTTCTTATTTATTTAAATTCAAAGCTTTTTATTTTGAACAAAATGACATTTTATCTTTTTAAATCGGTTTACAAATAGTCGAGTTATGGGAGAAAATTGATTTTGTAATTTTGTATCATAATTATTAGGTCTATTATCGTGAGAAAATTATTACTTAATTTGATACTAATTTACAATACTGGAATTAACAATAAATAAAAACAATTAATATTTAATCAAATTGAACATAACGTTGAGGACATGAAAACAGACATATAATTACATCAATTTTGTGTTGTACAGTCTCAGGTCGACCGTGCCTGAGTTGTGTAATTAATTGAAAACCCAACCACCATAGAAACCCGGTATCCACGATCCAGTATTCAAATCTGTACAAAATTTGTCTTTACTAGAATTTGAATCTTACAATTCTAGACTTTGAAATTTGCGAAGTCGAGTTCAACATTAGACCAACCTGGTTGGTTCTCCGTTTGGGCTGGAAATCGTATTCTGTTTCATATCTCATGTAAACGGAATACCTAACAGATTTTACCTTGTTACCTTGATTGATACATTGTTATAGATTTTCAATTCTTATGGCATTTTTATGCATTCACTACACTATTACTTACTTATTTTTCTTTTTTTTTTTAAGAGCAAAGGTCAATACTTTTTTTTTTGTGTTCAGTCATTTTACTGGTTTGATGCAGCTCTCCAAGATTCCCTATCTAGTGCTAGTCGTTTCATTTCAGTATACCTTCTACATCCTACATCCCTAACAATTTGTTTTACATATTCCAAACGTGGCCTGCCTACACAATTTTTTCCTACTACCTGTCCTTCCAATATTAAAGCGACTATTCCAGGATGCCTTAGTATGTGGCCTATAAGTCTGTCTCTTCTTTTAAGTCATTGTGACTCACGCCCCTAACAACTACTGAAAGAGCTGCTCCCCTCTTTCAGGAATCATTCCTTAGTCTGGCTCTCAACTGATACCTCTCCGATATGGTTCCACCTTCGGTCCAGCTACTCTGTATCTCTGAGCACTCAAGCTTCCTCACCAACGGCAAGGTCTCATGATTCATAGAGGTCAATACAGAATCACGCAAATATAATTTATTTCAAGATACATTTTTTTGGTTATATGCTTTTCTAATTTTTCCGGAATGGTTTCGTTTCTTTTCTAATATGCTAATAAAAAATGTTGTAAAAGTAGCATATGTTGTAAGTAGTATGTTGTAAAAATATGTTGTAATATAGTTTATTATTATGTAAAAGAAATTTTACTATATATATTTCATGATAGGTTGAACGCTAACGCTATTTTCTGCTTCGCTCGTTTAGCGTTTCCTTTTCTAAAGCGTATGGCGTTATTACTTCTCCGTGATAATTAAATTTTAAATACTTTTTAATTTCATGATTTTTGAAAATTTTTAGTATTTGTAATTTATTTTTTTTATCGCTGTAAAACCGTTTTGTTTTTTCGAAAGTAATTTATAAGCTTATTTTTCATTAGTACATTTGCTTAATTTCTGGTGTTTAATTGGATATCTTTTGAAAATACCGTGATATCATTTGCGAAGACTAATAAGATTGTGTTTATTCATTTGTTTTTTTACCCCGTTTTAACCTTTTTTTTTGAAATATTTCGTTTTTCGGGTTCTTTCTTCCATTCTCTAATTACTTTTTTTTACGGTGGAGTTAAAAAGGGTCGGAGAAAGTTTATCGTCTTGTCTGACGCCTGCTTTTATTTCAAATAATTCAGGTAATTTATTTATTTTATTTTTTAAAGCATTAATTGTCTTAATACTAAAATTAGAAGACACTTCTAATTTTAGTACCTTCGAAATGGGTAAAAATTTTTGAATTTTTAATTATCGAAACCTTTTATAAATAAATTACCACATAAACCTGACAAAAACTTAGGTATACAAGATTTACCTTATACCTATATCTTTATTTTCCTGTTTAGCCTTCGGGAATTACCGTTCAGGTATTATTTCAGAGGATGATATGTATGAATATAAATTAAGTGTAAATCTTGTATAATCTCAGGTCGACCATTCTTGAGATGTGTAGTTAATTGAAAACCCAACCACCAAAGAATACCGGTATCTTACGATCTAGTATTCAAATCCGTATAAACGTAAGTGTCTTTAGTAGGACTTCTTTGTTTTTTCCTGTTTAGCCTCCGGTAACTACCGTTCAGATAATTCTTCAGACGATGAATGAGAATGATATGTATGAGTGTAAATGAAGTGTAGTCTTGTACATTCTCAGTTCGACCAATCCTGATATGTGTGGTTAATTGAAACCCAACCACCAAAGAACACCGGTATCTACGATCTAGTATTCGCGGAAAAATAACTGGCTTTACTAGGACTTGAATGCTGGAACTCTCGACTTCCAAATCACATGATTTGGGAAGACGCGTTCAGCACTAGACCAACCCGGTGGGTTACCTTATACCTACATATTTTCCATTAACTAAACGTAGTTAAACGTTTTATAAAATTCTCAAACGTTTTTTAATAGACAAGGTTAGGTAGGGTTTTTAGACCATTTACTAAAAATTACAGATCCAATAAGAAATAGGTATATTTATATACTTATATATTTATATATCTAATTTTTATAAGAAAGACAATGCACATGTATATTAATTTACTAAAATGCTAGATGAAATTTTGGTAAATTGTGTGTGTGTGTTTTTATGAGAGAAATGAAAAAACTTTAACAAAAATTTATTAATCAAGAATGAATGCGTAATGAATTCAAAGTTAATTACATAAAAGTGATTTTTCTTTTTAAATTTTATTTTAAAAATTACAAAAGAAATAGGTTTTAAAAAAAAAAAATTGAAGTATTATTCATAGCTAAAAATATGAGCCAGTAGTGTTACACAAGGAAAGTGTAAAGAGTTTTACAACAATAGAGGGGAGTAAAAGGACGTAACAGTGGTAGAAAAAGAGCGTGTGAGAAACTATGTGTGTGTAAGAGAAACAGAAAGAGGAGGGTATGTGTATATATGTAAAAAAGAGAGAGATATTCAAAGAGATTGAGAAAGATAAAAGACAAGAAAGAAAATTTAAGTATAACCATAAGAGAAGGAAAGTGTTTTGTGTATGTGTTTGAAAGTGCGGGTGATGTATGTGTGGTGTGTGTGTGTGTGTGTGTGTGTGTGTGTGTGTGTGCACGCGCGCGCGAGTGAATGTATGTTTTAAAGAGAGGGATGTATGACTAAATAACATACAGTGGTAAAACGTTATCCTTAAGGATAGAAAGGAAGTAGAGTCTGCACTATGGTAAAGTTTGAAGGGAGGTTAAAAAAAGAACTCTCCAACATCTCTCTTCATCCCACTTCTGTAAAACTCTGCCTCTTCTTATTTTTTAACTCCTTCTCCATTTTTCCTTATATATATTTTTTTTTTTTTACTACTTCATATATGAAGGACATATAGAGGAGAACACTTTTAAACAGTTGATATGAGGAACATTCGATGTACTATCATGTACACGTGGTTTAATTTTACTTATAATTAATTTTTTTTAATAATTTTAGTATTATAATCACGAATAAGTGATAATTATAATTTATAAATAATTATAAGATAAAGTCAGATATAGGGAAATTATCTTAATCTTTCAAGAGCTCTTTCGTGGTTTCCACATCTTCAGTTTTATTATAAGATTCTAAATAATATATTTTATATAATACTTTCATCGTCCCGTCTTGGCTTCACCCGTGCTATGTGATTACTTTCGTTTCCAGTCGCTGTCAATTTCTTTATTTAAAAAAAATTTTTTTTTTTTAGTCAAGTAATCGGAACCAGTTGCAACCAGTTGCACAAACAATTACAGTAGCAGTGACTGTGTTGGTTGCACCGCCGTGGCATACATGTCGTACCCCTTAAACAATATAAAGGAACCCGAAAATGGTTTTTATATATTTATTTGAAGAGTGTTTGCAAACCTAAATCTAGTGAATATCTCGTTTAGTATAGACCGAAATGGAGAAAATTTTTTTTAATATTATTTTTAACTTACTTCACTCATTTCAAGGTCGAATTCCGAAAAACGAAGAAACTGGTTTTTTTATATTTACATGAACATATTAGATACACCAAAAATCAAGTGATATTTTCATTTGTTACCGTGAAATTAAAAAAATAGCCAATTTGAAAAAAAAAATCCATTAAACTCGGTATTTCAAAAAATGTAAATATTCACTATTCATTCGGTTTTTAGATATTCAAATGAAGATTATACACACTAAAAATCAAATTGATATATCATTTTTTACCGAGAAATTAAAAAAAAATCTGATGTGGACACCACATGACTTCCTTTTACGTCTATTAAATTACATACACACATTTTTGCTGCACTTCATTTAATTTTATTTCATTTGTAAGCGAGATACGATCCTCCAGTTCTTAATAAAGTGGACAGTTACTACAAAATTGTTAAAATATTAGTTTTCATTAACATCAAATATTTATACATTTATTAATTCAACAATCTTACCTGAAATATTAGGATAGAGTAAAAGTTCCTTTATTACTCGTATTACTAGATCATTATTATTCGTATCTTTGTGAGTTGCTGATCAAAAAAAGGTTTCAGATTTTGGGTGTTCGTATAAATAAACGATAATAATAATTAAACTATTCCGTTTAGTGAACTCCTGTATACTGGTTACAAATGATAATCTCGATGGTGTAAAATATTCATTTTTTATTATTCAGTCTCTCGTGAAACTTATGCGGGGTTCTTTCTTCCCGATACCGGCAATTCTGTTTGTTGACGAAGCCATTCAGATGAAAATGGGCTTCGTCACTCATTAACATTAACAAATTTTAATTGTCTTCAAAAACGGTAAGTATTTGTCGACAAAATTGTAATCGCTGCGTGAAATCTTGCTCGTTTAACTGCTGCACGACGGCTATCTTGTAAGGATGGAAATGCAGGTCTGTATGCAGAATTCGTCTTACCGTACTTGTGCTCATTTGAACGCTGCTGAATGCCTCTGAATAGAGAGGAGTGGGCTTCTGACAACGGCTTCCGTTATTCGTTCGATGTTCTCCGGAATGGTAGCAGTTCGTCGGGGACCCGGTGGTTTTTTCTTCAATATTGAACCGCTTGTTCGAAGATTGTTTACCCGTCGCAATATTGTGTTACGAGAAGGGACACTTGCATTACGATGGATATTTAACTGACGGCGGAAATCTCGCTGAACAGCAGTTACGGATTCGTCATTTCGCACAAAACTGTCATACGCGTACAGGCGTTGGTCTAGCGTCCACGCCTCCGCATGTAAATGCTAGGAACAAAGGAAACCTCAGACACCAGCCACTTGCACCTCCCACCAAAAACGCCCGAGTACAATCCACTTCAAAAACATCCGGTTCCCGTGAATGTACCTGTATAGTATTAATGCATTACAATAATGTCAATTGTAGTAATTAATAATGTCAATTCATTACAGTAGTTGACATCTGTGCTATGTTTTTCTAGATTAAACTGTAATGCTACTAGTATGTTAAATTATCCTCATTTAATTACGATCTGCAATTTCGTTTTTTTTTATATAATTTTTTATTATTATTTCAATTTTTTTTTAAAGCTTATTATTTTACATTTACGAAGTGGTGTGAGCTACAAAAAAATATACAATTCCACATTATTTCTTATTTTATTAAATGTCAATCACATAAATCAAATTTTAATAGTGAAATGATAGCAGGATTGTCTTATGAAAATTAAAGATAAAAAATGTTAAAGATTTTTTTTTCATACACTGGATAACCGTAAACTGGATTAACTGGGGAGAATTAACTGGGGTTATATTAGCCTGCCAATTCCGTAAAGCAGGTTTTAAAACTGTACGTTCTAACAGACAAGCTCGCAAAGTCTCTAGATTAACTACTGTTTAATGAGAGTTAGTTTGACAGCATTTATCATAACATTTTTCTCTCTTTTTTTTTTTACTTCTTTCCACATTTTGTATACTAAAATCATTAATTTTTTTTTTTTATAATTTTTTATTTAGTTTATGTTTTTATTCTTTTGTTTGACGTGAATTTTTACGAATAGTAGCGGATGCGACATATTATATATTATGACATCTATTTGTTGACCTCACGTACAGTTTAGTTACGTTTTTTCCCCAAGAACACGTTGCCTAGATAACAAGAGATGGTGATATGTCATGTATCTTATCAGTTTATGCTGCCAATAGAAATCTATTAAATATTGGATTATATTTTTAAGATTATAATATCTATATAAGAAAATAAATATGTTAGTATTGTGATTGGCCAATGTAATTATGTAATACGATTGGTTCACATTTGATGTTTTCCGATTGGTTATATACATTACTTCTTCTGATTGGTTAAAATTTAACATTATTTGTGTTTAAAAGTATAGTAATTTACGATTATAATTGTTCAGAAATATTCTAGTTGATCTATATTAATGTCAATAGAAATCTATTAAATATTGGATTATATTTTTAAGATTATAATATCTATATAAGAAAATAAATATGTTAGTATTGTGATTGGCCAATGTAATTATGTAATACGATTGGTTCACATTTGATGTTTTCCGATTGGTTATATACATTACTTCTTCTGATTGGTTAAAATTTAACATTATTTGTGTTTAAAAGTATAGAAATTTACGATTTAATTGTTCAGAAATATTCTAGTTGATCTATATTATTGTCAATAGAAATCTATTAAATATTGGATTATATTTTTAAGATTATAGTATCTATATAAGAAAATAAATATGTTAGTATTGTGATTGGCCAATGTAATTATGTAATACGATTGGTTCACATTTGATGTTTTCCGATTGGTTATATACATTACTTCTTCTGATTGGTTAAAATTTAACATTATTTGTGTTTAAAAGTATAGTAATTTACGATTATAATTGTTCAGAAATATTCTAGTTGATCTATATTAATGTCAATAGAAATCTATTAAATATTGGATTATATTTTTAAGATTATAATATCTATATAAGAAAATAAATATGTTAGTATTGTGATTGGCCAATGTAATTATGTAATACGATTGGTTCACATTTGATGTTTTCCGATTGGTTATATACATTACTTCTTCTGATTGGTTAAAATTTAACATTATTTGTGTTTAAAAGTATAGTAATTTACGATTTAATTGTTCAGAAATATTCTAGTTGATCTATATTATTGTCAATAGAAATCTATTAAATATTGGATTATATTTTTAAGATTATATATAAGAAAATAATTTTGTTAATATTGGTGATTGGACGGTGTAATTATGTAATACGATTGGTTCACATTTGATGTTTTCCGATTGGTCATATACATTACTTCTTCTGATTGGTTAAAATTTAACATTATTTGTGTTTAAAAGTGTAGTGATTCATGGGTTTTTAGTTTATAATATTTGATTAAAACCATTTGGATACGTGTGTATGTTGTGTATGCGCGCGCGCTCACACACCTGTGTATGTACGTACTTATATAAAAAATAAAGGAAAGATTCAGTTACAAGTCTTATATAGTGTTCTATATTTAAATTCCAGAAAATACTGCCGTAAGGATTTCATACTGTAATAAACTAACCTTCAGATCAGCTAAAAATATTTATATGGAGTTTTCCGTTGAATAAATATTGAAAGTTTTAGGTATTATATTAATTTACATTTCTTTCTCTTTGTTATCTATTACTTTTTAGATTTTCCATTTTTCAAATTTGATTGCTCATTTTTTTATTTAAAAAAACAGTATTGTTGTTGCAGTTTTTTATTTACGTATTTTTGTTCTTAAGTATACAAAAAAACTTTTGTTATCATTGATGGTAAAAGTTTTGATTAACTTTGCATATTTATACAAAACTTTTCTGTTTATATATTTTTTATTGAATTTCAAGGAATATTATTATTGTTATCATTATTAATATTAAAATTACTTCATAAAATCTTACTTTAAAATTTTTTTTATGGTTTTTAAATTTAAAAATTATATTTTTGTGACAGTAAATCCAGTTTTATTTACCTTAAATTAATATATATATATATATACATAAACAACTAGAAAAGCTGACAACAGATATGGTATTAATTTTGAATATGTGTAATGGTAATGCTACCGCTGTTGCAGTGGAATATGAGATACGTTTTCCAAATCGCAGGATTCCAAATCCCAGAAAAATTAGCGTGAATTTTCGCAATATTAGGAAAACAGGTTCACTACTTAATATTTAAACAAGCTACGAACAATCTGTCCAACACGACCTTGTTATTAATGAAATTATTATCGATGTAGTTCAGCGCAGGGCAGAAGTTAGATAGACGTCTTTCTAAGCGGATTTTAGTTTTGCATTCTATGGTTTGGAGGACACAAGTAAAATAAGTATTATCTTTATCATAAACAGCCAGTTCAACGTCTACACCAAGGTCCGCTACGATCCGCTTCGCTTTGTAAAGAGTTTAAAATTTAATTCGTTAAATTAAATTGTTGTGTGTGTGTGTTAAAATAAACTATGTTATATTTGCTGCATAGAGCAAACTATCTTAACAATATAATGTTCGGGTGATGTTATGCATTACAAAAAGAACCCGACAACAAGTATTACTGTATTTGTTAAGTATGACACGTACGCTCTGAAGCGAAATATTAAATCAATTTTTTTTTTTGTAATTTAAAAATGTTTCGTCAATATTTTATAATTTTTTTCTATTCACATTTTGTTATTTAGGGTACCGTTCTTTTTTAATTTATTATCGTGTTATAAAAATGTACGTAAATATTTACAAAAATTTGAAGAACTAAAAATAAGAACACAGGAAGCGTAAAAAAAATATTTTCTTTATATTTTTTTACATGTTTGTTTTTGTTTTACCATACACTTTTTTTAGGCTATACAAGAGATGACAGATGAGGGCTGAGAAGAATAGAAAGAGATGGAAAGAGAGAGATAAAAAGAGGATATATGAGAAAGAGGAAATAAGGGATATAGAAAGTCAAGAGGGTGAGATATTTTGGCAACCATTAGCTATTGGTTAGTGCTCTCTCTAAAATAATTTATCATTTGGTTTTCTAACTAATTCAAACAATTCCATTCCAACGCGGACGCAATTTATATTCAATTTGATTTTAACATATATATATATATATATATATATATATATATATATACCACTATTACTACTACAACAGCTAAAACTGGGAGTATAGGGGATGCCCCCACGATTAATAATTTAAATATATTGCTAGACATACATAGCCTACGTATACATGTGGGCATAAATTATTCTTTTCTATATTGTCTAAATATTTATTAAACTTCCACCAAAATTAATTTTAAATATATTTATTTATTTGATGTAATTATCATCAATCGAACAATAACTATTTGAAATTTTTTTCAAAAATTTCAGATTTAATTCAAAGCATTAATTCATGTTTTTATTTATATCTAATCTAATTAAAATTAATTTCTCATTAAAGTGATTATATATATTTCTTCAAAAGTGTATTGAAAAATAAATTAACAATTCTTAAGAGAGTAGTTAATTTCAGTTTCGACTAAATTTTTTTCCCATTTATTGATTCTTGAAAATCTGCTTTTCAAATGTGATATAATTATTTTTCCTTACATTTTAACTCAAAATATTAAAAAAATCTGATGTGGATACCACACGACTTCCTTATACGCATTTCTTTTTCCTGTTTAGCCTTCGGTAATAACCGTTCACATAATACTTCAGAGGATGATATGTATGAGTGTAAATGAAGTGTAGTCTCAGTTCGACCATTCCTGAGATTTGTGGTTAATTGAAACCAAACCACCAAAGAAAACCGATATCCACAATCTAGTATTCAAATCCGTGTAAAAATAACTGACTTTACTAAGACTTGAACGCTGGAATTCTCGACTTCCAAATCAACTTATCTGGGAAGACGCGTTCATCACTAGACCAACCCGGTGGTTTTGCAGTCCTTTTACGTCTATGAAATTACATATACATATTTTTTTAATTATTAATAAATCAATATACGAGGGACGATCAGAAAGTAAGTTACACCCTCTCTATGAAACAAACACATATTTATTAGACGATTTTATTTTTATTGAACAAAAACTACATATTTTTATCTATTTTTTTACTTAATAACCAAGTTTTTCTAAACAGTTTTCATGCCTTCTGACAAGTATTTCAATTCCACTTTCATAAAACTTTCGTCCAATTTCCTTCAGTCATTTAAGGACCGCTTTCTTCAGTTCATCATCATTAGCGAAACGCTCCTCTCGCTTAAGAGAACCAAACAGGTGGTAATCGCAGGGTGCTAGGTCAGGGCTACAAGACGGATGATTCTACACTTTCCACTTGAGGTTTTGCAGTAAGTCTTTTGTCACATAAGCTGAATGAGGAGTAGTGTTGTCGTGAAGAAAAACGACCGCATCGCTCATTATTCCAGGTCTTCGATCATTAATAGCTTTACACAGATTCTCACAGTAAGATTCGGCATTGATTATTGTTCCTCGGGGCATAAATTCATTGTAAGCAACTCCCTCAGAATCGAAAAAGACTCTCAGCATATCCTTTTGAATATGTGGATATGTTTTCACTTCTTTTTGCTGTAGCGTTTTTTTGTGTCTTCATCCATGTAATGCTTTTTTAGTCTCAGGTGTGTAATGAAGTACCCAGCACTCATCCTCTGTGATGATTTGTGTGAAAAACTGTTAACCAGTCCTGGAACAACGATGAAGAAAATAGCTGTTGAAATATTTGATGTTTGTGGTTGTAGGTCAACAAATGTGGCACCCATCGTGCACACATCTTACTGTAACCAAACTGATCGTGAATAATTGCAAATATACTACCATAACTGATGTTAACTTCATTTGCAATCTTTCTTAATTTTAATGAGCCGGTTACTCAAGATCATTTCATTTACGCGTTCCGCGTTACCCGTCGTGTTTGCAGTTGAAGGACGCCCAGGACGTAGTTCATCACTTAGATTTGTTCTTCGTTGCTGAAGATTTGGCACCATTTTGTGATTATGCGGCGTGACATTGCATTCTAACCGTATACCTCAACAATATGGCGATGAATTTCAGATGTAACAAAAATCGGACTACTGAACGCACTTCTGTGCTGGACAAAAAATGTAGAGGACACGCCATATTGACAACGACACTACACACGTACTGAATGTTGTACAGAATTGTTGCTGCAACGTGAAAATAACACAACCAGTGCTGCCACCACAAGACATTAATATATCCCTTTCAGTTCAAGAACACGCAGGAGTGTAATTTTTCTTTATCCACCTCTCGTATCTTATTAAGAAATAAAGTTAAAAAAATTACTTAAAAAGGTTAAAAAAATTGTTTACAATCAGAGGTTAATAATTATTAATAAATCAATATATTTAAATTAAAAAAAAGTTAAAAAAAGGAGATGACGTCGGATTCGAACCGATGTGCCCTTGCAAGTTCCAAATATTCAGTAGTTAAAATTGTATTTGGATATAACTCTGAAACAAAAGAAAATAAGTAACAGTTTTAAAATATCGTTGAAAAGCTCTCAAGGAGGTCTTATTACTGCAGTAAAGAAAAATAATTTTTGATCCAGTCGTTTGCAATCAAAAGCGGAGGTGCACAACTAGATGTTACAACAGACCTAAATCCAAAATTTTGACATCCTACGGCTTATCGTTTTTTGAGTTATGCGAGATACATACGTACGTACATACAGATGTCACGCTGAAACTAGTCTAAATGGATTCAGGAGTGGATATTTCCGTTGAAATCTGATAACCGAAATTTTTCGCGGTTACAAAACTTCCTTTGCTTCATACAAGGCAGTAAAAAATTGAAAATGAACCGTTTCATAAGTACCTAGGTGTTTTGTTTGATGACAAGTTGCTTTTTAGTAACCACATTAAGCAAGTTGCGGCGGGCGCCGTCTCTGTGATGTGCAAACTTAGAAGGATTGCTCGGAAGGATTACGGGGTGTCGGGCCTTCAAATGTACTTGGTGTACCGAGGTGTCTTCGAGAGCATGATCGCATACGCGGCGCCAATTTGGGCGCATAGGTTGGATAGAAATAGAGCACTGCTTCAAAATTTAAGGAGTGCCCAGCGCAGACCCTTGATAGTATGCACTGGTGTTTTTAAAACAACCTCCTACGAGGCTACCACCGTATTGTAAAAGGCTCTCCCAATCGATTTAGTGGTGAAACTTCGGGCAGCCATGTGGAAGTTGCGAAGAGGTTGGGAAGCCGAGGCATTTGGGATGCGGTTTCAAGCCGTGCTAGAACCGGTGCGGAACGGCGATCATAATGCACCGGATCTAAATTTCGTTCAGTTGCCCATTTCCCGCCTGTGGAAGAGGCTATGGAGCCTCGCGATGGAGGCATGGCAGCTTGAATGGCACACCACGATTAAGGAAAGATCCTTCTATAGGTTTATACAGGATCTGGGGGGATGGTATGCTTCGAATTCATTTTTAAGGGCAGCAGGTGCCCAAGTGCTCACCAACCATGTGGGTTTGAAGCAATATCTGTTTCGGTTTCGCCTAGCGGCTGATGAGTTGTGTGTCTGCGAGGAGGTCCAGTCGAACGAGCATATGATGTTCGACTGCCCCGCTATTGGGGGGCCAGAGACTGGGCTACCCTGGAACTTAGAGGTCAGGGGGAAAACTTGCCGCTCATTAACGGCGAGTCAGTGTGGCGAGAGCCGCATTGTCGGACCGTGTGGAAGTTCCTCGATGAGGTTGGAAAAAAAACTCTAGCGTCATCGCTAGAGTTTTTTAATTAATCTGGGTTATACTGATTCCTATAGCGCCGCTGTGGGATGTTTTTCCTTCGATAATGGCTGGCCACCAGCCAGATACAAGCTCCAAGCGCTTTAAATGGTGGAAAGGCACTATCTGGCATACAGCGACCGAGGCGTGACAGCCTAAATTGCTGTCTTTTATATTATTAAATTTAATGACTTTTAGTAATTAGTAACAAAGGGTGCGCCTCCCCGATCTAGATTTAGTTTGATAAGTGAGCTCTTAGGACACGTAAGTGGGTGGTGAATAGCACCCTTCTTAATCCGCTCACGCTGATAGGTAGCTCACTTTTAACGAGGTAGCTTTTAGATAACGAGTTTTAGATAAACTGTTTTAGAGGCACAGCAGCCGTATCTTGGCACTGACATTTGGTCTATGCTGTAGGATCACCGAATGGTGTGGTGGCGGGAGAAATGCCAGGTAACCGAAATTTTTCGCGATTACAAAACTTCCTTTACTTCATACAAGGAAGTAAAAAATTGTAAATGAACATGCAAGAAAAAAGGAATAAAGTTACTTAAGACGAAATGAGTTGATAACGATGGATAAATAATAAAGAATTCTGTATTTGTATTTTTTTTTCTTATTTACTTATAATTTTATAAAGGTCATATTCACGTTTGTTTACATGTAAAGATATTTTAATTAGTTTTTTTTTTATTTCCCGTTGTCTAAAGATGAAAGTTGTTAAAACAATCAAAATGATCAAAATTTAGATTTTTAATATTTTTTTAAAGGTTTTTTTCTAAATTTTTATTAACTCTTTATCAGCTCTTTTCTCTGAATTAAATATATTAATTTATTTATATCGAGCGGTCTTGTTGATTGAGAAGGGTGTAAACTGGTATCTTTTTGTTGTTTATATAACGGTTAGGTGTGGTTAAGTAATTGTTAATATAAGTCCAAATTGTGTAGTCGTTTCGGTATTCTTGGTATTTTCTCTGTGTGTTAAAGAGGTTTATAGCTTCTGGGTTTTTGTGGTTTTCGTAGCCTCATTTTGTAAGTGGTACTCTAAAGTGTTTAATTTCTTCATGAATTGTTGAATGTGAATATCTCTCTAAGTTTTCTTCTTATATATAAACTATTTGAAAAGTTATAATTAAATAATAAAATATAATAAAGTTCATTATTAATTAAAAAAAGAAAAAAGGATTTTTTGGGCTTATATTATTTGATAAAGGAGTAATTAATTGTCATAAATAAATGTGTAAAATAATTGTAGAATGAAATTATAATAAAGTAAGTATAAAATAAAATAATTTTGAATGCCGATCTCCACGATTGAGTGTTAGCGTCTCGGATTTTAATACGGAGGACCCGAATTCGATTTCACAATTTTTCATTCACTACAAATTTCCATATATTGATATTCCCTCGTACAGCCTTCTTTATAAGCTTTTGTAAGGGATTAATGTATCTGTCAAAGCATTAAATGCAATTGAATTTGTATTTCATTACACATTGAACGAGAACGTCAATTAAAATAGAAAAAAGCTCGTGTGTACTTATGTACGCACATAAGAAGTTATATTTGTTTGGCGTGAATAAAAAAGAATTTTTTTACACATTCAAACAAATTTGAACCGAGTCAAATGATCGATAGACGACATTAAATACCATGAATAGAAATTTGAATTTATTTATTTTATACAGTTTAAAAAGTATTGAAGCATTCGTTTTCATATAAAACAAAGTTCATCGAATATATTTCGATTAGTTTAGTTCTATAAATTCTTCAGATGACAATTGAATAGGTTTGAGGGTTATCATGTGAAAAGTATGATAAAAATAGTTTTATGTTATAATAGGGTATTTTTGGTAAATTTAAAATTATTTATGAAAATCATGAATTTATCTGATATGTGCTATTTTCTGTGTCATTAAAAAATAATACTTATATAAATAAGTATATTCAAATATTGATACACAATTTTCATAAAAAATAAATATACGCTGCAATATAAATAAAGTTTTATGATTATGAACAACAATATTCACAGTTTAAAATATCCGTCTTAAGAAATTCCTGTATATAAAAATATATATTTATTATGACACAATATCTGTTATATTTACAATACGTACTAATTACTTATTGCATCGAACGACTAATTGAATTAGACACTACACGCATGTGCGTGCAAACTGATCCACTTGGGCCTACGCAATACTTCATGGTGTGTTACATAGGCGCGCGCAACTTCCGTAACTTGCTGAAAATACACTCCGATCAGTTTCTCCTAACGCGCCAAAAGAAGTGTAACTTTAACAAATTATTTAAACATTCATATCAGTATAGGAATATTTGTGTTTTAAATTGATTAGAAGATAATAGTAATAATATTTAAATAATAATTACATTCGTAGTGTTACAATGACATTATTATTATTTATTATTGTCATAATCGATAGGAGTCGAAGGCTATAAAAATTGTAAACGTTTTGGACGCATATATATGCGTTAAAATATTCTATACTATCATCAACAGCATTGTTAGTTGGCGGCCCAGCATTTCAAACAGATTTTTTTTGGATTACTCAGGAAACACTTAGTGATAGGTTAATATTTTCTTTAGAGAGCTTTGATCGTCCGGTAATATTCTCTACGTACTCATCTAATCGTTTCAAATAGATTACGCAAATCGCCGAATGTTATTTTCAGTTGGAAAAAGACAGTTTAAAATTTCTACTGAATGTAAATTAAACTGTAAATTCAAATTTAGATTTAGCAAAATGCAAAACACGAAAGGCTTTTTGTTCAGGATTCACCTAAGTGGTTTCGATAAGTGAAAAGATAAGAAATCATTTCAAGGAACCGATGCACTACTAAAATTTTGATTCTAATCTTAAATCAAAATTTTAAATTTCATCTAAGGAATATAACAAATGAAAACTCCAAAATTCTTTTTTTATATCTGTTATAACTTTTCATATATTAATCAAAAATAATAATTAATTCCTCGTTCAGACTATGTTATACGTAATTTATTATTTGTGTTTTTATTTTTTTAAATATTTTCACATTTAATTTCTCTGAAAGTTATTTCTGTTTTCTGCCAAAAATCAATATCATCGGGGAATTTTATTTTTTATTTTTCTACTTGATATTTCAGTGAGGCAACCTCTTACACTACCCCAAAACGCTATCCTCTTGGCTAATTATCATAGCTTATTGTTAATTCTTATACTAATTATCATGTAATTTTAACAACCATTTTTTTTTGAATTTATTTGATTATTCAATCCACAGTTGGTTGAAAAAAAAACCATTCGTATCACTTAAACTAATTATATATCAGTTTATAATTGATATTATCCATGAAATAATTTTCTTTTTCATAAAATTGTATCACTTCGTTAAAAATACACTACTTTATAAAAAATTATCCCCCAAAATATGGGCAAAAATAATGTGGGCATCTAGATTTTACAATAATCATAAGTATAATTTATAATTTTTTAATGATATCGTTAAAATTTTTATTCATATTTCTTTTTTTTCTTATTTTTGAATCATAATAAATCCCCCAAGGGAAATGATGGATTTTTCGTGTTTCCAAAATGCTACACGCGTGCGCGCATGTATGTGTGCACACTTGGGATAATTTGGATTTACAGCTGTCCAGTTGAAGGTCTACATAATTCAACACTATTTTTATGTATCTTCTGTAATCCGGAGAGAAATTTGTTTTGTAACAAAAGGGTTTACATCTTTGTACGATGTATTAAATAATATATTTTTGTGGGATGATAAAATTGTTATAAAGTTGAACTGTACTGTTTCACTTTACTAAACACTAAGTTTGTTTTTTAATTATTACGTACCGTTATTCATATGTACTCAAAATGAAATTTGCTAATACTACTAAAAAAAAGTCTTTCACAGGTCTACGCAAGAAGATCTACTTTTCGTTATTTTATTCTGTACTAGCAGACCCGGTAATACTTCGCTATTGCCGGGGATATTTGAGTACTTTGAGTATATATATATATATATATATATATATATATATATATATATAAATTAAATAAAGACAATTGAAAGTTTGATAAAACATTCAAAAACTGATCATTACGGAACTTCACAAAATTTAACCCTTCCCTTTTTACCCTTTCTTCCCTAAACCCCTTTTCCCCTATTTCCCGTTTTTGCTTTTTAATTTTTCCCTTTTTCCTTTGCTTAACTCGGTCCAGTAGTTTTTTAGTCTATACCGGACACATATACGAATATTGCCTTTTATATATATAAAATAATAAAGTCTGTTTGTACATTTATTTGTTTGTTTCTTAAATATTTCGAAACCGGCGCCCCCTAACGGGTCCATTTTTTTGCAAAAATGCTTCTTTTCACGTAACTGATATATATTATGAATATGAACCAAAATGGACCATAAATACAATTTTTCGAAATATTTTAACCCCAGCGCCATCTAGCAGGTCCAAATCTTCGCGAGCGTGCGAAATACAACTTGCCAAAAGTTTCATCGCAATCGGTTGAATGGTATAGGGACGCATACGGTACAAAGAAACATTCAGTTATATACAGAGTGATTCAGGAGGATAGGGAAAAACTTTGACAACTCATTCTAGAGGCTAAAAATAAGAAAAAAGTTCATATAAACATAGGTGTTTTCGGACCTAGATAGATACAATACAAAGATACAATTGAATTTATCCCTTAATTGACCTTCCCAGAATTTCAGAAAGCCTTAATTTACCCGGAGGAACTGAAACTCGGGCGAAATCTTTCACCCTGTATAACTCGCTAACGAAGCGTTTTCGGACCTATGTTTATATGAACTTTTTTCTTATTTTTAGCCTCTAGAATTAGTTGTCAAAGTATTACCGGATATCCATTTAAGTATACTCAGTCGGGGAGAGCGTCCTTTTAACCTAAGGGAGTGTCCCCCGCCCACCGGTTGTACACCCGGCACGGCAGGTTAGCTCCCCCGGTCTCGGATCTTTAATTTTATTTTATTCGCCTGCCTCTAATCCCCCGCCTCGGAGACGGGGTATGGCTACGCCACCTCCCATCCCCTCAGCAGGGAACCGGGTCTCGGTCATTATGTCTTTGCCTCTAATCAGCGGTACCGCCCCCACTAAGCACCGAGGCACCCGCAGGAGCGGCACCGCCAACCGGGACTCGATCTTTTATTTGTCCCACACTCCCCAGGAGTTCCCCCCCTTCTCAGGAACCCGCACACCACGGCGTACGGGCCCTCCACGGAGGGACTGTCCTCCCTACCCTAATTTCACAAACCCCTTCTTCTGTCCTCTTCTTCCTTGGTGCGTAAGATTTCCCCGGCAAACCTACGGAACCAATCCCAGTTATCGTCACTATAGACCATCCAATTTAAGAGGTTTTCAGGTGTAAGTCCGTTGTCCGAAATTTCTCTTCTATTTGGAGCCCATCTTGGGCATACAAACACAGTGTGTTCCGCATCATCAGTCTCTGGGCAGTACACACATTGTGGGGTAGGTCTTTTTCCAATTCTAAACAGATAATGGCCGAACGAGCCATGCCCCGTCAACAGTTGTGTCGTATAAAAATCTACATTACCTATTCTATTACTAGTCCACATATTTATGTTGGGGATTAGTCCCCAACATAAATCTTTCGCCTTTTACCTTATCCTCCTGAATCACCTTATATATACGAATATATATTTTTTGTATAATCTTTTGAGCAAGAAATATAACAAACATAAATTAGATTACAAAATTAAAACAGGTATATATTTTTGTATTTAATATTAATATACAAGGTCTGTAAATAAAGTAATGAGACTAGAATTTTTGGTAGCCAAAGTGGCAACACTGTAAAGTTACTAGTAAACATATGGTTATATGAAGAGCTAATATATATTAGGTACTAATATTTTTGGTCTATTTTTGCCATATGAGACGTAAACAAACTTTTCGTGAGACGAGTTTTTGTTGTGCGTTACAAAAATGAGTGATACTAATTATGAGAAAAGTTGTGCAATCAAGTTTTGTGTTAAACTCTTGAGAATGCTACTGAAACCTTTTCAAAATTGAAAAGGGCTAATGGAGATGATCTGTTACGAGTCCAAGTTTTTAGGTGGTTTAAAGCATTTTCAGAAGGCCGAGAATCATTTCCGGATGATCCATGCTCTGGAAGACCATTAACGTCAAAAACGGATGACAATGTTGAGGGAATCGTAGACTTGATACTGTACGACCAAAGGCGATTAACTGTTAGAATGATGGCACAACAATTTAATTTGTACCATTCCATAGTCCATCAAATTTTGATAAACGAATTGGTTATGAAGAAAGTCTGTGCAAAATTGGTCCCAAGAAACCTCACGATTGAACAAAATAACAACAGGACGGATGGATGTGTGCCGCAATCTTCTAGGCCGAATTGAACTGATCCTGATTTCTAAAAAAATGTTATTACTGGTGATGAATCTTGGATATTTGAGTATGACCCAGAAACAAAACGCCATAGCAAGGAGTGGCACACTTCAAAGTCACCGCCTCCAAAAAGAGAAAAAATGAGCACATCAAATTTAAAACTATGCTAATTTGTTTTTCTATAGTAATGAGATTGTCTATAAGGAGTTTTTGCCTACAGGGCAAACTTTAAATCAATATGTTTCCCGAGAAATTCTTGAAAGATTGCGGAAAGACCATGAGACCAGTCATCAAAGACAGCTGGATGCTGCATCATGACAATCCACCTTGTCACTCAATTAATGAATTTTTGGCAAAGAAAAACATTCCTGTATTTCCTCAACCACCTTATTTACCTGATTAGGTTTCCTGCGACTTTTCCCTGTTACCTACTTTAAAAACCACCTCAAAGGGCACCATTTTGGAACAGTAGAAAACATTTAAAAAAACGTAACTGACCATCTGAAGGATATTTCGGTTTCAGAGTTCTAACACTGCTGTGATGAGTGAGAAAACCGGTTAAAATATTCCGTCGCTTCTCAAGGGAAATATTTTGAAGGTGATAAGAGTAAATGTATAATTGAATTGTAAATTAAAAGCTTTCTGAACCAGGTTCATTACTTTATTTACAGATCTCATTTATATTTTTTTAATTAGAAAATTATATTATTATAACCATAATTGGATGAAATAATTAAATATAAAAAGAAAATCCTACACACATGCAACAAGTTTAAATTCACTCACCACTGTGATTCACTGCATAAGCGCGGATGAAAAAAAACCAATAAGTCAACATAACCTCAATTTACAGAGTGTCCCATATAAAACGCAACCCAACCTTATATTGGTAGGTATTGAAATAATTTAAAGGCATGTGTAAATGTAAATGTAATTTTTATTATTACCATCCATTACTTTACATTTAGAGTAAATGTTGGAAGTGGCCGCCATCTTATTGAATACAAGCTTCAATTCTTTTTACAGTGTTTCTTGCAACTTTTTTCAAAGTTTGTGGCTGGATATTTAATACAGCTTGTTCAATATTGACTTTCAATCGTTCAGGTGTTCGTGGTTTGTTGCTGTAAGCTTTTTTTTTGAGGTAACCCCGTAGAAAAAAATCCGCCGCAGTCAAATCTGGAGATCTTGGTGGCCACAAGCCTCGACCGACAACACGATTACCAAAGAATTCCTCGACGAAATCAGAAGTTGAACTTGCGTAGTGCGATGTCGCACCGTCAAGTTGTAGCCAGCAGTGTCTGTCTTCCTCTTCCAAGAGTGCGATGAACTGAAATAAAATATCCTGATATCGTTCTTTTATTAATGGTGTACACGAAAAAAAATAGGACTGATTATTTTCTTCCGCGATATCGCGCACCACACGCCCAACTTCTGCGGGTGTAATTGTTTTTCGTGATAAACGTGGGGATTTTCAGCACTCCAAGTTCTACTGCTTTAGATGTTTACGTAGCTATCCGAATGAAACCGTGCTTCATCTGTGAAAAATAACGAATCCATAACATTAATTCCCTCACGCAGAAATCGACGAAACCGTTGACAATATTGTAGCCGTTTTTCTTTGTCGGGCTCAAGAAGTCGATGAACTGTTTGAATGCGATAAAGTCGTAATTGTAATTGTATCTGTATTCAACACTGACGCAGATCTTTTGTGTTCCTTATTATTAACAGAACCGGTCTCTCTAAATTTTGCAACTAACCTTAATGGTGAGGTTTTTTTAGGAGCCGGTTTATCTGGGTATTTATGGCGAAACAAATCCTTGCACTGCAACCACTGATTTCGTACTGAAGTACGACTCAACAATGAAAACACCATCTTGTCTCTAGCAATACAGTGAACGTTATGATTGCATTTTTGTTACTATCGGTAGTGTTATACTGCGTCGCCGCGATATTCAGATGTTGGACGAGTCCATTTCAGTAACGAGTAGTGGAGTACGCTTGACTTTTGAAATTTCATGGATGAGTGATTGATGGGTTGCGTTTTATATGGGACATCCTGTACAGTCTACATAACCTCAATTTGAGGTTATGTTGCCTGATGTCAACCTTAAATTGAGGGTAACTAAAAAACTACTCAACCAGTTTTTATAAAAATTTTGCATGCACAACGTCTGATATATTATTACAACATATTTCAGTAAAATTGATATAGTAGTTTTAGAAATATTCGAGGCAAAATATTGTATAATTAATGTTATTTTTCATATTTATTAACTTTAAGTTAATAAATATGAAGTTTGTACATAATGATATTTTCGTAAAGTTATTATCTTAATACGTAAAGAAAATCCAATTTCATCCTTCAATCACATCATGTGATCGAAAATATTATCTTAAATTGAGGTTATGTCGTGAATTGTACACCTTAAATTGATCGTAACGTAAGAATAACTCAACCAATCTTCATCACATTTTTACTTGTACAAATTAAGATACACTACTATAGCTTATCTAAATTTCAATAAAATTGATCAACTAGTTTCGCGAATTTCGAATCACAAATTTTATACATACGTCTATAAATATGTAAGGAAATTTTATTTTAAGCGAATTAGTACTTTCGTATTCCTCTTAACTCAAAAATTAAAAGAAATTCAATTAGTCCCCTAATCTTACCGACCGAATTTTACCGTAATATTCCTCGAATAGTCGCTGAAAAAAATATATTTAAAACTAATAAATATCTTTCCCGCATGAAATTGTACTTTTTATAATCGATTTACTTTTAATTTCTTCTTTATATCGCTTTGTAATTTTACTGCTAATATAAAAAAATATCTTCTATATCTTTTATTATTTTTTTTCTTTCTTTATTACACTGTATTTTAAGTAGGTGGGATTAGAAATTTGACCGACTTAATAACAACCGGGCTTCTTTCACAGATACCGGATAGGAAACGTAGCTTTCAAGTCGATGTACAAGTTATCTACGAATCAGATAACACCAATAATGGATTGGATCTTAAAATCAAGTTATGCTCTCAGTTTGGAGGACTAAGGAAAGCCAAACTTACAACCACAGAACCGATAATGGGGGAAAAGGGGATGAGTGTTAAGGAACGGGGGTGATTGGTGAAAAAGGATGATCTATATTCCCCCAAAGGAATTGCAATATGAGATAAACACACCCTTCTAGAGGAAAACGTAAGGTCCCCTCCTGGTAGTTGGCATCCATTTCGCTTAAACTCCCACGGGATATCGAAGCAGTATTAAACTTAGATGGGAACAGCCCATCTATTGATCAATAATTTTACTTTGATCGTTTTAAAAATATGCTACAACAAAAAAAAAATATTCCTTTTCCTCCAGGAATTATAGTGAAATTCGAGAACAGATAGGGAGGTTCCTGAAGGAACATATTCGTTTATTCCCCGGAATCATAAGGCATATTAACTTATAGAACTGAACTTTCAACCCGTTCAATCATACTTACACAAGTAGTAATATATCTGCTATATTATTACCTATTTTCAAATGAAACTTCTATCGCCTTGTGTAAATCCATATCATTCTGTGTTTTTACAATTGATTTTTTACAAAATAAAAAATATGTATACATATATATATATGTATATATATTATTTGATTTTTACAGAGTTATTAAAAAATCACAACAGTTATTTCGATACACAATATATTTCTCTCATGATACAATTAGAATGCACATAACAGGTGATAACATCAGATAAGAGCTGCTTTTTTAATATATATTTTTTTTAATTTTGTGAAAATCAAGTAATATGTTTAGTTATTTTCTTTTAAATTATCTATATAATAGTTTCTATTTACCAACAATCTTTAATAGTAATGTTCGAGCGCTTTCGGATTAATCCATCCTCAGGAACAATGATGTGTTATATATTATAATTATTTACTTCACATATCATTAATTATACTGTATTGAATTTTATAAAAATATAAATATAACGATCGTCAAAAGGTAAAAAAAAAGGTTAACGTTATGTGTCATGTCATTATAAAGGTCTCAGTTGTGATAACAATTGAGACCTTTATACTGATATAAAGTTAACTTTATTTTACCTTTTGACGATCAATTGTTATATTTATATTTTTATCAAATTCAATTTAGTATAATTAATTATATGTGAAGTAAATAGTTATAAATTTATAACACATCGTTGTTCCTGAGGATGGATTAATAATGCGAAAGCGCTCGAACATTACTATTAAAGATTGTTGGTAAATGGAAACTGTTATAGTAATAATATATGTATATATTTATATAAAAATGGTCCATGGTTAATAAAAATAAGCTAAGCAACTTGTTATATTTAATTTTTTTCTTCTTAAATTGTTACTTTCATTAACCTAAAGTTTTCTTTCAAAACTTTTGACATTTTATATATATATATATATATATATATATATATATATATATATATATATATATATAGAGTATATAGTGATCGTTCAGGGGGAGCGAAGCGAGCCCTTTTCGACTAGTTCGGATTTCCTGCTGTGTTCGTTATCCTCATGGTTATGAGAAGAATAAGAATTTAAAAACAGTTAAAGCCTGAAAAGGTCTCTGTTCTTCAACGTTTCCTCGTTCTTGACATAGAAGGTGCTGCTGTAGGCAAACGTATTTTCCCTTTCTAGTGTCCTGGAATACCCTATATCTCGGGAAGGGGTCAAGGTAAATAGATGAAAATCGCATTTGATATAAAACGCATAATCTATTTATTTTTTCGTTAAAAAAAAAAATGAATTTAGAAAAGGATATTAGGTCGTCATCAAAGTGAAAATATTCATAACTTTACCCCCAAGAAGGCTAGGGCCTCGATTTATAGCTTAAAACCTTTACTGGGATAACGCAATGTATTCTGAAAATTTGAAAGTATTCGGTCGGTTGGTTCTTGTTTGACGCTGTTGCAGAGGGATAAAATCGCTACAAACTTTCGTATGTGTGTGTGTGTGTTTCAGTTTAAGTAACATGATTACATACCGCGTTGGTCTAGTGGTGAAAGCGTCTTCGCAAATCAGCTGATTTGACGAGAGTTCCAACGTTCAAATCCTAGTAAAGGCAGTTACTTTTATACGGATTTGAATACTAAATCGTTGATACTGATGTTTTTTGGTGGTTGGGTTTCAATTAACCATACATCTCAGGAGTGGTCGAACTGAGACTGTGCAAGATTACACTTCATTTACACTCATACATATCATCCTCTAAAGTAATGCCTTCCGATGTTTTTGGAGGCTAAACAGAAATAAAAAGTAAGAAGTGACCTTAATTTAAACCGATAATGAATTCATATAGCAGATGAATTATACCCAGCTTATTATGTTTTCAGGATCCACTAATGTAAATGATTTAACCACTTTTTTCGGGAGAGAATTAAAGTGTTGGATATGGGTTTTATATACATGATAATTGGTTTCGTTGAAGTGGCTGTAGTAATAATTGGAACGATCATTTACACTCATACATATCATCCTCATTCATCATCTAAAGTAATACCTGAACGGTAATTCCTGGAGGCTAAACAGGAAAAAGAAAAGAAGGCTTAAGGAAGAGATTAATGAAGTGTTTTATTTGGAATGTGAAACTCTATGGATCTAAAACCTGGATGATGAGAAAAGCAGAGGAAAATGAAATGAGGCTTTTGAGATGCGGGTGTAACGCAGAATTTTAAATGCCAGATGGCAAAACCGTGTAAGAAATGAGGAAATATTTAGCAGAATAGAAGAGTATTGGAAAACGCTAAACCTGATTGAATATAAAGAAAAGAACTGTCTTGAACGAGGTCTTTAGATGGCTACGACCAGGTGAGAAGAAGTTTATATATATAGCATATACTAGCTGGACAGGGCGACCGAAATAAGCCCTTCCCGTATAGTATAGACCCTCACTGGGTTCGTTATTCTGATAATTGTGAGTATAATACGGATTAAAAAATACTTAACGCCTGAAATGATCTCTTTTCTTTAATGTTTCCCTCGTTATTGACATACAAACTCCTTCTTTAGGTGAACATAATATTCCTTTTGGTTCCCCTTTCTATTACTTTAGAATTCCTTATATCTCGGGAAGGGTTCAAAGTAGAAAACCGAAAATCGGATAGTTATAAAACCCATAATGTGTTATTTTTATCTCAAAAACGAAATAAAAAATGATATTAGGTCGTCGTTGAAGAGGAAAAATTCATAATTTCATCCTCTTCCATGTGATTCCAGGAAAAGTTTAAAACTTTTCCTGGAATAACACGAATTAATAGTTGTGATAGAAGATTTGGTGAATGGAAGGAAAGAAAGAGATTTATGATGATGCTTAGGATTATGGAAAAGGGAAAATATGTTGAATAAAAGAGGTTAGCAAAGGATAGAAGAAGGTGGAGAACTGTAGCCATGACAGGACCTGCCTAATGGCAAAACATTATGAATGAATGAATGTATAAGAACCTCTATTCTGTGGATTTTTACCTAAATTTATTTCTATATTTGTTTTATTTAGATTTATTTAGTATGTGGGGACGGAGTTTTATATTTTCAAAATTTACCAAAAAGCTTTTTGTTCAATCTGTCTGAATCCATTTGAATTATATGTTCCAAAAAATGTATTTTTCTTCTTTTTGGGATTGTGTTTATAAATCTTCAAAAGTTTAAATTTTGTTAATTCCTTTATTTGATTTCATTCTGTATCCACCTTTCGTTTTTTTCCGGCCATGGATCGTTTTAAAAATTTTCCTTTCAATATTTTAAAAGCTATTCTAAACAACAGTATTTTATTTAAAATTTTTTTCAGGTTAAATTTTACGAACAATTTGTTTTAATATAGATTTAATAATAAGAGTTGACATTTAAAATTCTCAAAGGGTATCAATGTATCTATGTATGAGAAATTCATAGACTTAAGAGGAATTATTAATAATAGTTATAGTGTGCATTATAAGTGTGAGAGAGAGGGAACATATAAAAGAGAAAGGGGTAGCTTATACAGCGGGGTGGGTCAGTCAATTCATTAGAGTTGATTGTCGTTCAATTGTATTGCGGTCGGAATAGGAGAAGCTAGGAATATGATGATGACGTAAGCAATTGACATTGCTGTACATTACTGCCTGCAATTTAACCATCTCAACAAGCAACTAGCGAAGCCATTCATTCTAGATGTCATTGGTGGTAGCAGCCTTCTGTTTCATTTTCGTTATTATTATTATCCGTTTATCGATGATATAAGTAATTTTTTAACGATTGTTTATTGATATAAAAATTAGATAGTTCGGTATAATTAGAAATTAAAATATCTTTTAAAAAAGAAATTCTGGCAGGATGTTACAAAAATTATCATAAATATATTGATAGGTATATTAAAATTTCTATTGTAATAAATGGTTAAATAACAGGAAATTATAATCGTGCAAGACAAAAATTGATATACAAAGCGTTTAATTTTTATCTCCCCGAGCGATTTTTTTGTAAAATATGCATAATTAAAAAATTGTACTAAAGTTACTCATTTTGGAAGGGGGACAACTCATGGTGACCTTGGGTTTGACCTTGACCTTATTTGAAGGTTAACATATTTTTTTTTCAAATGGAATGACTTATTTTTGGCCTCACCATTGAAAAGAGCAGAAGAAACCTTTACATTGGAATATGTGTTTGCACATATGACCTTGAATCTTTTTTTAAAGGTCATACAGCTAACCATTAGAGATAGTGTTATACGAGTTACAAGTTTTTGAAGGTCATATAATATTCCTGGAATATTTATATTCCAGGCCATTTATCTTGCAAACTATGGGGAAGAGAATAAAAATGACTTTACAGAAATATGTGGATAAGAGGGAGATAAGTTGATAAATTTGATATTTTCATTCGTTACCGAGAAATTAAAAAAAAAAAAAAAAATAGTGAATTACATTTTTACTCCGTTTGACCTTTAAAACCTAAATGTTACTGTGCTTTTACTTTTCCGTGTAATATTTTAATGTTTCGTGTTGTGTTTTGAACTCACTTTTACCTTCTACGAGTAGGTAGTTTAATTCCTTTGTTTGGTTAGGTATTTTCAGTCTTGCTTAAGACTCTGTGAGATGTGTTTTCTTTTGAGTTCATTAAATAGTAGTACACCGACGGGAATGTCATTCATGGCATCGCATCGGTGGCATCCTGGCCGAGGCGGAATAGAATATTTCAAAAGCTGAAGTTTCAAAGATGACCTTCGGTAAAACCTATAAGGGCTAGAAACGGAAGGGGTGGTGGTGTGCGTCTTCCTCTACGGGGTCAGGATGCAGTAATAAATCCTCATTGAGAGCTTTTCAAAGATATATCAAAAGTGGTACTTATTTTCAATGGTTCCAGAGTTATTTATCGCTTCTCGGCCTCTTGGCTAAGATCAAAGTGTGGTTCCACAGTTATAGCCAAATACAATTTTTATTAAGAAAATATTTGGATCTTATAAGGGGAAGGCATATCGGTTCATATCTGACTTCATCTCATTCTTTTAGGTAGATTTGATAAGAAAGTTACCTGTTGTAATGGGTACAATTATTCGACTTCCGGGAAATTTCGACATATCTTTCCGTTTCACATTCCCCAGACCACAAAATCACCGTCAGCTCAAAATTTTATATATATATATAAATGTTAAGTTCGTTTGTGTACGGCTTCAAAAACTCAAAATGCTCTGCACCGATTGAGCTCAAATTTTAGCACGATATATAACCCGCATCAAAGATTGTTTTCATCTATTTTTAATAAATCTATCTATCTATTTTTAATTTGTACATTTTTAATTTGGAAATGTAAACAAAGGAAAACTTATCAGATCAATGCAAGATGGCCGCTGTCAAATACAACGACCAAATTTCTTTGAATTATATTTAACAGCTAAAACATCTGTATTTTATTAAAAAAAAAAAAAAAAAAACACCAAAACAAAAAGAAAAGCCACCAAGAAGGATGACTTACAGTAAATAAATTAAAACACCCAACTTTCTTATAGCCCAGATAGACTTAAGACTATGCAAACAAAAAATCTCGAAATAACCAAAATACACAGAAAGTAATATGCCTACATAATGACCAAAAAATCCTTTGGTAGGTTATTTTTTTACATATATATGACCAAACAATCGTTTTTTGGTCATTTAGCGTTCTTTGCTATGCAAAAGCAAACAACAAAATTCACAAATAGTAACACTGAAACCACACAACTAAGTACAATACTAAGGTATTCGTTTTTTTTTGTTCTTTCTAACCTCCGAAACCACCGTTACGAATTACTTCAGATGATGATATGAATGATTTAAAGCGTATAAAAATGCCATTCCTGACCGGGATTCCAACTCGGAACCACCGGATTAAAGTCCGAGACATTACCACTTGCACCACGGTGGCCGGCAAACATATTCGTTAGGAGCCGAATAAAAACCCGACTTACCAATACGGCGTTGTGTGTCAAACCAATTTTATACGGACTATAATTACTTTTTTAATACGCGAAACCCTTTGCAATCATTGAACATTAACTTAAACCTCTTCAAAAATCATTCTTTTTGAACTAAGCCACATTTTGATATCATTGTTTTTCTATAACACGGCTGCCATTCTTTTCGTTTAATGATAAGAAGCGTTGTCGAAGACAATAACCGAATTTTCTTACAAAGAACATAATACACCGCTAAACTATTTCTAAATAATTCAAATTCGTGTAATTTTTTTACGAATCGCGTTTTTATCAAAATCTCACCTTTTTCTCAATTGACGTGCTGGGTTTTGTTTTCGTTGGAGACCGTAATTCATTTGTAGATTCATACTTGATAATCACCTTGTGATTCTCAAGTATGAATCTATATATATATATATATATATATAACTTTCTTACGATAACTGCCTTATTTGTGCCAATCCCTTTCAAATTTTCCTTAAATATATTTCGTCCCAAATTCTCAGTCGAGTTCGTTATCGGCCAAAATCAGACCATGTGGATGGAAATGGGGGGTTTTGAAAAAAAAATTGTTATAACTTTCTTATTAAGTAAAATATCGAATTCGTTTAAAATTGCTACTATTTTTTGAATAAGGGCCTAAAACCTACATAAGTAACGGTTTTTTATATCACCAGCCATTGGCCCATTGTGGGAAAAAATGGGGTTTTGAATACAAAAAACTCATACCTCTCCTAATAGGCACAGTATCGAATCGGTTTAATGTATTCATTAGTCCGCTAATCATTACCTAAAACTTTTGTCTGTAACAATTTTTTTATAACCAACCCTTACGTCAAGGGATGACAAACTTTTTCTGGAATTGTAAGAAGATCGGGCTTGTATGCTAAACATGTGCAACCTTTTGAACCATTATCGTATTGAGTAAATTTTAAGTTTTTCTTAATTTTAAGGTGGAAATCTTTTTTATCCCCTACTTAGCAACGGTTAAATATACCTCCGCCTTCCGGTGTGCCGAAAGGGTTTTATTTTAATTTATATATATTAGTTACCTTTACTGAAAAAAAAAAACATTCAAAAATATCGAAAGTTATTAACGAAATAAAATTTCATGTTTGGAGTGTCGCTTTATATGGAAGTGAAACTTGGACAATCGGAGTATCTGAGAAGAAAAGATTAGAAGTTTTTGAAATCTGGTGCTATAGGAGAATGTTAAAAATCATATGGATGGATAAAGTGACAAATGAAGAGGTATTGCGGCAAATAGATGAAGAAAGAAGCATTTGGATAAATATAGTTAATAGAAGAGACAGACTTAGAGGCCACATACTAAGGCATCCTGGAATAGTCGCTTTAATATTGGAAGGACAGGTAGAAGGGAAAAATTGTGTAGGCAGGCCACGTTTGGAATATGTAAAACAAATTGTTAGGGATGTAGGATGTAGAGAGTATACTGAAATGAAACGACTAGCACTAGATAGGGAATCTTGGTGAGCTGCATCAAACCAGTCAAATTACTGGACAAAAAAAAAATTTCATGTACTTTTCATTTAAAAAAAAATGTGTATATGTAATTTAATAGGAGTACAAAGAAGTCATATGGTGTCCACATCAGATTTTATTGTAATAATTTTTAACAGCTCCTTCCATTAAAAATGTATAAAAAAAATTAAAATATAAACTCATTAATTCCTAATATAATTTTATAAATTTCTTAGATTAAAAAAATATAAACGCCAAACTTTATGCATACATTTTTATAAGCTTTATAATTATAACTTATTAATTTTAAATACAGTTGTTCATGAAAACAGAAAAAAACAGATTTTTAATATAAGAAATTAATTTTTGACAAATAGGAAGTACTTTTCCTCAATAATTTAATTATTATTACAACTGAAAAAATAAAAATATCAAACCATTGTTAGGAATCGAAGCTAAGACCATTTGATTTAGAAGCCATAATATTTTTCTGTATTTCTAGAGATTATCTACCATAACGGTATTAAAAAATGTTTATAAATTATATATAATTTAAATAATAAATTTATTCGAAATAAAAAAAAAATAAATTAAAAACGGAAAAAAATTATTTGGAAAAATTTAATAAGAATATTGTTGTGTAATATATTTTTCATTATAATGCTTTATGCGACAGGACAACATTTAAAAAAAAAAATTAATATTTGTTGCAGTTATACGCAAACCAACACAAATACAACCCACAAATTGTGGGTTGGGTACTGTGGGTGTATGTTTGTAAATGTTATTACAAACGACAAATGTACTCTGTAAAGTTTACATATGAGAATAGTAAGTTAGGAATATATAGAAGCAGTAAATAAATTTAAATATACAATTGACTCTATTTAGTAACTAAAATTCATCTAATATGTAACTCTAGTTGTTCATTTCGATATTCTCCGCGCTCTCAAATCATATAATCTGTCTGTCTTTGTTTAACACTCTCACTTATTCCTTCTGGTTTTATATTGAATCTCTTTAACTCTCTATTTAAACTCATTTTTCTCTCTCTTTCTTCCCCTGCCCCACTCTCCAATCTTATTTTTTCTGCTGCTATTTGTCACAGCGAAAAGCAAATAACCATTCTGTTTCTCATAAATATTAATCAGTAGTTTTACAGTCAGACATTCTCTTTCTCTCTCTGTTTAACTCGTATACATCAGCCTTCTGTTTTATTTTCTATCTACATCGGAGCCGAAAGGGTCGGTCTATCAAAAAAAAAAAAGTTAAAAATACTAAAATAAAGATTAATAATTATATTTACTGCTAAGTATTTATTTAAAAAATTTTACAAATGTATTTTAAATGTTTATTTATCTTAAATTTTATTTCAATGCGTTTAGAATGATACAATTTTCAGTTAATCTGATATGAAATCTGATATTTAAGTCACTTAATTGACGTAAATATTTTCTAGGGAAAATAACCAACATTAAATGCTACTCATTTAACACAAAAAAAATAATTTTTTCTCATTGTCTCTTTTTACACGACTGCCCAAAAAGAAATGTAATATGGAGTTTATATATTTATTTTCGTTCAACTGTAGCTCCTCAACCACTAAACCGATTTAGATGTATCTCCACGCGTTGGAATCCTGACGTTACCGGGAATGTTACAGGATATATAAATATATTTATATAGGGTATCCCATATAAAACGCAACCCAACATTATATTGGTAGGTATTGAAATAATAAAAAGGCATGTGTAAATGTAAATATAATTTTTATTATTACCATCCATTACCTTACATTTAGAGTAAATGTTGGAAGTGGCCGCCATCTTCTTGAATACAAGCTTCAATTTTTTTTACAGCGTTTCTTGCAACTTTTTTCAAAGTTTGTGGCTGGATATTTAATACAGCTTGTTCAATATTGACCTTCAATCGTTCAAGAGTTCGTGGTTTGTTGCTGTAGGGTTTTTCTTTGAAGTAATCCGTAGAAAAAAATCCACCGCAGTCAAATCTGGAGATCTTAGTGGCCACAAGCCTCGACCGATAACACGATTACCAAAGAATTACTCAACGAAATCAGAAGTTGAACCTGCGTAGTGCGATGTCGCACCATCATGTTGTAGCCAGCAGTGTCTGTCTTCCTCTTTTAAGAGTGCGATGAACCGAAATAAAATATCCTGATATCGTTCTTTTATTAATGGTGTACACGAAAAAAAATAGGACCGATTACTTTCTTCCGCGATATCGCGCACCACACGCCCAACATCTGCTGGTGTAATTGTTTTTCGTGATAAACGTGGGGATTTTCAGCACTCCAAATTCTACTGTTTTGACTGTTTATGTAGCCATCCGAATGAAACCGTGCTTCTTCTGTGAAAAATAACGAATCCATAACATTAATTCCCTCACGCAGAAATCGACGGAACCGTTGACAATATTGTAGCCGTTTTTCTTTGTCGGGCTCAAGAAGTCGATGAACCGTTTGAATTCGATAAGGTCGTAATTGTAATTTTTGGTCGCTCGATGAACAGTTGATTTAGACAAATTAATTTCAGCAGACAAACGTCTGATCGATTTATTTGGCGAGGCGAGTAATCGGACTTTGATTTCAGCGACTGTATCTGTATTCAACACTGACGCAGATCTTTTGTGTTCCTTGTTATTAACAGAACCGGTCTCTCTAAATTTTGCGACTAACCTTAATACTGATGTTTTGTTAGGAGCCGGTTTATCTGGGTACTTATGGCGAAACAAATCTTGCACTGCAACCACTGATTTCGTACTGAAGTACGACTCGACAATGAAAACACGTTCGTCTAGCGAAAACACCATCTTGTCTCTAGCAATACACTGAATGTTATGATTGCATTGTTGTTACTATCGGTTGTTACATCTGCGTCGCCGCGATGTTCAGATGTTGGACGAGTCCATTTCAGTAACGAGTAGGGGAGTAAGCTTGACTGTTAAAATTTCATGGATGAGTGATTGATGGGTTGCGTTTTATATGAGACACCCTGTATATATATGTATATATATATATACTTATATGTATATAGTTAGTAGTAAAGATTTTCCGGTTGAAGCATAAACTTACCCATCGGGTTGGTCTAGTGATGAATTCGTCATCGCAAATCAGTTGATTTCTAAGTTTTGAGTTCTAAGGTTCAAATCCTAATAAAGGTAGTTTTTATTAATATTAGATTGTGGGTACCGGTGTTCATTAGTAGTTGGGTTTCAATTAACCACGCATCTCAGGAATAGTCCACCTGAGACTGTGCAGGACCACTTCATTTAATTAATACATGTCATTCTCATTCATCCTCTGAAATAATACCGTACGGTGGTTTCGGAGGCTAAACAGACAAAGACAGAGAGAGAAGCATAAACGTTAATGAATTGAATTAATGAACTGTGAACCTCTATCACAAAGTAAACTGGGTTTGAACTGAACGATTCGAATCAGTCGAGTAAATAATATTACAATTATAATAGAATTACATTTATGTTAAATATAATAAAATAATTTTTTTTTCAGTCATTTGACTGGTTTCATTCAATTTTCCAAGATTTCCTATCTAGTGCCAGTAGTTTCATTTCGATATATCGAAATGATACTTTTCATATTTTTTTTGGTTTTTATTTGTATATTGAATTAATTTTTATTATAAATTTTTACAATCGGAGGTTAATAAATTTTAATAAAACAATATTTTTTTGTCTTCAGTCATTTGACTGGTTTTATGCAGATCTCAAAGATTCCCTATGGGAGTACTAGTCTTTTTATTTCGGTAAACCCCTTACATCGTACATCCCTAACAATTTGTTTTGCATATTTGAAACGTTGCCTACCTGAAAAATTGTTTCCTTCTACCTGTCCCTCCATTATTGAAGCGACTATTCCAGGATGCTTTAATATGTAGCCTGCAATCTGTCTCTTCTTTTAACTATATTTTTCCAAATGCTTCCTTCTTCATCGATTTGTCGCAACACATCTTCATTTGTTACTTTATTCACCCATCTGATCTTTAACATTCTCCTATAGCACCACATTTCTAAAGCTTTTAATCTTTTCTTCTCAGGTACTCCGATCGTCAAGTTTCACTTCCATATAAAGATACGCGCCAAATACTTGTATATACTTTCAAAAATCTTTTCCTGACGTTTAAATTAATTTTTGATGTAAACAAATTATATTTTTGACTGAAAGCTCGTTTCGCCTGTGCGATTTTATATCGCTCCTGCTTCGTACAGCTTTAGTAATTCTACTTCGCAAATAACAAAATTCTTCTTCTTCCGTAATCTTTTCTCTTCTATTTTTATATTCAGAGGTTCATCTGCATTATTTCTATTACATTTCATTACTTTTATTTTGTTCTTGTTTATTTTCATGCGGTAGTTCTTGCGTAGGACTTCATCCATGCCGTTCATTGTTTCTTCTAAATCCTTTTTACTCTCGGCTAGAATTACTATATCATCAGCAAATCGTAGCATCTTTATCTTTTCACACTGTACTGTTATTCCGGATCTAAATTTTTCTTTAACATTTTTTAACAATTTAACATTCTTTAATAAATAATATTAAATAAATTTAAAAAATTTTGGTTTAATAATAATTTGCTTCCCGTAGGGGCTGCGTTTGAGGCTTGAGAGTTTGAGGAGTTTTTTACTTCCTTTACTTCGTACAAGGAAATAAAAAAAATGTGATAAAATATCAAATATCTATCCACAATTTATCAATGTAGTCGTGAAAATTTATAAATAAAATGTTTATAAAGATTTAAAGATGTGTAAAGTATATTTCACGGACATACTAACATATACTTGTTGTTTACTTTCTCTCTAGAGATATATCTCTTTCTGTTGAGTAAGAAATGCACGGAGAAGAGTACTTTACGTACGTAAGATTATCTCTATCTTTATTTATAAAGAGAGAGAGAGAGTTAGTGAGATGTATAAGGTGCAGAATTCATGGCATCGATATATAGTGTACATTTATTTGTGTTGAATGTGTGTGTATACACATTTAAATGTGTCTTTCATGTCAGGATATACATAGGCACTCAAGGGTACCAAAGAGAAAGAAAGAACGGTGTAAATAGATGAGGTAAAGTAAGAGAGTGGTTGGAAGAATTTAAGAGGAAAACAGTAGACATTAATCTGACTGAGAGACACAAAACACAACTGTTACTACACATTCTATGCTGTAGAGAACAGAATTCGTACCACTATTTTCGTCTATTGGCAATACTGTATTTAGAAATTGAGGGGAAATCGGGATAGGTAGAGTAGACTTATACCCTTCATCTTCTCCTCTAGTTTTAGATATATATATATATATATATATATATACAACCAACACAACACAACATAAAACACACTACTACCAATACAACGGAAACATATATATACTTCAGGAACTATTATTTGTATTACTATTATAGAAAAGCTTGACAAGCCCTCTGAGTTTCAACAAAATACCCTTTGGGAATACAAACCTCTCTAATGTGGCAAACCTTCCAAACCAGGAGTCCTAAGATACGTTCGTATAAATATATATATATATATATATATAAATATATATATATATATATATATATATATATATATATATATATATATATATATATATATATATATATATACATACGTTTGAACGTATTTGTAATAGTAACAGAACCCCGTTTGCTTACCAGTTTTCCCTCAGGAATTAAAATACAGAAAACGGGATTTAAAGAAAAATACTCTACATTACCTTCGAAAAAAAATTCATCGGTTTGTTCATTTTGTGAATTTCTTCCGATGACTTTGTCTTTTTTTATTGTATAAAGTTTTTTTTCTTGTTCATTTATTTGCATGTTGTTTTATATTAAATTTAATTTTTTTATTTATGTGTAATGTATCCCGTATTTCAGAAAAAGTTATCTCTTAAATAGGAATTTAACAATATGCAATTTTCATTTAAGAATTTATCACTGAATTTTACAAAAAAAAAGTACGGTATTAGTTCTTGAGTTATGCTCAATTTTAGGAGGAATAAAATTAAGGTTATGTTCGAAGAAATGTACTGTATTACTATCTGATAAAGAAAGAAAGAAAGAAACCCACATCAGCTTCACGAGAGATCACTTCATAGCCCAAAGGTGACTGTCTGGTGTGCAATAGGAAAGGTCGGTGTTATTGGACCGTATTTTTTTTAAAGAAAATGACGCTGCCGTAACTGTAACAGCTGATCGTTACATTGCGATGTTGAATACGTTTTTCATCCCTGAGTTACGAAGCCGGGGAATCGATTTTTAAAATGTGTTATTCCAGCAAGATGGAGCTACAGCGCACACAGCGAGGGCAACGATGGCTGTTATCCGTAATTTGTTTCCGGGACGGATCGTTTCCAGATTCGGTGACATTCCTTGGCCCCCCTCGGTCTCCCGACTTGAGTAGTTGTGATTTTTTTCTGTGAGGGTTTCTGATATCGCATATGTACGGCAATAAACCGCGTACATTGGAGGACCTAAAGATCGCAATTCGTCATTACGTCACCCAGATTGATGTAGACATGCTGCAAAGAATTGAGGCCGGTTACCGTGAAAAGCTACAACAACGTATTGCCCAAAATGGACATCGATTCCCGGACATAATTTTTCGTTCATGAGTAAGTAACAAATGCTTTGATTTAACAAGTGTTTCAGTACCAATACAACTTTTTTAAAGTAAATATTCAATTTTGTATGATTATTTTAAAAACATCCGGTTCCCGTGAATGACCCTGTATATATATATATTTCATTTTTTTTGGGCACGATAACTCCCATAATATTGCGCCAATCATTTTCCAATTGTTCCTTAAAAACAACTCGTTCCAAAATTTCGGTCAAGTTTTTTAAGGGCCAAAATCGGATTACGGGGGGTGGGAATGGGGAGCTTTTTTGAAACAACATATATCGCTATAACTTTCTTATTAAGTAAAATATCGAATTCGTTTAAAGTTCCTACTATTCTTCGGATAAGAGCCTAAAACGTATCTCAGTAAAGATTCTTGATATCACCAACCATTGTCCCAGGAGGTGGAAAAAAAATGGAGTTTCGAAGACAAAAAAAATCATTCCTCCCTTAATAGACACAGTATCTAATCGGTTTAAAGTGGTCGTTAGTCCTCTAAAACGTTTTTGCCTGTAGCAATTTTTGATTTGACCAATCTTTACGGTAAGGGATTACCAAAATATTTTTGGAATTATAAAAAGATGGGCCTTATCGTATGCTAAATATGTGAAACAATTTTTCACATGCAACAATTGTATTGAGTAAATTTGAAGTTTTTCTTTACTTTAAAGTAGAAATCTTGTTTATCTCCTACTTAGCACCGGTGAAATCTACCTCCGCGTTCCGGTATGCCAAAAGGATTTTCTTTTTTACGTCTGTCCTGGCAAAAAAGATCTTTAATGCGATTTTACAAAGCGTTAGTTGAAACTTCCAGTGGTTTTCCTTTATGATGGAAATCCTTTATATTAATTTTTCCCGTTTTAAACACTTCGATTCACTTCTACAAATTTTCATAGGTTATTTACTTTTTTACATCCAGGAATAAATTTCCTTCAGTTTTAACCTTAAAAAATATCTAAAGTACACGTATAAAGCAGGACGGGCCAGTATTTTGTAAATAATAAAATGGATTTTAATATTAATTGATGTTCTTTACGAAGATCTGATATTTTCTTTTAGCCAAGTTGAACGTTAGGTAATTTCAGTTTATTCTATTGAATAATATTTCTGCTATTGCTATTTATCTTTTTACGAGATAATTATTAATTGATCTTCACACTACGCATTATAAACTGCGCAAATAGTGTCCTTGCTTAATTATAATTGTCAATATAATTATAATTTTAATAATCCCATAACACATTTTTTTTCCAAATAGAGTTTGTATTTCTTTTACATGTTAAAGTACTTTTTAATTATAATTATTGTCATTAGAAAAAAAAGAACCGCTTTGAAAAAATTGAATTTTGCTTCCTATTAAAACTTTTTCTCTTGCTTTTGTTTAGTAGATTGTATTTTATCGGAAGGAAAACATAAATAGTTACGAAAAAATCTAGGTTGCCGTTTTTTTTGAATAATTAATTTGTAATATCTAGTAATTTATTAAAAGATCCCTAGAATATGCATCCTCATTGCTCATGAGGATGCCAATCCTGGTCGCCTTTGATCTAGGAAGTCACCTATCAAAACAGCAATTGCTGCCACAGAAGACAGATTTAACCTAACTGACGCCTGGCGTCGAGAATGGACCACAAAGCAGGTTAACCAAATCTCATGTATTACTCAAAGGCCGCCTGGTTTTGACTTGCCATGTAAGACATGGTGAACGCTAAACAGAATACGGACTCAGCATGGTAGGTGCGCCTATTTCCTGTATAAATGTGGTAAAACACCGACGCCCCTTTGTGAATGTGGTGATAATCAAACTGTCAGACACATCGTAGAAGTTTGCTCTAGCACAGGTTATGAATAGAATTCCGAAGATTTCCTGATAGCGACTCCAGAATCAGTAGCATATATTAGTTTGTTAAATCTTTGTTTGTAATTTTAACTGTTATTGGTGTTATGTTTTGGTGTCATACGCTAAATAAATAAATAAATATTAAAAGATTAAATTTAAAAAAATATATATATATTGTATAAACATTTTGATGATTTTAATTTTCCCGAATTTTTGCTTTTATTTATCTTGAGTATTCTTTTAGATATATCGTAATTGCCGGGGTTTTTTTCAAATGAAATTTTCATTGTGTGCCGAAAGGGACTTATATAGAAACAAACTGTTTAATTAAGTTTAAGTTTAAGTTTTAAGTTTTAAAAACCCGCGTCATTTTTTATTAAAATGTTAATATAAGCATGCACGTAAATATTAAGCTTAACAAAAACTGAAGTTATGTTTATAAAGGTTTGAGAAAATTGATCCTAAAAAGTATCTACCACCCCTGGAGATATTGTTCCGAAATTTTACTAACAAATTGCTATATATATATATATACAAGTATTTGTAGAACATTTCATCAAAATCTGTTCCAGTCAAAAATACATAAGCTTTATTAACACGTAAATACGAAAATTACCTCCCACTTTTTTTTGTGTTTTGGTGTCCCTAGGTCATGAAACTTCGATAAATTAAGATAAACGCATACCCTATTATTTGGACAATTACTTGATTCTTTCCTTTTTTGCAGAAAGAGATCTTGAGTTAAAATTCCAGGAAAGTAACAATATTTATTTCAGAATTAGATCGGATATTTTTTAACGTTTCATATAAATTGAAAAAAAAAATGTGTGAAGAAATATTTTTCGCACAGATTTCATGTAAAAAAACTAAATTTATACCTTAATTTGGGTTAAAAAAACTACAGTCTAGCTTAATTTTTTACAGAAATTAGGGTAAAATCACTCCAGCTGTAACTCATTAACAAAGCGTTAATAAACGTATGTTTATACAGGTACATTCACGGGAACCGGATGTTTTTAAAATAATCATACAAAATTGAATATTTACTTTAAAAAAGTTTTATTGGTATTGAAACACTTGTTAAATCAAAGCATTTGTTACTTACTCATGAACGAAAAATTATGTCCGGCAAGCGATGTCCATTTAGGGCAATACATTGTTGTAACCTTTCACGGTAATCGGCCTCAATTCTTTGCAGCATGTCTACATCAATCTGGGTGACGTGATGACGAATTGCGATCTTTAGGTCCTCCAATGTACGCGGTTTATTTCCGTACACACGCGATTTCAGAAACCCCCGCAGAAAAAAATCACGACTACTCAAGTCGGGGGACCAAGGGGGCCAAGGAATGTCGCCGAATCTGGAAACGATCCGTCCCGGAAACAAGTTACGGAGAACAGCCATCTTTGCCCTCGCTGTGTGCGCTGTAGCTCCATCCTGCTGGAATAACACATTTTGAAAATCGATTCCCCGGTTTCGTAACTCAGGGATGAAAAACGTATTCAACATCGCAATATAACGATCAGCTGTTACAGTTACGGCAGCGTCATTTTCTTTAAAAAAATATGGTCCAATAACACCGACCTTTCCTATTGCACACCAGACAGTCACCTTTTGGCTATGACGTGGTCTCTCGTGAAGCCGATGCGGGTTTCTTTCTGCCTGATACCGGCAATTCTGTTTGTTGACGAAGCCATTCAGATGAAAACGGGCTTCGTCACTCATTAACATTAACAAATTTTCCTTTTCTTCGAAAACGGTAGGCATTTGTCGACAAAATTGTAATCATTGCGTGAAATCTTGCTCGTTTAACTGCTGCACGACGGCTATCTTGTAAGAATGGAAATGCAGTGCTGTAGCAGAATTCGTCTTACCGTACTTGTGCTCATTTGAAGCGCTGCTTAATGCCTCTGAATAGAGCGGCGTGGGCTTCTGACAATGGCTTCCTTTACTCGTTCGATGTTCTCCGGAGTGCTAGCAGTTCGTCGGAGACCCGGTGGTTTTTTCTTCAATATTGAACCGCTTGTTCAAAGGTTGTTTAACCATCGTAATATTGTGTTACGAGAAGGGACACTTGCATTACGATGGATATTAAACTGACAGCGGAAATCTCGCTGAACAGCAATTACGGATTCGTCATTTCGCACAAAACTGTCATACGCGTCCACGGCTCCATCTCAACGACTAAAATGTAAATGCTATGAACAAAGGAAACGTCAGACACCAGCCACGTGCCCCTCCCACCACGAACGCCCGAGTACAACCCACGTCAAAAACATCCGGTTCCCGTGAATGATCCTGTATATGAACTTTCTTCTTTATTTACAGAAGTATAATATGTCCTGAAAATTTGTTACATTGTTCTTGATTTACTCTGTTCCAAGCTATGCGATGCATATGATAATTTTTAGTATCTACAGAGTTATTCGTATAAATTGAGACTTTTTACGTAAGATAATAATTACGAGTGTAAAATAATTATTTTATTTAATGGTAATTTTTATGAAATTCAAAGTAATAAAGAGTAAATCTTCATTTGTAGTAATTTATTAATAATAATCCTTGTCGTTAGGTTTACGAAAGTAATTAAATATTATATCTAGTGTATATATATATATATATATATATATATATATGGGTGTTTTATTTTTAGAGAGATGGCTCTTTGCTCTGAATGATATAATAGAAGAGAGATGGTTGTTGTTTTAGATGGGTTATAATAGGGGAGTGTTTTAGTGCTTTGCTACACTTACTTTCTTGCTTGTTTGTTATTTGCTGAATAATATCTCTTTCAGTAATTAATATCTTGTTCTATTATTTGTTTTCTTTTTTTTTATTTATTTCCTCTTTTGTTTCATTTTATCCCTTCCTCTTTCTTCGTCTACATATATTTATTTAATTATCTTTTCTCTTTTTGATTTATATATATTTTTTACTCTTTTAATTATTTGGTTTCTTTTATCGTTTTCAATTTAATACTACGTCTTTTCCTTATAATTTGTTATTTTTGAGACACATTAATCCTAATATTTTTTTTTTTTAACATACAAAGTGATTTATAAAGCATGTAACAAATTCTTTATATATGTTCTACTGGTGAAAATAAAGAAGAACGCTTCGTTAGCAAGTGTAGGTTGGCGAAATAATTCGTCCTGATTTCTCCACCTTCAGTAAAATTAAACCAGACTGTAATTCTTGAAACCCAAATTAAAAGGTAAATTTAACAATTTTATATGGTAATTTAAAAAAAAAATTGGGTTAGAAATGTATTTTTTTGTGAAATTTTTAGTAAAAACAAAAGACTGGGATCAAAGAATCACTCTATTTTATGTTTAGCGTAAAATAATTATGCTAAATGAGTAAAAATACAAAATACTCTTATGAAAACTTGTTGAGGTTACACCATTTAATCTACAATCAATCATGACCTTGATGTTTTATATATATATGCATTCTGACCTCGAAGGGGAAACACCCTACATGTGGCAGTTTCGATCGCCATGCCACCCCCTCCGTAATCTTATGTGCTTTACCAGAGGTCATCTTCAGAACCTAGGCAAAAGGCATCTCTCAGCCTTGTTCTTGCCTAAGTCAGGATGCCTTCGATGCGAATACCACATTTCCCATTGGTATACTACTCGGAAATGAACTCTTTCAAACAAAACCTATCTATGTCCAGTCTTTAAAAAGACTGAGTGACATGAAGGAACTGAGATTAAAAACGCAACCCGATAAGTTTTTTTTTCATTTTTATTCTTCTTCTCCGCCGGGCCGGATCCTGTAGTTACGTATTACACAGCCCAGGGGAGTGTCCTTTACTCTAACGGGCCTCCACGTCTTGGTCTGATTTTACTTTGCGCCCGCCTCAAACCCCCAGAGTAGAATCCACCAAGCCCGGCTATGATCCCTGAGTCCCCATTCAGGGAGCCGGGACTCGGTCTTTTTGCCAATGCCTCTAACGGGGACACCCCGAGTGGGGCATCCCCGCCAAGACTCGCGACCTATCGGTCTAACCCGATAGGTTAGAAGTTGAGTTCAACACGCAACCTTATAACATAACACAAAACAAGGAACAAATAATAAAACTAAATAAACAAAAAAGTACAATACATCAAACCTCATAACACTTGAAAAAATAAAGCCAAAATATAGGAAACACCTTTTATTAAATAGGAAACACATTTATTTTTTACTATTTGAAATATAGTGTTAACTCTTTTTTTTTTATATGCTGGGTTTTAGGTAAATTTCATACGAAAGCTACCTAATGGGTACCATAATTCGACTTATAGAAAAGTTCGACATATCTTCGCATTTCACATCCCCCAGACCCCAAAACCATCGTCAGTTTAAAAAGTTTATATATACTCGTGTGTGTGTGTGTGTGTGTGTGTGTGTGTGTGTGTGTGTGTATATATATATATATATATATATATACACGTTTAACACGTTTAAAAAGTTTATATATACACGTTCACTATATTTAAAAAATGGTACAAAAAAAGTACAAAGACATATAAATTTAAATATATGGGTGTTTATATATATATATATATATATATATACACACACACACACTTGTTTTAAAACAAGAAAAATACTTTTTAGAAAAGTCAATACAATAATTTCGGATGAAGAGGTTGGCATCACTACCTATTGTTGTTTTGTAATAATAAGTTAATTATTTTTGGTTATCTGTGTATTTATTAACAAGAATTTTTTTATAACAAGAAGAAAGGTCATTTATTGGGGATATTTAACAACTTAATTTTTTGTTTTATGCAAAGAAACAGTTTCAATTGTAGTTCCCAGTTAGGGAAATTCATCATATAAATCTTCACTTCATCGTTTTATAAAGAAATACAGAGAACTGGTTCGGTTTGCAATCGGAGACATATCCAAAAACGTTCACGGCTTAATGACGAAACATTGAAAGATGTTAGGATAAGCTTTGTAAACTCACCTAACATATCATTACGAAAACATGCGCAAAATCTATCCGGCTACTTAACTTAGACATACCGAATTCATTGTATTATATGAATAACATATATTTGAATATGCTGCAAGGTTTCACGACTGTAATTGGTTTAATCAGTATGATTCGAAAAGCATTAAAGTATTGCTTGGGTAATATATTTCTTTTACAGATCAGGCTTGGTTTCATTTGAGCCATTATGTTAATAATTAGAATGATCTCGCTAATGAAGCTCCAACAATCCTCGAATCATTCATTCATGTAGAGGTCTACATCCACAGAAAAAATTTGTATGGTGGTGTGTAATTTTCACAATAATTGGCTCCATATTGTTTGAAAACACAATTAATACAGACCTCTATAAATAAAAAAATGGAACGTAATTTATTTTAAATTTAGGATTACATGAAAGAATCTGATTTCAATAAGATGGGGCAACATGTCACATGGCAAGAGCAAAAATGGACCTTTTGAGAAATTTCTTTGGTGAAAAGGTAATATTGACTGGTTTATGGCCAGCTAGATCTTCCGTTATTTCTAGTGCAGAATTTTTTCTCTGAGGACATCTAAAAGGTAGTATATTCCAAAATAATCCATACATTATTAAAGAACTGAAAGGCAAAGTAACTCAAGAATTACGAGAAACTGGATGAAGTACACTTCAAAAGGTTGTAAAGAATATAAAAAAGAGATTAAAAGCGTGCTTTGATGAAAATGATGGACACTTTCGGTATTTGTTATAAAAAAATATGATCTCAGTATTATTTTATACAAATAATTGTAATATTTGTAACTAATCGTAGTGATTTTTCAAAATCACTAAAAGTGATTTTTTAATGGTAATTTATGTAGTTTGTTTATCATGTAGGTGTCTGTAACTGTAAGTCCTAGTATTAGAAAAACAATATTTTTAGAAGAAATCTCTTTTAAATTCTATTTAGTTTTCCTTTTTTGGAAAAAAATTATTTTAATATATTCAGTGATTTAGATAGGTTTAATTTTAATTTATATATAATATATCAATATTAAATAGGTTAATGTAACAATTTCATCTTCCTAAAAAAAAAAAAAATGATTTATACAAAATTAAACTAATATTTTATAATAATAACTTGGTATATTTAATTTAAAACATTTTATGTTACAATAGGAAATATAATTATGTTTTAAAATGTACTTCACATAATCTATTTAAATTTATAATTATTATTTTTCATTTAATTAACTTATTATCTGACAAGAATATATTTTATGAATTTATACGTTCAGAAATATAATTAAAATTACATGTTTTTAAATTTTATTTACGTACCTTATAATTATTTTAAGAGATCAATTGACGTAACAAGACAATTCAGAAGTACTAAAATTTTACATTAATTTTTAAGACGTTTATAAAAAATTAAAAAGAAATTTTATTTTATCTTCATTTCTAATTAGAGATCTCTTTTTAATTACATTTCTACTTATCTACCTACCACTCACCTTAACCTAAAAACATCTTTTTATTCTTTTTTATTTTTCATAATAAATGAAACAGTGTTGCCAACTATACGGGAAAAAAGAATATCTAAACAAATTTTACAGTTTTACCAACTATAAAATATAAATATTCTAATGGTAGAATTTTCAATTTAATTTAATTAAAATTTTTATTTTTTTGACTATAGAAAAAATTGTTATTGTTTATCGATTAAACAGTGAGATCTGTTTTTCGGGTATAGAAAAGAGAATAATACTTTTATTCCAGTAAATGGGAGATATAAGATCGATTTTTTGAAGAAAATTAATACAGTTAAGGGGAATTACATGGTCCTGTAGGCTAGGGTGAGTATATCTTGTTTATATGCGACTGGACAATATGCCTTCCCTTCAGAGTTGGTGAAAATCAGTTTTTCAATTTTATAGGCCAAGTTAAACTTCCTAGGCTAAAACGTTCTGTATGAAGGTTGTGGGTATTTGCGTTTAACCCACCGGATTGGTCTAGTGGTGAACGCGTCTTCCCAAATCAGCTGATTTGGAAGTCGAAAGTTCCAGCGTTCAAGTCCTAGTAAAGTCAGTTATTTTTACACGGATTTAAATACTAGATAATACTAGATACCGGTGTTCTTTGGTGGTTGGGTTTCAATTAACCATACATCTCAGGAATAGTCGAACTGAGAATGTACAAGACTTACACTTCATTTACACTCATACATATCATCCTCATTCATCCTCTGAAGTATTATCTAAACGGTAGTTACCGGAGGCTAAACATGAAAAAGAAAGAAAGAAGAAAAAATGGTATTTGCGTTAGCTCTGAGAAGAGATTTTGGGTCCGGAAGCTGGTCTTTGGTGAAGTCGGAAAGTTGAAGTCCATTGAAGTCCGACCGGGCATTCTCTCAGCGGTAGTTGGGTCCCCAAAACAGCGTTGCAATGGTGGTCCCCCAGAGCCGACACAACGTCGGTCGTCCTTCGCCGGCGCGGCCAAGGCGGTTCTCAAGTTCTCAAAAACTTGACAGAATACATTCATTTCTGGATCTCCGAACCAACCGGATAATCCGCGGGGAGTTCTGGTTTTCTTCGCGCCCTTGCGATGTGTAGCTTTGTAGAGAGAGTTTGATCGGGATACTCGATCGTGGTAGGATCCCGGATAGCTAGGGTTTCGGCTTAGGCATTGGATTGGTTGGAGGTAGGCGCATTGGTGTCGTGTCTCGGTTATGATGGTATTGTTTGTGATTCGATTTGGGGCTCCCGCTGGTGGGAGTGGTTGCGCTGCCGGAGTATGGTTGCCCGTGCGATCGGGGGCTTGGCTCTCCATTGGTGGCGGTTCTGATCGTGACTTGGTAATGCCATGCGAGACACCTCGCTGCGACCGGATGGTGGTTCGGGGTTTGTCCTTGGCTTATCATATATCTTTATTTTTACTTTCCCGTTTAGCGCTGTTGCAGGGTATAAATGTAGAAGGTAAAGTACTGTAATCAGTTAAATTTGGGCGGTTTTCACCCGATCTTGACGTTTTGACACCTAAGGAATCCAAAATACCAGATGAAAATTTACCGGATGTTCATAGATACGTATGTATGTACATCACCCTCTCAATCAACAGAACTACTTTTTTGACAAAACATGGTCAGATTATTTCTATATTTGGGGCATTGATGCCATTTTATTTTTAAGTAAAAAAGGTCAAGGCGGTGTGCCTGTAGAACAAGGTCACCCTCAGTATCTTGAGAATTCGCCTAATTAAGGTCTTATTTTACTTAAGCATATTTTTTAACAATTAAAAAATAATATTTCCAAAAAAATTGCTTCAAATCACACCCGCACCCCAAAATATGTTCTAATTTGGACTGATTGTAAATAGAAATAACTTATTATAAAAAAAAAATATTAATTTTTTGTTTTTATGTTATGCTACTATTTTAACTATCGATTGAGTCTTCTACACATTGGGAAAATTGAAATATAAAAACAAAAAATCGGGTGGATCTTTGTCTGGGCGCATGGCCATTGGCTTAAAGTGAAACATTACAAACCTTGGATGTAGTTCCTCCTAGCTACAGACCGACCAACGTATCCGTAGAATTAAATGGGAGAGCCACGATCGTATTTTTTGAACAAAATTGTAATTCTCCAATGGAAAATTTTAGTTCCTACATTTGGCCAACTCTACCGATAAATTGATCATCGGTATGTCAGCGAATCATTTTTAGTGTATTGAATTGAAATAAAAACGACACAATGCCTAGTGAATTTAATCTTAACATAAAACAGACACTAAATGATACATGATATTTATTTCAACTAATATTCGATGACAGTTTTGTTCAAAATTGTTCTGTGATGTAAAAAGTAAGAAACATAAGGCGTAATAGCAACTGTAGAGGTACTCAGATTGTCGGCGCCGTTCACTGGGCACGTCGTGCCAGCTTTGCAACGCTCCCAAAACAGTCTCCATCGCTCGGCACTGGACGTCGAAGTACCTGTGCGTGGCCCATAATCTCTTCTTTCCAAGGATATGCGTAATTTATATTTCCGGTTGACTTTTGCGCGGGCTGAGGCTGATATATTCAATATTTAAACATTTTTACACGTTTACTTTAATTTTTTACACATAAATATGTTCCAAAATACACTTATTATTACTTAAATCGATGTATCTCGAGAAACCCCAAACAAAAACACACGAATCACCCCGCTATCACGTCTAAGTCGTGACCTTGCGTCACTGGTAAGCGGGTTGACGATGAGGGGGGCACAACGAAAATCGGCCAGAACTGACGCTCTCGCTCATTTCCATTCAGTGTAGCTCACGACAGACGTGATAGCGGGGTGATTTATGTGTTTTTGTTTGGGGTTTCTGAAGATAAATCGATTTAAGTAATAATAAGTGTATTTTTGGACCATATTTATGTACAAAAAATTATAGTCGTGAGCTACACTGAATGGAAATGAGCGAGAGCGTCAGTTCTGGCCGATTTGCGTTGTGCCCCCTCACCGTCAACTCGCTTACCAGTGACGCAAACTCAAAGTAGTATCGGCGAGCTGACCATGTAATTTATAAAATTACACCGTATTTACATCTCTGAGACTAGTAGTTAGGAAGTTATTAATGTAGGACGATATAGACATTTTCGTTTCGCTACAAATTCCTGTTGTGATACCCATATGTTTCGGTGTGATTTTAATGTAGTTTCGCGTTAATAATATTTCTTTTTTATAGAAACTCGTATGTATTTTTATTTAATTTTCCATTAAATTTGTTTTAAAAATACATATATTTTTAACGTTTGTTATAGGATAATGTATGATCGATATAGACTACTGATATTACTAAAAATATGCGTTATATCTAAAAGGCTATGGCTCTTATCCTTTCTCTCTCTCTCTCTCTCTCTCTCTATATATATATATATATATATATATATATATATATATATATATATATATATATATATATATATATATAGAGAGAGAGAGAGAGAGAGAGAGAGAGAGAGAGAGAGATTGCGAGAGAGAGTTTATATGTATATATATATATAAATAATGGGTCAACACATGTTTTCACCCATACATCATCTTTACTCCCAAGTATAAATCAGTCACGGTACAATTTCCTTTAAATTTAGCTATTCCTCTCTAAACTTCCATATGTGCCATATCCATTTCACCTTTTCCGTTTTACGCGGAATACAAACAGGACATCGGAAAATCCTTATTCTATGAAATATGATATATAACATGTGAGTTTGTACTAGTTTTCATTTCATCTTCTCCAACCCCCATCAACTAATTTGATGCTTGTTGCTTTGCATACATGTAAATATATTGTATATACAGTTTGGCACAGAAATTAATGGTATGATTTCGGTGAGTGATTCTGAGGAATTTGTATAAGCAAAAATAATTAACTAAATTTGTTAATAAATTCAAAATAATTTTAAATTTTATAAAATTTACGGGATGTAAAATTTATTTATTACGTAACCAAAAAAAGGCAAAAAAACTTTGCCTTTTGAGAATGAAAAAGTATAATTTTGAAAGATTTTATTGAATAAAAATATATATATGTGTGCATAAGACTGCAAAACCAAAGTGAAAACTTGTATGGGATCGCAATCGTTTCGAATTAATATATATTACAAGTAGCATATAATTTTTACATTCAATAGCCACTTTAACCTTTGACCCCTAGAACCAATTTGACGCACAATTTGAACATGTGTTTACCACGATTATCCCCTGATTGTAGGTAAGTTTTCACGCTGAAAAAGTGGATTTACTCCAAAATACGTAGTAAAACACGGGTTTGAGATTACAAAATTACAACAAAGAACCAACAAAGAAATCAGCTACCACTTCAAAATAATTGGTGATTTGTAAAATCGCTTTTTTTTCCTGTTTAGCCTCAGGTAACTACCGTTTAGATAATTCTTCAGAGGATGAATGAGGATGATATGTATGAGTGTAAATGAAGTGTAGTCTTGTACATTCTCAGTTCGACCATACCTGAGATGTGTGGTTAATTGAAACCCAACCACCAAAGAACACCGGTATCCACGATCTAGTATTCAAGTCCGTGTAAAAATAGCTGGCTTTACTAGGACTTGAACGCTGGAACTCTCGACTTCCAAATCAGCTAATTTGGGAAGACGCGTTCACCACTAGACCAACCCGGTGGGTTTTTATAATCTAACAATTACTCAGTTAACGCTGTAAATTTATAATGATGGTCTTCATCAATAGTTATCATTACTTTTAGCGGAAGCAGGTGTTGTGGATTATTAATTTTTTACAGTTATATAGCTAATTATTGACAGGTGATGTTACTTCAGTGACTTTTTTCCCCATGTAATTCGTATGTACAAAAAATTCTGATACAACGTGCCTAAAGAAGTTTTACTTAAAAAAAAAAGGTATGATTCCCAAATTAATAATTTTTACTTCCTTGTACGAAGTAAATGAAGTATTTTGATGGCGAAAAATTTCGCTTTTCAGATCCATTTTGAACATCCCTGAATCAATTTTGATTAGTTTTTTGCAAATACGTACGTACGTATGTATCTCGTTTTACTCCAAAGCGATTCGTCGTAGGATGTTGAAATTTTGGATTTAGGAGTATTGTAATTTCTAATTGTGTACCTTTCATTTTGGTTGTAAACGAATAAACCAGAAAGCCCAAAATCCAAAACATTTGGATTTTTAACTTTTTCTTAGCAGTAGTAAGCCTTCTTTGAGACCTTTTCAACGTTATTTCATAACTCGTACTTACTTTCATTGGTTCGAGAGTTATAGAAAACTGAAATTTTAATTAATGAAATATTTGGATTTTAGAAGGGGAAGGAACGTAGATTCAAATCCGACTTCATATGCATATATTTTTTTATTTATTTATTTTTTAAATTTAAATATATTGATTTATAATATTTATTAATCATTAATTGTAAAAAAAAAATACAATAAATAATAATTCAATAATAACAATAAAAAATAAAATTTTATGTACTTTTCATTTTAATTTAAAAAATTTTACATTTGTTAAAAATGATTAATAAATCAATATGTTATAATTAAGAAAAGAAAAGTTAAAAAAGAATGTGTGTATGAAGTCGGATTCGAACCGTTGTGTCCATGGTTACGGATCCGACGTCACTTACACCACATAACTACTTGAGCGATGTGAAACAAAATTAATATATAAAATAACTAGCGTACCTCGTCGCGACTTCGCCCACAATAGAGATGTAGCTTCACTCGCAATGCTTTTTTAATAGCAAACTTATTTTTTTAATCAACAATATTATATTTAGATTTTCATTAAATCCTGATAAAACGGTAAATAAAAATATTTATGAAAAATACTGAAGGAATATACGATAAACAATGAATTTTTGCCCAAAACTTAAATAAAGGAAGATAAGAAAATTGAACAATATTTGTTAGTTCAATCCATTTTATGAATGAATTAAAATAATTCAATATAAAAGTTCAATAAAGATAAACAAAAAATTTATTACAATCCCAAATCTAGCATCCCCATCACGGCTATGCCCATGGTGTATGGTTGGTTACTTGCGCTTCCCGTCACGATCAGAGGGTCATGGCTTGCTTCGCTCTCCCTTCTTCTCCCATTTTCCTTTTCTTCTCCCGTTTCTCTTTCCCTTACTTCCCTTTTCTCCTTCCTCTTTTTCTTTTTTTTCTTTTCCATTTCCTTTTCCCCCTTTTTTCTTTTTTCCCTTTTCCGATTTTTCCCTTTCTCCTTTCTTTCCCGCGCGTAAATCGGTCCAGTAGTTTTTTAGTCTATAGCGGACAGACATATCAGAAACATTGCAATGGAATCGTAAAATATTTAGTATAGCGTATGTTGCTTTTACGTTCAACAGATAGCGCTGGTAACAAGAAATTTAGTTTTTTATCGATTTGAACCCCTTAAAATCATAATTTCACAAAATCCTTTATTAGTACACACCTACTAAAAGATACGAAAGTACCCTGAAAATTTGAAGTCTCTAGTTATAATAGTTTTGGTTGTACGTTGATTATGAGTCATTGAATCAGTCAGGACATTCTCTTTTATATAAAATATAAAATTCTAATACCGACACCACAAAAAAATGTGATGCTTTGCGGTGTCCACCACAACACAATTTTGTAACTGTCTACTTTATTAATAGATTTGAGGATCGTATCTCACTTTCAAATTAAATAAGTTTAAATGAATTTCAGTAAAAAATATGTATATATAATTTTATAGGCGTACAAGGAAGTTAGATTCAGAGTAACAGTACAAGGTGAAAAGATAAAGATGCTACGATTTGCTGATGATATAGTAATTCTAGCCGAGAGTAAAAACGATTTAGAAGAAACAATGAACGGCATAGATGAAGTCCTACGCAAGAAGTATCGCATGAAAATAAACAAGAACAAAACAAAAGTAATGAAATGTAGTAGAAATAACAAAGATGGACCGCTGAATGTGAAAATAGGAGGAGAAAAGATTATGGAGGTAGAAGAATTTAGTTATTTGGGAAGTAGAATTACTAAAGATGGACGAAGCAGGAGCGATATAAAATGCCGAATAGCACAAGCTAAACGAGCCTTCAGTAAGAAATATAATTTGTTTACATCGAAAATTAATTTAAATATCAGGAAAAGATATTTGAAAGTATATGTTTGGAGTGTCGCTTTATATGGAAGTGAAACTTGGACGATCGGAGTATCTGAGAAGAAAAGATTAGAAGCTATTGAAATGCGGTGCTATAGGAGAATGTTAAAAATCAGATAGGTGGATAAAGTGACAAATAAAGAGGTATTGCGGCAAATAGATGAAGAAAAAGAAGCATTTGGAAAAATATAGTTAAAACAAGAGACAGACTTATAGGCCACATACTAAGGCATCCTGGAATAGTCGCTTTAATATTGGAAGGACAGGTAGAAGGAAAAAATTGTGTAGGCAGGTCACGTTTGGAATATGTAAAACAAATTGTTAGGGATGTAGGATGTATACTGAAATGAAACGACTAGCACTAGATAGGGAATCTTGGAGAGCTGCATCAAACCAGTCAAATGACTGAAGACAAAAAAAACAAAAAACAAGGAAGTCATGTGGGGTCCAACATCAGATTTTTCTCATATTATTAATAATAAATTTAGTCAATAAGAAATAGTTTTTTAATAAGAAAAAAATTTTTTTTTTTTAATAAAAGTCTATTGGTAGCGATGATAGCTTGGCTTTTTTTGTAAATTTCTAATTCCGACCAGCGCATATTTATACCGACAACATGACAAGCAAAAATATTATTAAATCTACAAAAACTTTCATCATTCTAAACTTTATCCTATACACTTAAATAAGATGGTATAAATCATATTTCCCTTGGGCTTACAAATCCTCGTTGAATAACATCGCGAATGTAATGTTTAATATTATCACCAATAAAATTTTATATTTCTCAACCAGCACTAATAGCATACATTCACACATACACACACACAAATATATATCCGTGGTGAAGTGGTAGTGTCACCGCCTTTCATCCGGAGTCCCTGGTTCGAAACTCGGTCAAGCATGACTTTTTTCACACCTAAAAAAATTCACTTATCATTCATGTTGTTACTGTAATAGGGTATAAACCTGTTGTTAATATGTACATACACAGAATTATTCACAAATAATGAGACAAACTTTTAGGATATTTCCTATTAATGAAAGTAAAAAAGAGGAAATTCATATAAGTTCATAAACGCTTCGTTAATTGGTGAAAGATTTCTTCCTGTTTTTTGTATCTTCGATAAATAGTCCAACTTAATTACACTTAAGGAAAAAAAATTGTTACCTGGAATTTTATACGTGGAAATGGTAAAGGGGGCTATAATGAACGTAAAAAAAATGATGTGTGAGCGGCTTCGGTGGAGGGGTGATTTGGCTGGTTGGGGGATTGAAAAAAAAAATGTCCTATACAAAAGTTTTAGATCATGGATAAATCTAATACTTTTGTAGAGGTCACTTTTTAACATAACCTCAAAATTTCCTAGAAAAATGCGAAAAATTTTAATTTTTTTATTTTGTATTTCCGCAAACGTAATTTAATTTTTACGAAACTTCGTGAAAGTATACCTTTCTCTAAATTAAATAACGACAAATTATTTTGACATCAACTTACCCCGGTTATCACAATAATAACATTTTTCACACCTTTTTAAACCCCCCTAACCCTCCCCCATAATAACCCTCCACCACCACAATCTCGAATTTATTTTTTTACGTTTATTATAGGCTCCTTTATCATTTCCACTTATAAAAGTACAAGTAACAATTTTTTTTTCCTCTAAATGAGTTATTTCGATCGGTATAATTAGTCTACAATTCTTATGACCAAAATTAAGAGATTAATTTAACGGTTTTAAAAGAAATCTGAATTGAAAAATTAAAAAAAAATGTTTCACGCGTATTTTTAGTATTTATTTTGTGGTACAAAGCCAATTATTACTATCGAAAACCATTCTATTTATTTTTTAAATAATTTAAACATAAAATGATTAGACACAAAATCGAAATTCATAAGTTTTAAAATAACTAATAAAATACATACAAGTTTTAAACAAAACTTGTGAATGAAGTTCAAAGTAAAATGTTATGAATAAAGAGCACAGAAACTAAATAAAAATGTAAGAATTGAGAAGTTTTTTTAAAATAGAATTTATTAAAAGGTGGTAGATTTTAATTAGACATCAAACAAAACAAAGAAATAAATATTGTAGAAAAAAAAATTGCCTATCATTTTATCTTTTTCTTTATTAAAAAAAATTCATGCTATAAAAAATGTTTAATAAAATTCAATATTTACGTTAAATCTGAAATTTTCTACTGAAATAAATAACATTATTTTAAACTATTAAAAAATTCAAAGATCGGTCGTTTAATTTTTGTTTTATATACCCGTTTACCGGGATTTACCGCTTAAATTAGCGGTAAATCATTTTGCTATAACTCTAGAAGGGAAAGTATTATAATCGATCCAATTTGGGTATATGCGGTTTTCTCGGGACACCTAAGGAACCCAAAAAAAACCAACAAACCGGATGGAAATTTTCCGGGTATTAATTTACGTGAGTTAATAAATTAATATCCGTACACCGTGTTAGTAACGTCGTGCTAGTAAATTCTTGTAAAAAAAAAAAAAGAAATAACCTTAGTTTGAAATTTAAAAAACAATTCTTTGAATGAGAAAAAAATTATTTGTTCCAATTTCTTTTCATTTAAAAAATCATTTCAATTAATAAATCATCCAACTATAACAGTTATATCGATAGGATGGTAGAACCTCGATTATCCGTTAGAGAAAAAAAAAAGTTCAAACCTTAGTTTTGTCCTTTAAATTTTTTTTTATTAAAGTTCACTTTGAGCATGTTAATTAATTAAAAAAAAAGAAATTTTCAAATCAGGGGCGAGCTAATTATTTTGTTTTATTGCTTTTATTTGGTAGAGCGATAATTTTTATTGATTTTTTTTAAGTTAAGACCTAGTACCAAGATATATATTATGCACATTAGTTAAGGTACATATATATATTTAATGTGCAAAACATAAAAAAATACCATAAATATTTTGTACTGTACGTGCGGAAATTATCGTTAATAAATCTATATAATTTTCTTTCTTTTCGTTTTAAAATCCTTTATGTAACCATATATTCTTATGATTCCCTGGACAGTTGCTCTGAAATTTTTTTCTTTTTTTATTATACTTTTATTTCTTCACAGACCCACATACACACAGACAGAGAAAGAGAGAGATTTGTACAAGAACACTTAAGTAATTTACACTTAAAAATTTTAATTAAGTTGCTTTCCACGTAACTTTTAAATTAATGTTAGAAATCTATCTCCATATATTACATTTTATATCTTTGTCTTGCGTTATATGAAAAATATAATTATAAAATTTTCAAATTTCTTCTACTAGCTACCTAAAATATGTTATAGTTTCAAAACTTTATCAATTTGTGTTAAAAAAAATTACTAACGATTCGGTCCTTTATATTATTTATATATGTTGGGGAAAGTTACAAAAATAAAATTACACGTAGCTCGTTTTTGCCAAAAGAAAATTGGACTTTATTTTTAACAGAATGAAAATCAGAATTCTTTAAACATGTTCATAAAAATAAGAAAATAAAAATGCATAAATGTATTGTTACATAATATTGTTTTGTTAAGACAAATATTTTGCACAAAATCTTCTTGTGCGATATTTATATAAAACAATCATTAAGTAAAGTATAGGTAAACTTATTACGTTAAATATTTCTTTTACATAAACACAGTGTGTAATAACAATACAGAGTATAATAATAGTATCTTATTGTTTAACAGAGGATTACCTTAATAAGGATTACCTTTAACGGATGAAGAACACTAATATGTTGATATTCAGTTGCACAAAATATAATTTCACAATCCTGGATCTTATATGTGTCTACATAAGCTCCTTTAAGTTAATATTTTATCATACAATTATAGAGAAGAAAGAGCACAAACATAATGTTTAAAGAATACAATAAAAAGATTCATTGTTGAAGAATATGTGTAATTTACTTATTAACTGCATGAAGTGTAGACTTTGACTAAACAATATTAGAATTGTAAGACGCACTAATGATTCTTCGAATGATGGTCAGAGACTGAGAGACGATGGTCGGAGAGAGACAACACACAACTAGAGACTGCTGAAGAAAGAGAGTAACCTCACCCGGAACGGAACGGAACGCAAGGATGTCAGAGGGTGCAATACCCTCCTACTTTTCGCAGTATACGGACTTATGTCCTTTCCTGCTGGGTGATTCTAATGGACTGGCGGTTATTAATAATGGTTGGCGTTTATTCGTTTTGTGAAGTTTGGATTGCGTTCCGATCCAATGGAGGGTTTGTCGGTATGGGCCCGATGGAACGATGTGCTAATAAGCTTATCTTCCATGACGCACTCCATTTCAGCCTAGAGTGGACTGAAATCCTTTATTTAGGTGGGTGTCCTCTCTTTAGGAGAGTACGTCGGAGGCGATTTTTGGGCTTACACTTTGTCATTTACTTAATTCACCTCAATTTAACTTGGTTTGAATTAAGGAAATGTGGTTGGATGGATTGCTCTAGCTCTAGTGGTTGGATGGTATATCGCGCTCTATTGCGAGCGCGATATACCTCTATTAAGAATTAGATGTCTGCCCGCCGTAAGGGCAGGCAGGAGAGATATACATAACGCAGGTTGTTTTTCGAGCGCCCGTGCGCCGGGGTGGTGACAATTTTGAATAAGACGCCACCCTATTATATATAAATTTGGACTTGATGCAGCTGCTGGTCTAGCCCTACAAAATATAATGGTCCGCGGAGGGTTTGGGGAGGGTGTGGTGGTGTATGGTCAAACACGCTTTCTTCTAGCTGTCCTTGTAGTACTTGGAGTTTCACCTGAAAAAAAAAATCCAAAGCGCACAGCGGATTGAACTGTTGAAGTAGTGAGAAAGATTTCTCTTTCATCACTGTGGTATGTGGTGGTGACGGGTTAAGGCAGTCATGCTGCCGGAAGGGTATGGAAGTGGGAGCGTAATTTGGTAGCGTGTCCGCCTGTCTTCCTTTGGTGGGACCTAACTGCGAAGCCGTAGACCTTGCCTAACTCTTTTCTTGAGTAACCTTGACCTGACTCTAGTGGTGAGCCGGCTTATATAGTGTATGTGGAGCCGAGTGAACTGTAAAGAGCCCAGTGATGTCGATAGAAGCCGAGTGCATCCGAAAGGAGCTGTGTAAACTGTGAAGAGCCACTAAATCGTCAGGCGCCGAGTGCATCCGAAAGGAGCCAAGTGAATGTAACATGTTTACGTTTTGTTCTTCTACATTTTTTTATTTTATTTTTTAAACATTATACACATGAAATAATACAGAGTTAAATCTTAATAAATAATCAATACAAAAGTCATAAATAAAAATCACTGAGCATATATTTATATGTACGTTGAATGGAAAGCATAAATTTCAGTGTATGAAAAAATTTCTTATTTATAATTAAAATATTCATTATATCGAAATACTGTTAAATTTTAGATGAAAATAAGTCAAATACCAAACCAGTTGAATTAACTTAAAAACTGCTTTACGCAATGGCGTAAACAATATATATGCTAGCATCCTCATAGCGACGGTTTCGTCCGTGCTCTATGGTTACTTGCGTTTTTTATCGCGGTAAATAATTAGTTTATTTTGTATTTATATAAATTTATTTGTTCTGGAACAAAGTATTTTGATCGAAACGTTACTTTTACATTTTTGGGCTGTAGGAGTCTGAAAAAAATTTTTTTTTTTTAAATTCTGTCTGATAAAATTTAATTAAAAGATATATGATAAAAGATATTTTTTTTGGTAAAATATTCTTCTGTCATTCAGCGTGTCTGTGTGTCTGTGTGGGGGGTGGCAAAATGTAAATCACTTTATAACAGCACAAAAATATAACCTTAAATTTTACGCCCTTATATATGGTGCATTATATACAGAGTTTTTCTAAAATGGTGTGTTGGTTTTACTTTTTCGAATTCCACTTGTAAAACTAAACAAGAAATATCCATAGGAAAAATGGCAGTTTCTTCTTCGTTTTCCCCCTGTTCGCCATTTTGTTATTTTATATAATAATTTATATCTCAAGTTCGGATCCACGAATAACAAATAGACCAAACGAATTTTGGTAATAAAGTTTTATAATTTTTTTTTTCTTGTTGGATTAGAATCTTTCATCATTTAAAGTTCGTTTGGTAAGTGTCTTGATAATAAAGTTTTAAAATTAGCAAAAAATCAGGACTTAAATACCTTCGAAAATTACAAAATGGCGACCATGTTTATTTTTTAATCCGTTATATCTTTATAAATATTAGTTTTATCAAAGTGTATGTATTTTCTAAAATATTAAGCCTTTTATTTTAAACAAAATGACATTTTATTATTTAAAATCGGTTAATCGAATAAAATTGATGTAATTTTGTATCATAATTATTAGGTCTATTATTGTAAGAAAATTATTACTTAATTTGATACTAATTTACAATAGTAGAATTAACAATAAATAAAAGTAATTAATTTATAATTGAATTTAACGTCAAATTGTGGACATGAAAACAGACGAAAAGCTATAACATTAATTGTCTCTCATAACTCCACTATTTATTAACCGATTTAAAAAAGTAAAATGTCGTTTTGTTCAAAACAAAAGGCTGAATATTTTATCAATAGCATACTTTTTTTATAAAACTAATATTTATAGAGATATAACGGATTTAAAAATAAACATTACCGCAATTTTTAAAAGCTTTTATTTAACCCGCTTTAGGAATAATCAAATCTTGCAACTGCACTATATCTTTTGATCTATTGTATGAAAATGATTGAAATTTGGTACACGTATGTAACTTTGATGACAATACAGCACTACCGTGTCGGAATTTATATGACCCACCCACATGCCCCACGCGCTACCCCTACGCTAAATTCATGCATTTTGTTGAAAATTTTCATTTCTCATGAACTATCGTATGAAAATGATTGAAATTTGGTACATATATGTAACTTCGATATGTAAAAATAAATATTTTTACTTTTTTTTAGTCTTAAGAAAAACAACTTTAAAGGCTTTTTTAGTCTTTTAAAGTCTTAAGACTTAAAAAAAAAAAATACAAAAATATATTTGATTACATATAAAAAATTATTTTTTAAAAAAGCTTTCGTTTAACTAATATTAATGTTAATAAATAAAGTAAACAAATTAGAAAAAACCTCTAAAAAGTAAAAAATGCACTGATTTACAAATATAAAAATGCACTGAAAAGTAAAAAGTAAATTATATAAATATCTAATAAATAAATGTAATAAATATTAAATTTTAAAATTAAATTAATGAAAATATTTAGTTAAATAAAAGCGTGGCCCAGTTTTTATAACAATCTTTTCGAATAAGTATTTATAGACATTTGCTGTATTTTAAAATATATTTTTTGTTTAATGAGGTTGTTTAATATATGTATATACTTTATTTATCTGTAATAAAATAACTCAAGTTTTAATTCTTTGTTGGTTCAAATTTGCACCGAGATGACCTTTAAACATTAATAAAATTAAAAATTAAAATTAAATTTAGAAATCTTGCACAAAGTTATTTCATTTTGACGGTAATCTGAAAAATTATTAATTATTATCATTATTATAATTGTAATCGTAATTATGAATTCATAAAATAAAAATTCATAATTAATTAAAATGAAACTTTTAGCGGAAAGAATGCGTTCAATTTGGCTTAAATTACAAGCAGTATACGAAGATGAACTTCAACTGTGTGAGAACACGTACAAATAAAGCGAGTGGGTGCATTTCCCCAGATTGTTACTTGTAGCTAGTCAGTCTTAACTGGAGAGGTTCCAGCAGACCTTTCCGCCACCTCTAGTCGTTATTGAAAATGAAAATGAAGATTAATTGTTGTAAAAATAAATGTTGTGTTGTTTTAAATAAATTATAAAAGCTGCGCCACGCTTTTATTTAAATAAATATTTTCATTACTTTTAATTTTAAAATTTAAGAATTATTACTTTTATTTATTGGTTATTTATTAGATATTTATATAATTTATTTTTTACTTTTCAGTGCATTTTTATATTTAATATATTATATTTTTTTGTTTAAAATTCTCAATTTGATTTAATTATTTTTTTGCTTTTTAGAGGAGGGTTTTTCTAATTTGTTTCTTTTTTTTATTAATGTTAATATTAATATTAGTTAAATAAAAGCTTTTTTAAAAAATAATTTTTTATATGAATCAAATAAATTTTTGTAATTTTTTTTTGTTTTTTTTTTGTATTTTTTAAAGATATTTTTTTTTTTTGATTTTTTGCTAATTTAAAAAATTTATTACCAAAGATTAATTTGATTCTATTCGAACTTGAGATATAAATTTTTTTATAAAAATAACAAAATGGTGTACAGGGGGGAGAACAAAGGAGAAATTGTCATTTTTCTTAAAGGATCTTTATTGTTCTGTTTAAATCATTAATCAACTTATAAAAATCCTCGCAGTTAGTAGACATTTTACTGTAATATTAAATAATATTATTATTTTTTTTAATTGGATCAATAAACAAATTATTGTTTAAATTTTTAATAGTTATACGTTATTTTTGACGTATTATTACGTTAAATATATAACAAATTTTCATTATTATTTTTTTTTTAAATTCGTAATATTTCACCTCTCTTTTAGATTTAGACTTATATAGGTTAAAGATTAAAAATGATAATTTTTTACGATTTCAGTTAAATTGATTGGAAAGGTTATATATATGACTAAAAGTCAGATTGGATGTAAATAAAAATAAAGAATAAAAAGTTTAAAAAAATGATAATAATAAAGAGAAGAAAAATTGAAGGGGTTAAAGAAAAATAATGTTAGACGATGCCTGAAATATAAATATTTTTTTCCCTTGAATTGACATCAATTTCTCTTTTCTACTGTTTGTTTATCACTCTGTTTGCTTTTCGTTTGCTCATTTATTGTTCGTTAAGAAATGTCCGTGCCTGTTCTTTTTTTCTTTGTTCCTCCCACCAATGCATTATAAACCCCTTTTCCACCTACTATTCAACTTCCTCTCTTTTTAAAATCTTCTTCTTATCCTTCTATACTCTATTTACTTCTTTTACATCAGTTCCACTTCAGCTATGAGCAAATTTTTACCTACTTACATGTTTTTTTTTTTTTTTATCTTTTCATATTTTTATTGGTAAAGTAAACTAAGTGTTATTTTTCTGAATTCCCTATAACTTTGAATTCTATTAATTTATTTTTATTTACAATTACATTGTAGGTTCATTTTCTTTTCATAACTTTTACTTCGTAATTATTTTTAATTAAAAAAAAAAATTAACTTTAATTCAAAAGAATTATTAACCATATAGAATTCAATTTTGTTATATCTAGCAAACATATATATATATATATATATACTTCATACAAGTATATATATGTATATACTTCATTTAAACTTATTTTGTTTAAAAGTAGGATACGATCCTCGTACCGTTTAATAAAAGTGGACAGGTACACAGTTGCTAAAATATTACTTTTTATAAACATAAAATATTTATACAATTATTAATTCAACAATCTTATCTGAAATATCATGTTACCTTTATTACTCTTTAAATAAATGTAAGTCTTATATCTATCTAGTATTATGTTTTTTAAATTATTATGACGTAACCATCAGCGAAATGAAAACAAAAACGAAACAGGAGAAGGTTAATAAATTTTATAACGATATTTAGTATCAAATAGACTGAAACAATTACTTAAATAAAATAATCAGATATTTCATCAAATTTGATCTGGACTTCCTTGTACGCCTAATAAAATACATATACACATTTTAAAAGTAAAACTTTTATTTTACTAATAACTTCTGATTTTTTTCATATTTCTTTTTTTATTGTTATTATTGAATTATTATTTATCGGGAAACTTTTTTTATAATCAGAGATTAATAAATCAATATATTTAAATTAAAATAAAAAGAGGAAATTAAGTCTCATTCGAGCCTCTTATGTCCGTTTCCCTTATAAGATCCAAATATTTCATTAATAAAAAATTTCATTTGCCTATATTCTGGAACCGATGAAAATAAAAACCACTTATGATATATCGTTGAAAAGCTCTCAATAAGGGCTGATTATTATTATTGCAGTTAAGAAAATATCCAAATGTTTTTGGATTTTGGCCTTTTTTTGATCCAGTCGATTGCAATCAAAAGAGGAGGTGCACAACTAGATGTTAAAAACATAATTCCAAAATTTTAACATTCTAAGGTTAATAGTTTTTTTTAGTTATTTGAGATATATACGTACGTACAGAGATCACGCCGAAAAGAGTGAAAATGGATTCAGCGAAGATCAAAAAGGATAATTCCGTTGAAATTTATACACCGAAATTTTTCGTCATCACATTACTTCGTACAAGGAAGTAAAAACAAAGTAGTTTGAAAGGTACTATATTAGGCTCTTATATCGTTTGAAAATCTTTCGATTTAGGATGCTTTTAATTCTACAGTACTACATGTACATTTGTAGGTTCTTTAACTGAAAGTAAATCAACCGTTCCTGATTAACACCATTTCCCTTTTGGTTCCCCTTTCCATTTCCAAGCCTAAGGATCGGGAATATTGGATCGATCGTTTACATTTACATTTAAATGTAAACGGGAAAAGCCGGGACGAATGGTCCATTTTGGAGAACTTCGTAAAATTGTAGTTCTTCCGAGAGTTGCGTATGGGATGGGGAGTTCAAATTAATCGAATGGTAAGGTACCGATTGAGCGTTGTTTTGTCGCCAAGATAGGCGCTCTGTTATTTTGTTTTTGTTCTGTTATTTCATGATATTGTTCAGTTTTATTTCGTTGATAAGGCTTTAGGTAAAAATTTAAATATTTTATTTCAAGAGATATTTTATAACTGGATGAACATTTTTCCAGACGATGGACAGTCTGTGCATGTGAGGAGAACAAGGTATTTAAGCGTTGGCCACCATGTAGTCCAGACTTAATGCCTTGCGGCTACTTTTTATGGGGTTATATAAAAGACAAAGTTTTTGTACCGTCCTTGATATCGATGTCTTAAAAGAACTCATCACAAAGGCTGTTGCTACCGTTGACTGGCGTATGCTTGCACGTGTTTGGGACTAGTTCGACCAACGTGTTGATGTCTGTCGGATAACAGTAGTGTCTGATAGTGGTGCACACATTGATTATTTATTTTAAAAAACTTAAAGAATTCTTCTATATAATCTTGGAAGTAATCATCTCAACTCTTAAAAAATAAATTTGTAAAAAGCTGTCGAAAGTTTATATTTTATTTGTAATCATTGTAATCACTCTCTCACATTTTCTCTCTCTCTCTCTCTCTCTCTCTCTCTCTCTCTCTAGAGAGAGAGAGAGAGAGAAAATGTAACTAAAAACAAAGTTAAAATTAGTTTACTGATTTTAAACTGACATTAAACTAATTATTGTTCGTCACTTATATTTTGTAAATACTAAAATCAACTTATCCAATTATAACTTATTTTATATTATGATGAACAGTACAATTCATGAATTTCGTATAATTTTGCATAACCTCACACACAATAAACAATATCTAAATTATAATAGTTTATCTTTATAAAATAAGTAATTTTTTATTTATTTATATATTGAAAAAAGTTATCTGTTTTATATAAAATTAATAGCTTTTTCATTAATGATATTTTGTCTATTTATTACCACTTTTCCAATTATTTTGTAAAGTAAATGCTATTAATTTATAGTTTCTATATATTGTTAAAGAACATCTGAATCAATCTTAATATTATTTATTATTTGAAAAAAATTATTTATAGATTTGATTAGCTTTTAATATAAAATATTAACGAGAGAGTTTTACCCTGTATATAAAATAAATTATAGTGTTTAGGCACGTTATAATCGATTCGTTTGTAAATAAGTCATTTTTATAAGTGATATCTGCACGTTGGCGTGGTTTGTTGAATGAGAAAAAAATTATTCTTGCTATTATTGTTTTACAATAATATTAATAAAGCTAAATAGAAAGCAATATATGAATAAGATCATGAAACAAAAAAAAAGTCTAGATTATAAGTGGTAATTTAGGTTAAATATCTTAGAAATGAAATAAGTTGATGAAAATGAATAAAGGATGGATTTATAAAAAAAAAAATATGAATAAAACGAAGAAAATGAATGTATAAAAGATTAAAGATAAAAATGAATAAAGAGCAAATAAAGGAAAAACTAAGATGTTTGGAGAAGAAAAATTAAATGTAATAAAATGGGCTGAGGTAACAGAAAGAACCGTAGATAAATTGAATAGAAAAAGAAAATAAGGAACAGAAGGTACAAAGGAATATGGAAAATAGAAAAAAAATCGCATTCTTGTTTTTATGATATATGCAGTGTCCTGGAAAGTACTGACCGAATTTAAGGGATTGTTTTAATATATCAAAATAAAATTTCACATAAGTGAATGCCTTATTTTGTGCTTCTTTTTCTTTATATTTTCCATTCTGTGACTTTTCAGTAAAGATTTTTCCAATAAAGATTTACCAAGATACATCTTGGTAAACAAAATGTTCATAATTTGACCTAAAAATGATTATTTTTATTATTGATAAAAAATTAAAAAAAAGAGAGTCTGGAAGTATTTGAAATGTCGATATGGTGGGAATTAGGAAATATTAATTAGAAAAATAGAAAAGTAAAGACGTAATGATAAGTTAACGAAAATAAAACTTATTCAGAATAGTGTAGAAATAGAAAATTAACTGGCTGAGATATATCGTGACACATCTCTCTTAATTTACTAACTATTTCTCACCGTTGGTATTAATACAATAGTAAACAATTATATTTCCACACCAGCAAGTTAAAAAGTGTAAATCGTAGTACTTTCGTAGCTGTTTCTCCATCTTCAGGGATTTTCTAAAAGATTTTAATTTAAATTCAAATCGATAATCGTTTTTAAAATTAAACTTTTATGTTTATAATAGTCGGTCGTCAAGAATAAAATTAATTCGTACGTCAATAAGACAAATGTAAGATAATAGTCGCAAACATCTTACAAACATGATGTTACTGTTTTATTGACATACGATTAACTTTGTTCTTGATGACCGACTATTATGAACATAACAGTTTAATTTAAATGCTATTATTGATTTGAATTTAAATTCACATCCCAGAAAATCCATGAAGATGGAGTAACAGCTCCGAAAGTACTAGGATTTACACTTTTTAAATTGTTGGCAAGTGGAAATTTAATTTATATATGTCTCTTAGTTGAAGCAGTATTCAAAGTGGTGTTAGCTAAACTTAACTGTTGATTCAGGACCCACCGGGTTGGTCTAGTGGTGAACGCGTTTTCCCAAATCAGCTGATTTGGAAGTCAAGAGTTCCAGCGTTCAAGTCCTAGTAAAGTCAGTTATTTTTACACAGATGTGAATACTAGATCGTGGATACCAATTTCTTTGGTGGCTGAGTTTCATGTAACCACATATCTTGGGATGGTTGAACTGAGACTGTACAAAATTACACTTCATTTACACTCATACATATCATCCTCATTCATCCTCTAAACTATTATCTGAACGGTAATTATCGGAGGTTAAACAGGAAAAAGAAAGGAATTGTCTGATTCAGGACATCAAAATACATAAAGTTCGTGTGCAAAAATGCCCTATTCCGTTTCATTTTTTCTCTTCCTGGCATCTTGTGTTTTTTATTTCAATGAAAATTTATAATTTATTTAGCAATAAATTTATATATTTTAAACAATTTTTCTGTACATATATGAACAAAGGTTTTCAAAAAATAGATTAAGGTTGAACATTTTACCTTTGAAAATCCTTTAAAATTTTTTTTATCATTAATAGCTTCGTAAATATTATCTTTATGAAATTCTATTTTAATAAATATAATATTACGTTTTTTATTTTAAATACAGAGTCTTCAAAAAGTGATGCAACTTTATGGACGAATGTTTTTCTTATTTTCGGCTAATCAATAGAGATACGGTTATACGGGTGCTGGATTATTTTTGCAGATATTCTCAGTTACAGGTTTCTAAGTTGCGAGAAGTGGATTGCTATCTGCTACTGTCTTCAATCTGCAAATTGTGTAAATCGGATTCCGTATGCGATTAATTCCTAAACCAAATTTATGGATGTGTGACCTTCAAAAAAATCGGGTGAGGTTATTTCGGGGCGCATAGCCGTTGGTTTAACGTGAAAAGTTGCAGACCTTGCATGAAGTTCCTCCGAGCTTCAGACCGACCAATGGGAGAGCCACCATCTTATTTTGTTAATAAAACTTATAGTCCAATGGAAAAGTTTAGTACCTTTATGTGGTCAAATTTAATGATAAATTGGTCAGTCTGTATATCAGAGAGTCATTTTTAGTGTATTGAATTGAAACAAAAACGAGACATTCACTGCGTACTAGATTTAATTTTAATATAAAATAGAATAATTTAAAATGGTGTTATAGAGAAAGAAGAGGAAGTTGAGGAGGATGAAATGGAAGAAACAATACTGATATCTGAATTTAAGAGAGCATTAAAAGATTTAAATGGCAGAAAGGCTCCTGGAATAGACGGAATACATGTAGAATTACTGCGCAGTGCAGGTGAGGAAGCGATTGATAGATTATACAAACTGGTGTGTAATATTTATGACAAAGGGGAATTTCCGTCAGACTTCAAAAAAAGTGTTATAGTCATGATACCAAAGAAAGCAGGGTCAGATAAATGTGAAAATACAGAACACTTAGTTTTAACTAGTCATGCATCAAAAATCTTAACTAGAATTCTATACAGAAGAATTGAGAGGAGAGTGGTAGAAGTGTTAGGAGAAGACCAATTTGGTTTCAGGAAAAGTATAGGGACAAGGGAAGCAATTTTAGGCCTCAGATTAATAGTAGAAGGAAGATTAAAGAAAAACAAACCAACATACTTGGCGTTTATAGACCTAGAAAAGGCTTTCGATAACGTAGATTGGAATAAAATGTTCAGCATTTTAAAAAAATTAGGGTTCAAATACAGAGATAGAAGAACAATTGCTACCATGTACAGGAACCAAACAGCAACAATAACAATTGAAGAACATAAGAAAGAAGCCGTAATAAGAAAGGGAGTCCGACAAGGATGTTCCCTATCTCCGTTACTTTTTAATCTTTACATGGAACTAGCAGTTAATGATGTTAAAGAACAATTTAGATTCGGAGTAACAGTACAAGGTGAAAAGATAAAGATGCTACGATTTGCTGATGATATAGTAATTTTAGCCGAGAGTAAAAAGGATTTAGAAGAAACAATGAACGGCATAGATGAAGTCCTACGCAAGAACTATCGCATGAAAATAAACAAGAACAAACCAAAAGTAATGAAATGTAGTAGAAATAACAAAGATGGACCACTGAATGTGAAAATAGGAGGAGAAAAGATTATGGAGGTAGAAGAATTTTGTTATTTGGGAAGTAAAATTACTAAAGATGGACGAAGCAGGAGCGATATAAAATGCCGAATAACACAAGCTAAACTAGCCTTCAGTAAGAAATATAATTTGTTTACATCAAAAATTAATTTAAATGTCAGGATTGGAGATTTTTGAAAGTGTATGTTTGGAGTGTCGCTTTATATGGAAGTGAAACTTGGACGATCGGAGTATCTGAGAAGAAAAGATTAGAAGCTTTTGAAATGTGGTGCTATAGGAGAATGTTAAAAATCAGTTGGGTGGATAAAGTGACAAATGAAGAGGTATTGCGGCAAATAGATGAAGAAAGAAGCATTTGGAAAAATATAGTTAAAAGAAGAGACATACTTATAGGCCACATACTAAGGCATCCTGGAATAGTCGCTTTAATATTGGAAGGACAGGTAGAAGGGAAAAATTGTGTAGGCAGGCCACGTTTGGCCATTATGTAAAACAAATTGTTGGGGATGTAGGATGTAGAAGGTATACTGAAATGAAACGACTAGCACTAGATAGGGAATCTTGGAGAGCTGCATCAAACCAGTCAAATGACTGAAGACAAAAAAAAAAAAAATATATATATATAAATTTGTTTTATATCTATTTTTTAAATATGTAATGCAATTTGTAATGAAATATTTAAAGAGTTTTTATATATATATATTTTACTCGTGCTACAAATTTTACTGCAGTAGAATCGATTCTCTAAATGGAATTGCATTAAGTATGTCATATAAATATTATAAATATATATATATTCGTATATACATATGTAAAATTGTATAAAAAATTAATATTAAATTATTTAAATTTATGAGTGAAGTGTTCATGTAAAAGTAAAATAAAAAAATAAAAAAAAATAAAAAAATATTTCTAAATTTGTTAACATTAAATAAATTAGTGAGAAATAATATTAATTAAAGAAAGAGTACAAAATGAATAAATTGCTTTAATAGGTGTATTATTTTTTTTAATTTTATTATTGTAAATATGTCATTTTTAATTACGATGGTAAATGTAATTGGGTACATAATATTAAAAAGGTGTATAACAAATACGGTAGATTGATGTTTTGTTAAAATTTACACATATATTTTTAGAATTAATTTCGGTAACATATATATTTCTTTTTATTTAATTCTACTTTTTAATATTTATTGATTTATCTACTGTACTCTATTAATCTAAAATGAACATTAAATAAAAGCCGTTCAGTGCTCACTTCGCTCGCCCTTCTAACCAAGGGGGTGTCATTGCCCTGAACCCCCAACGTGTTTTTTATCATAATTTTCCGAAATTTCCGATTTAATTATGTTCAAAGCGCTAATATCATTCCTTTCTTTGATTTCTTGCTTTCGTGAAATCCAGCCATGTATGGTGATCTTCTTTTTCCTTTTTAGCCTCCGGTAATTACTTTACAGATAATACTTCAGAGGATGAATGAGGATGAGATGTATGACTGTAATGAAGTGTAGTCTTCTACAGTCTTAGTTCGACCATTCCTGAGATGTGTGAGTAACTGAAATCCAACCACCAAAGAACACCGTTATCCACGATCTAGTATTCAAATCCGTGTAAAAATAACTGACTTTACTAGGACTTGAACGCTGGAACTCTCGACTTCCAAATCAGCTGATTTGGGAAGACTTGTTCACTACTAGACCAACCCAATGGGTTTATGTATGGTGATCTAAGTAGAGTTTATCTAGATAAAACAAGATAGAGTTGTACTTGGACGACACAATGAAAAAGATTGAAAAGACTACATGGAAGGAATAAGAAGAAAAATAATTAATGCAGGGGACCTTCAATACTTGAAAAAAAAAAAATCAAAAAATAATAATAACGATAGTTGTGATAATATTAATTTTTTAAAGATATGATTAAAGAAAAATGAATTAGTCGGTTGATTTCATTTTACAGGTAAGCACCATAAAACCGAACGCTTAACTTAACCGCTGCAGTATCGATATGTTATGTTGAAATGAAATTTTATGAATGATACGGATAAATTAAACAGGAAAACATAAAACTATTTAAATTTTGCATTTATTTACCTTAGCGTTAAAAAGGTAATGTTCAAAATGTTCATGTTCAAAATGACCACCGTGGTCATTTTGAACATGGTCTGATCATTTTGAAAGTGGTCTGACACAAAATGTTATTGACAATTGCGTTGATTTCTCGTTGAATATTCATATTTAGTTCATCAATATTGTGGGACTTAAATACATAAACTGTCTCCTTTAAGTAGCCTCAAAGGAAAAAATCGCAAGTAGACAACTGGGAGAAACGTAGAGTCTACCCTTCTCTGTTGATAGCTCATTATTTGTGAAAGCTGCATGAACGCGATTCAGTGAAATGTTTGATTTGTGACATGTTGATCCGTGTTACTGGAAGAAGCTGTATTCTTTTTTATTATCAGTTAATTACGCATAGAATTGTTTGAAAATTGTGAGGTAAACTTGTGTATTATCTGGTAAAAAAATATTGGTTCCGTTATACGATTACCAGGAGCGACACACCAAACACCAGTTTTCTCATCGTGAAGTAGACGCTCGAATATCTTGTGAGGAATCCTCGGCAACAAATACCTGGTTTTCTGTAAATTAACATGGTTGGATTATTGATACCATGCCTCGTCTGACATGAAATACGACATCTCGTCTATCTGTTCACTAACAATGTTTTCGAGAAATCGATTACAATAATGAAGCCGTTTCGGTTTGTCTGTCTCCTTCAGTTGTAACCCGGTATGGTTTCAATTTTAATTAATGAAGAATTTCACGACAAGATGTGTTTATAACACCAGATAACTTGCGTAGTGATTTTTTTGGACTGGCAGTAATTCTTCTTTCAATATCGACAACGGCCTGTGGAGTCCTAACGGAAGGTTGCCTATTTTGATTTGTATTTCAGACCGAACCTGTTGTACGCTATTATTTAACTAAATAGTGTATTCAAATCTTTGCTGGGATACAAACATTCGGAAATTTTTCTACGAATATTTGACTTGTTTCTTCAAACGATCCAGAATGAATATAGGCCTCAACTGTAGCTATCCTCTCCTGGATTAAATAAGGCATTTAACACAAACAAAACTGTAATCACAATACTGAACTGTAAAAAAAACGTGTACTGCACTAACCCGTAACCACGTGACAAACGGCGAGTACCTGGTTAGTATATATATATATATATATATATATATATATATATATATATAGAAAACAAATTGTGTAATGAACGAAATAGGCATTTGTTATATTTATATTATTGTTATATATTTAAAAACTTGTGATTTTATTTAAACTAATTTTAAAAAAACTACTATTATCAGAATTTCTAATCTGTTTGTCGTTAAATAATATTTTTTTTTTTTATTTATTTATTTTTTTTAATTTTTTTATTTTATAATTGTGCAACAGAACAGTTACAAAACCTTTGTATGCCACACAATATCACATAAAGTCACAAAAGAACACCCACATATAAATTAAAAATACAATATTCAAAACACAATAATAATAATAATATCAATTATGCAGTCAAATACAAAAAATAATTAGAACTTTAAAAACGGTAGCTACGGAGTGATAATAAAAACACATAGATGAAAACATACAAAAACAAAAAGACAACATTAATAATACATTCCAAATAAAACAAGATATAAGCAATAATCCTTAAAAAAACAACAATAATTTTAAAATCATGAAAGTGAGCATCACACCAAGGACAATGATCCATCGCCACGTAACCCTCTCAAATTTTTAACGAAGGTTGCCTCATCTTCCCAAAAGCTTAGCTTATCCTGGAACTCCACTGCAACACTGGTACACCGCTCAATCGGAGACACGGTGGAACCAACCGGCGTCACAAATTGCCTAAAAGACCTCACTGACCTGGCCTGGTTCCGCAAGACAACATGATAACGCGTCGGAAGTCTGTTGTGCAGAGCTTTATAAAAGAAAACCAAGTCAAAGTACGTTCTTCTATCAGATAACCTGGAAAGGCCTAATCGCCTCAACATATCCTCTCTATTAGCACCGACAAAACAATATCCAAACTTAAAACGCATCCAGTTCAAGAACCTATCCTGAACACCCTCAACCAGATCAGAGGCAAAACGTCGTGTACTATTCCACACCACGGTCGAGTACTCCAAGCGACTCCTCACCAAAGACTTGTACAGCAGGTTACAAGTGGAAATATTGCTAAACCGTCCACAAATCCAAAGGACAAGACCAAGGTCCCGGCGTGCTTTACTGACAATCCGAGCAACATATTCGTGAAAATACAACTTCGTGGCAAATAAAACCCCGAGGTCCTCAACCAATGTCTCAGCGACAATAACGTGCGCACCAATCCTATAGCAGAAAACAGAGCTCGACGTATTACGAGACAAATGTCTGGTCTTCCGAAAATTCAAGGGCATACAATGGCGGTCAGCCCACTCAACAACCTTGTTAATATTCAATTGTAGCAACAGGTGATCCATACTATTTCTGATTGGACAATATATTTTGACGTCATCAGCAAACATCTGAAAATTGCACGTCAAAAGATGCCCGATATCATTTATAAAAATAATAAAGAGAAGGGGACCCAAAACAGAGCCTTGCGGCACTCCAGACTTAGCCAAGAAGGATTCCTCAGACATCTGTCCACCAAAACGAACCGAAAAACGCCTGTCACGAAGATAAGAGGATAGCCAATCATTAAAACGATCGCTGAAGCCGAAGCCCTTGGTCTTTGTTAACAACAAATGATGGGGTATCTTGTCAAAAGCTTTGGTAAAATCAAAATATATCACATCTACTTGACCCCTATGCTCAATTGCATTAATTGAATCCTGCAAAAAGGCGGCCAAATTAGAAGCTGGTGAACGACCTTTAATAAATCCATGCTGAAATGACGACAACATCGGGAGAACATGGTCATAAACATGTCCAAATAGAATCCTCTCGAAGACTTTGGAAAAAGTACCGATGATAGAAATAGGCCTTAAATGATCCAGGGAAGGGACACCAGGCTTAGGTATAGGAGTAACAACTGCGTTTTTCCATAGGGACGGAAAAGAAGAAGACGACAAACTCCAATTAAACAGGGAAGCAAGGATAGGAGAAACAATCTCATTCAAAGCTTTGATAACAAAGGTTTATTAATAATAATAATAATAATTATTATTATTATTATAACTTATTTCTCCATCAATGATAGTAAAAAAAGTAGAAAGAAAAAAAAGGTTATTTATGCCATTGTTTTTGGGTGCCATTGTTTTGTTATTAGGTCTATAATTGTGAGAAAATTGTTACTTAATTTCATACTGATTTACAATACTAGAATTAACAATAAATAAAAATAATTAATATTTAATCGAATTGAACGTAAAGTGGTGGAAATGAAAACAGGTACAAAATTACAAGATAAATTTTTTGCCATAAAATGGCATTTTGTTCAAAATAAAAGGTTTGATAACTAATTTTTAACGGATTGAAAAATAAAAATGACCGCAATTTTGTAATTTGCGAAGGTATTTAAGCCCCGATTTTTTCCTAATTTTAAAAATTTATTACAAAGACGCTAACAAAATATGAACGTGATTCTTCTATCCAAACTTGAGATATAAATTTTTATATACAAATAAAAAAAACTGGCGGTCAGTGGGAAAACGAAAGAGAAATTGCTAGTTTTCCTAAGATATTTTTTGTTTAGTTTTACAAGTAGAATCCGAAAAAATATAGCCAACCCATCATAATATAAACCCTTGGTATACACGTATTTTATAGCCTATGACATTCCCGGTAACGCAAGGATTCCAACGAGAGACATACATCTAAATCGGTTCAGCCGCTGAGCTGCTACGGTGGAACAAACATATATTCATCCTAAATACATTACACTCATTTTTTTTGCAATCTTGAATAGTGTGCTTTCTTGATCAGGTAGCTCACTTCGAATATATATATATATTTTTTTTTTTTTGTAAAAATATTATAAAGATATAAAATTTATTTAATGTAAATACAGAATTAAGTTTTTTTCATTTCATTCATAAAATATTACATATCACAACTGTATATAATCTATAACAGTTCAGTTTTAATATTACTAACACTGCATTAATAGATAGATAACATTTTCTTATGTTTGTTTCTTTGTTGGAGATTTAATCGATTCTTTCAAATAGGAATGTTAATTTTAGTTATTAAAAAAATCAAAAATCAGCACGAACTTTATGTAAAATATTCGTCAAAATTTGTCACTATTTTTGAAAAGCTGATGTAAATTACAGATGGAACGGTAGCGTTTCTGCGTTTAATCCGCAGGTCCTGAGTTGGAATCCTGGTTAGATATGACATTTTTTATACGCTAATAAAATTCCGTTTCGATATCCAACGCATAAACTTCAAAAGCTTATGTGGTGATATGAAGCCAAAAATATTCACTTAGTCATTTTTACATACGTTACACACACAAACGTGCGCGCGCGTACATACATAACGTTACGTTATTTAGTTTGGGATGTAAATTAAAATATATGTTACTCGTACATTTTGTATTTTCAATTTTTTTTTTATGTATTAAAAAGAAACTATTGGATAACCAATATGGCTGAAATTTATTATAAAGAAATTTACGTATTCCTTATAGTTGATAAAAATCCCTCAGTGGTAATTTTTAACCCTCAACCCCACGCTTAAGGTTTATAAAACTTCCTATGTTTTATAAAGATGAATAAAAATACTTTAATATTTACTACATACCGATAGGAATTTAAGATTTCTAAGATAGATATCCCATGTAAAACGCCAAAAATAGGCTGAAAAAGCATTTTCAATCTGTTTTGTTGTTAATAAAATTCGACATGTTTAAAATTTTATTTGTTTTCCGTTGACATTATTTACATCAATCTTCTTATAATTAAATTCTCTACAATTTATGTTTAAAAAATGTATGATTTATTGCCAATTTAACAACGTTATTGTACGTCAAACGTAAAAAAAAATGTGTTTATTGACCTATTTTTAGCGTTTTACATGAGATATCTTAGAAACTAAGAGAGATAAAGTTCTGGGACTTTATTTTTTTCGATTTCCCAGCTCAAAAACCATAAGAAACAATTGAATTTGTCTCTTAATTGATCTTCCAAGAATTTCAGAAAGCCTTAATTTAACCGGAGGAACTGAAACTCGGCCGAAATCTTTCGCCCTGTATAACTCGCTAACGAAACGTTTTCGAACCTATCTTTATATGAACTTTTTTCTTATTTTTAGCCTCTAGAATGAGTTGTCAAAGTATTGCCCTATCCTCCTGAATCATCGTGTATATAGTAATGTACTTAATGAGAGATAGAAAAGAAAATGTGTTTATTTAAAAGGAAGATAATAAAAAAGACGCGAGAATAAGTAAAATAATGTTTAAAGATTTGAAGAATATAGTAAGATAGACTAAAAGTACGGTTTAACAGTAATAATTTACAATGTCCAATAAATAACAACTAAACAACATACACATTTTGTTCACACATTCTTCTTTTCTTTTTACTTTATTTAGTTTCTTCTCCACCCACCATTATGTTTCACTCTTCCATATCCTTCCACCAATTTTCTTATCTCTTACATACATATTATCTTTTGTACATTTTTCTCTACACTGTTTTTTACACAGAATGTAGAAAAGAACTTTTTTTCAAAGAAGAATGAAAGTTTGTCGTATTAAAAAAAGATAGGAAACACCAAAGCAGAATGGTAGATAACAAAGAGTATACTTACATAGTAAATATATGTACTACCTTCTTCTATCTGATGTTCCACAACACAACTTGTGTTGTACATAAATGTGTTATTTGTTATGTTTTTAACCGTATGAGTGTTGTAGAAATAATGTTACATAATATAACGTAAAAAAGAAAAAAAAGTAAAATTCTGAAGGTTAATGCGGGTGATATTTTGTTTTTGACGGTGTTTTTTTTTTGTTTTTAGCGCGGGTTAAAAGTAAAAATAAAGTAAGGAAAAATGATAAATAATACTGTTTAGTTCTGGTAAAATTTAAGTGTAAGCAACTTAAGTTTGTTTTCTTCTGTTTATATTGTAAAATACAAACACAAAACACTTGAAATATTTTCTATTCTTTTTTTTTTTAATATTACTTTACTCGCACATTTCATTTTAAAACTGCCTTCCACATACATAATATATATGTAATACATAGTAGTGTAGTACATACCTCTGATACTGATAAACAGCCCCACAGGCCTATCTTGTTTTTGTAAGCCATAATTCTGTCCTTTTGTCTTTTACTATACACCCTTTATATATATATATATATATATCACACTTTCATACTAGTACCCTTGTAACCCTATCGCAAATTCATCAACAGTGTTTCTTTCTTTTTCCCTCGTAATATTGTATATACTGTTTCTTTTTATACTTCAATCCTTTTTTCTCTTCCTTTTTCTTTATAACATGACATACGGCGATGTACGTAGTACGTATACTACAATATATCTTGTTTTTTTCTTTCCTCTTCTGTTACTTCCTTATTAAAAATAAAAATAAAAAAAACAATCTTTTTGAAAGCGTTCTATATACATGAAGTTGTAATGAATATTTTATATATCTATATATTTCTAATTTTATAAATAATTCATAAGTTAAAATAATAAAAAAATATAATTCATATATATATATATATATATATATATTGTCGCGGGTTCACGGCTTGATCAGAATACTGAAAGAATGACAATTGAAAAGGTTTATTTAATTACAATTTATTAATTTAAAAACATAAGAATGACAATAAATGACTTTTTAAACTTTGAAAAAAAATTGGAACAATGTGCCGGTGAACTATATACACGCGCGCGCGTATTCATATGCACACAAAAATTCAATTTCTCTACTAAGTAACTTAATGTATTTACCATAAGTAACTTTACAACAAGTCAATATAGATTCATGTTTCTACCTTTTGTGTTTTAACAAAAGACTTTATATGCGAGTCATTGTAATACTAGAATAAAGAATATGGTGCATGATATACGAATAGAAACGAATTTTTAATAAATGCTTGCAAGTAAAAATTATTTTAATAAATTTATGTAAACACAATTCTTTTAAATCAAAAAATAATATAAATAATTATTAAAAAATTTTTTTTTTTTTTTGCCTTTAGTCATTTGACTGGTTTGATGCAGCTCTTCAAGATTCCCTATCTAGTGCTAGTCGTTTCATTTCAGTATACCCTCTACATCTTACATCCCTAACAATTTGTTTTACATATTCCAAACGTGGCCTGCCTACACAATTTTTCCCTTGTACCTGTCCTTCCAATATTAAAGCGACCATTCCAGGATGCCTTAGTATGTGACCCATAAGTCTGTCTCTTCTTTTAACTATATTTTTCCAAACGCTTCTTTCTTCATTTATTTGCCGCAATACCTATTCATTTGTCACTTTATCCACCTATCTGTTTTTTAACATTCTCCTATAGCACCTCATTTCAAAAGCTTCTAATCTTTTCTTCTCAGATACTCCGATCATCCAAGTTTCACTTCCATATAAAGCGACACTCCAAACATATACTTTCAAAACCGTTTCCTGACATTTAAATTAATTTTTGATGTAAACAAATTATATTTCTTACTGAAGGGTCGTTTACCTTGTGCTATTCGGCATTTTATATCGCTCCTGCTTCGTCCATATTTAGTAATTCTACTTCCCAAATAACAAAATTCTTCTACCTCCATAATCTTTTCTCCTCCTATTTTCACATTCAGTGGTCCATCTTTGTTATTTCTGCTACATTTCATTACTTTTGTTTTATTCTTGTTTATTTTCATGCGATAGTTCTTGCGTAGGACTTCATCTATGCCGTTAATTGTTTCTTCTAAATCGTTTTTACTCTCGGCTAGACGAGAGTAAATAAACGACAATAAACAACAAATAATAATAATTATAGTAATCACAAATAAAATAACAATAAATGTCAATAATAAACTGTGATTACGTAAAAAAGAGAATTTAAATATTGAATGGCAGAATTTAGTCCCAGTCAAAAGACATTAAAAATTATTAATCTAACATATTTTAACTATTCTACAATTTCCACTTCATCAGCTTTATTTGTTTTTTTTTTATCTCTTGTTTTCTTCTCTGTATTTATATTGCCATAAAAATGATATTGCAGTAGATATTTCTGTTATTAGTTTTTTTTTTTTTTTTTTACTTTTTGATAGAATAAAATCAATAATAAAAAAGAAATATATAATAAAGTAATAAAAACATCATAGAACTATTGTGTTTAGTAAAAATAAAGTAAAAAAGAAATCATAATACAAGATAGACTTCACTATAGGTTATATATATGTATATATACACACACAGGAATACATAATACACATACATACAAATACACTGTCTTTTATTTTCTTATCCGCCAACCAAGTAAGTCTTAACGTCTTTATACAGTCTCTACGTTACAATACTACTATAACGTTGAATGGTAAGGGAGTTGTAACGTATAATTTATAGCGTCATAAATTTACACATGTATACACTTAAAATACTCTACAAACACAAAGACGAAGTGAAATATTTACTCCCATGTTGTTATTATTATTATTATTTTTATTATTATTATTATTAGTATTATTATTATTATTATTATTATTATTACATAGGCTTTATATGTGTGTATATATATATGCGTGTGTTCACATGCTTATAGTATTATACAGATGCTTAGATTCAAAGTTTTCAATTTTTTTTTTAATTTGAACTCAAAAATTCGTAATCATTTTTTAATGTGCTTTGTTATATTAATAGATGATTAATAAGTATCATGTAATACCCCGAAGGTGATGTATCTATTACTTTTTTTTCTCTTCAAATAACATTCCCTTATATTGGAACTGAATTGTTATTACTATATACTTACAAGGTTTTTAATCTAAAATTTTTGTTAGATCTATACTTTTTCTCTTTTCTACATTTTTTGCATGATATCCATATAGATCAATAAATATATTAGGAAACCCCAATTTAAATAAATGATATTTTTGTATTCCTCACGTTCAAAATGTAAAGAAAATCTATTTTTAACCACCCTACTCTTATAAGACCGGCAGTAGTATCTCAAATTAAGGTTATGTTATCTGTTATTGACATTAAATTCAGAATAATTCAGGAACGAATCAACCAATCTTCATAAAATTTTCACATACGTTCAGATACACTACTATAGCATATTTAAATTTCAATGAAATTTAACCGTAGATTTTATATATATATATATATATATATATATATGTTTCGTGTTCGTGGCTCGATCGGGATTTTGAGGGATGTGCAACTAGAAATGTTTATATAATTACAACTTATTTGGTTTAAAAACAAGTAATCAAGAATAATTAATAATAATAATGCCTGTCATTATATAATAATATATAATATGGAATAATATGGATAATCAGGTATTATCTTCCAGTATTCCTGATTTTTATTGAAGCTAAGGAGGTTTTTTAGTAGTAAATTCATATTTCGTTGTGTTCAGATTGGTAATGTTGAGTTCATTGAGGTAACCACCGGGTTGGTCTAGTGGTGAATGCGTCTTCTCAAATCAGCTGATTTGAAAGTCGAGAGTTCCAGCGTTCAAGTCCTACTAGAGTCAGTTATTTTTACACGAATTTGAATATTAGATCGTGGATACCGATGATCTTTGGTGGTTGGGTTTCAATTAACCACACATCTCAGGAATGGTCGAACTGAGACTGTGTACAAGACTATACTTCATTTACGCTCACACATATCACCCTCATTCATCCTCTGAAATATTATCTGAAAGGTAATTACTTGAGGCGAAAAAGGAAAGAAGATTTCATAGAGGTATTTTTTTGCTCTATTTTTGTCCATATTGCTTTTAATGTTAATAATTTTAATGGGTATTTTATATTTTAACAGACTTTTATTAGTTTTTTTTATAGTTTTTCTTTAAAAAACCTTCTTTTAATAAAATATTTACTTTATTAAAATATATTTCTCTCTATCTTTATGGAAGATAACCTTTCCATATTGCAACACTGTTAAAAGATGTTGTTAATTATTTGTTTGCTCCTAATTTTTCCACTTTTATGAAATCTCTAAATATATAATCTTCTGCAATTAACGATCTCTTATTTTTTTCATCTCAAGAATTTTTAATTTCTTGTAACTAGATTAAATTAATTAAATATTAAAAAGAAATATTTAATATATTACTTTTAATTCTATTACACTCCAGACCTACATTACAGTATTAATTCTATTAATACACCACGGATTTTATCCGTTAATTCTTATTTTACAAATAAATTTTTGAAAAAAATTGGAACAATGTACCGGTGTACTATATACACGCGCGCGCGTATTCATATGCGCACAAAAATTCAATTTCTCTACTAAGTAACGTAATGTATTTACCATAAGTAACTTTACAAGTCAATATAGATTCATGTTTCTACCTTTTGTATTTTAACAAAAGACTTTATATGCGAGTCATTGTAAAACAAGAATAAAGAATATGGTGCATGATATACGAATAGAAACGAATTTTTAATAAATGCTTGCAAGTAAAAATTATTTTAATAAATTTATGTAAACTCAATTCTTTTAAATCAAAAAATAATATATATAATTATTAAAAAATAAAATAATTAAACTTTTATAAAAACGCCAGTTTATAATAAATGTTCAAAAATGAGGCATCATTTTCAATATATTTCTTTTCACGCTTCTGTACTGATTTTATTGCTCTTTTTAGTTCTTCAGGGCTTTTCTTAAGTTGCTCAGCCGTATCCATAATGTGGACAATTAATTCCTCACGAAAATGATCATATAATAACAAAAGTAATTACAAACAATTACTTTTGTTTGTAATTGTAATTTTATATTTTATTTAACTTTTCTTACACTATTTTTTTCAAAATTAAATTCTGGATTTGTTTTATTTAATTGTTTTATATGTTTATTATTCATTTAATAATATTATTGTACCTCAAACATTAAAAAACCGGGTTTATTACCCCGATTTATTAGTTTTCACCCAAGATTTTTCAAAAACTACTGCAGATACAGTTCTGGGATCTATTTTATTCAAATTTTCAGGTCAAAAACCCTAAGAGATCGTTAATTCTGCTCCTTAAATTAACGATCTTAATTTCAATACGATCTTATTTAATCTAAATGACTGAAATCTGAGCGAAATATTTCGTTTCTGCTCGCAAACAAAGCATTTTTAGGACATATGTTCATATGTACTATTCCATTATTTTTCACGAGTAGAATAGGTTATGAAAGTCCAGGGAAAATTTCGTGGTTCACCTGTATGTATATGCGAACATATGTACTATATGTCCCACTGATTTTTCCTTTATATCCTAGTATCCACTGAACCGATTTTGTTCAAATTTTGATCAAATATTTTTATACATGGGACATTAATAATTTTATTTATTTTCTTTTTAAATTCGTTAGAGGATTAGGGTATATCGCGAAAAAATCAATTTCCATTTTTTGCATAGGAATGTTAGGAAAAAGTTTATTAAAGAAAATTTGTTACTTACAATGAGGAGTATATAAATAACAACTTTTTTTCAGAAAATTAACTCCCTCCTCATATTATTGAAATATATATTTTTTTGTTCTTTTACTCTTATCTCTCTTCGATTGAATTATTTTTCTTAAATTTTTGTTGAAATAATGTACTTCATACTCAAAAAATGTGTATAATTTAAAAAAAAATATATAGACCCCCTCTTTCTTTTTTCTTCCTTGTTTTCCCTGTTTAGCCTTTGGGAATTACCGTTCAGGTTTTACTTCACAGGATGATATGTATGAATGTAAATGAAGTATAGTCTTGTAAAGTCTCAATTCTACCATTCTTCAGATGTATGGGTAATAGATACCCTGATCTAAAACGTAGAAAAATTTTTGATTATTATTTTAGCCCTTATTGAATGAGGTGTTAGAGTTAGAGAAAATTTTATTCAAGAAAACTTGTTAAGATTAACTTATACATAAATATTTTTAGAAAAACTTGTCTTAAAATTTATTCTCCATATATATATATATATATATATGTATATCCTATACTCGTAAAGGGGATTTGTATGTGAATCTGTGCGTACCGGTTAGCATAGCACCGGAATGTACCGATCACTAGCGGAAAATCCCGAATCGTTAGTACATGTCTCGTGGTGGTTAGGTGTATACAAAATATGTAGTAATAATATAATTATCTAACAAAGTATAAATTCATATAATGCATTATATATTATATTATAAGAATATATTATATTATATTATATCATGAGATTATAATATATTATATTATATTATATTATAAGAACATAGAATAACACTTAACTTTATTATCAATAAATTTTATGGTTGGTTATAAAATATTGGTTTTCATTTAAAATCGAAGTTCAAATCGCGTAATATTATTACAAAAAATATTCATTTAATTTTCTATTAAAATATATTGTATAATATAAAAATAAAATCTTTTCTTGTTTTTTCTAACTTCCGTGACCACTTTATTGCTTCAGAGGATGAGATGAATGACAATTTGTGTATTGTGTAAAAATGCCATGTCTGACCGTGATTCGAACCCGGGACCTCTGGATGGACGCTACCATTCGCACTAAGGAGGCCGGCAAAATAAAATTTGTATACAGAGTGTATCACGAAATTCTCCCAGGACTTTCATAGTCTATTCTACTGCTGAAAATAATGGAGAAATTCCACAAAAACAATGTCCTAAAATGCTTCGTTTGCAAGTTACGGCTAGCGAAACATTTCATTCGGAATTCAGATACTCCGGTGAAATTAGGTCATACTGAAATTTGTAGAACGTAAATTAAGGAACAAAATTAGTGATTTGTTATGTTATTTGACCTAAAAATTCTTTAAAAAAAAATAGATCCGAGAATCGTACCTGCAGTAGGTTTTGAAAAATTTGGGGTGAAAACCAATAAATTAGGGTAAAAACCCTCCCTGTTTTTAAATGTTTGATTTACTACAATAATATTGTTAAATGGGTAATAAACATAAAAATTTTAAATAAAACTTGTAGAGATATATATTAATAATACTTTTTTTTTATTTATGTAATTTTTTTCTTCATAAAATAATGAACGGTAACGAAAAAGTATGCAACGGAATGTACCGAACACTAGCGGAAAATTCCGATTCGTAAGTTACAATTTCTAGAGTTGAATTTCTTATAAATTTAACTTTCATTATATCAATTTCATCAATCAAAAAAAAAATATATATTTTTACACAAGAGGAGGTACTTTTGGGCACCTAATAATCCCATTCCGAGACGCCACCCGCCAAGGCAACCTGCCCGGAGGGCCTAGCTGCGGAACTCCTGCCTACGACACGCCTCTGCATCTAGTATGTACGAGGTGTGATCAAAAAATACGGTGAATAATTTTTTATTAAAAAAAGTAATAAGGTTACATAGAATTCGATTTAATCTCCTTCAAAGTACTGTCCTTGGCTAGCAATGCACTTGACTCCATGGCTGGAGGCATTTCTGGAAGATGTCTTTCGGAAGGGCTTTCAGCTGCTCGGTTGTGGCCCTCTCAATGTCAGCAGTGGTGTTTTCCCTTAAGCACAGTTTTAATTTTTGGGAAGAGCCAAAAGTCGCATGGTGCTAAATCCGGTGAGTATGGTGGACGTCGACAAACAGGAACACTTTTTTCGGCCAAAAACTCGCGAGTGAGAAGCGAGGTGTGACACGGTGCGTTGTCGTGGTGAAGAAGGAAGCCATTAGTCCATTTTGCACTCACTCGTCTTATTTGCAATTCATTAGTTAAAATGCTTTGAACAAATCCGTACGAGATGTTAAGGTCTTCCGATAGCTCTCGAATAGTCATTCGCCTGTTTGAACGAACCATTGTTTCCACTTTTTGCACATTTTCAACTGTTTTTGAGGTTACTGGACGTCCCGCACGCTGCTCGTCTTCAACAGACTCATTTCCGTTTTTAAATCGTTCATACCACTTGTACACAGTCTTCTAAGTTACCACATTATCGCCGTACACCGATTCTAACATTTCGTGAGCTTCTTTGGCACTCTTTTGTAACTTAAAACAAAACTTAATGTTAATGCGTTGTTCAAAATCCATGTTGCGCGATAGACACGATAAACACAACCTCACTCTAGCGGGTCTGGCAAGCTCGAACGTGTTACAACTTGTCCCTGCCTGTCTCAGTTGATCACGCTATTGGACAAATTACAGCATATGGATGTAGTGTCGTCAGTTGCCGCTATAAAAATTCATTCACCGTATTTTTTGATCACACCTCGTATATGTATTTTTTTAATTATTGGTTTTTTTGTATAATTATTTTTTTTTTTTAAATTATTTTAGAGGAAAAATATCATATGAAAATTGTTTAGTATTTTTATTTATAATTATAACCTTTAGAGATAAATTAGAAAACTTTAAGATATGATTTTTTTATGGTAATATGTTATAGGATAAACAAATAAATAAAAAAAAAACAATTTCATAAAACGATATGAAAATTGATATACTCGTATAATACATTTATAACAATGAAATAAAAAGCAGAATAATGTAAGTATAAAGTTGAAGAATGACAAAGAAAGAGGGGAAAAATATATTGGAGAATGGTAAAAACATGTATAAAATTCACATATCAATCAACAACATAAATTAATTACAGACAGATCAGTGTTTTTCCTGTTTCGTACGAAGCGAGCAAACGCAGCTCTTCTCTCACTCACTCACTCACTCTCTCTCTCTCTCTCTCTCTCTCTCTCTCTCTCTCTCTCTCTCTCTCTCTCTCTCTCTCTCTCTCTCTCTCTCTCTCTCTCTCTCTATACTCCCTCTCATCTACGCAAAACGCAGACTTTTTATATATACGTTGATCAATGCATAACGGACTCCAATCCTTTTAACAAATGTGAATACGTTAAAAAGAGAAATTTCAATTCTCGTACATTTCAATTTTTTATTTACATTTGTTTTTCTATATTCAGGTAATATAAGTGAAGGCGATTTTTAAACTGACGACGTATATGTCTATTTGTAAACGAATTCCATTTAACGCAGAAAGTAAAAAAAAAAAAATAAAATAAATAAAAAAATATATATTCTCGCGCGCGTGCACACACACATACGTACGAGAGAAAGAAGAGTTAGGGGAGGGGTTGTCCAAATTTAAACGACTGTTTAGGATATAAAAAATAAATAAAATTGTTCGCGTATAAATTACCTTATGTACATTCATTTTCCCTCTGTAAAACCTTATTTTTTATTTTTTTTTAAATTTGTTTATGTAAGGACGGTGTAAGATACTTTAATAGAATTTAATATACAAGTACCTTATATCTGTATACATAAAAATGAATGTTTGTTGTTTGTTTGTTTGTTTGTTTCCCGTATGCGTTCCTATACCATTCATTTGACTGCTATGAAACTATGGTGAATTGTTGTGCGCATGCCTGCGGTGGTTTTTGAATTTGTTTGGACCAGCTGGGTGGCGGTGGGGTTGATATATTTCGAAAAATTGTATTTATGGTTCGATTTGGCTCATATTCAGAATATGTGTTTCTTACAAGGAAAGAAATACTTCTGTAAAAAATGTAACCGATAGATGACGCTAGGGTTGAGATATACACCATCTATGGTTTTTGCTGTACCCGCTAGGTGGCGCCGGTGTCGACATATTTACGAAATAAAACAAATGTATAAACAGACTTCCTTCTTTCTATATATATATATACATAAACACACACGCACGCGCGCGCGCACACACACACACACATGCACAGAGAGAGAGAGAGTGGGAGAGAAGATTACTTGTGCGGACAAGATACATATTACAAAATTTTACATTTTTTAAATTCGGGTGGAAGATCTCACAAGCAAAAAAGTATTAAACAAAAAGAAAAAAATTATAATTATTATTTTAGATAATAGTCATAAACATCTTATGGACATGAGGTTACAGTCTGATTGACTTACAAATTATTATTTTTTCTTGACGACAAACTATTATGAACGTAACAATTTTTAATTTAAATATTTTGAATTTTGAATTAAGATATTTTAAGAGATTCCTGATGATGGAGAAACGGCACGAAAAGTACTTGGAAATATATTTTGAAAATTTTTGGTAAATGGAACTTTAATTTATACAGAGTGATTCAAAGGAACGGGAAATTTAAAAAATTAAATAACGTTAATGAAAAATTTTTTTTAGAAAATGAATTTTATTTAATGTAATTGTACAAATGTTGCCATTTTAGGATACATACATTTTAGTTTATTTTTTAAAGATGACATCTTGCAGGTGACCTCTTCTACGTAAACACTACAATTTAACGAAGTCTCTTCGTTAAATTGTTCACAGTTGGACGTAACATCTCGATTGGAATTTCCGCAATTGCTTCTCGGATCTTTGCCTTCAGTTCTTCCGTTGTAGCAGGTCTACTGCGGAACACTTTGCTTTTAAGGTGACCCCACAAAAAGTAATCGCAAACTGAGAGATCAGGCGATCTTGGAGGCCATCTAATGTCACCAATTCGTGAAATGACACGTTGTCCAAACAATCGGCGTACAGCTGCCATCGATATTCGTGCAGTATGTGACGTTATTCCGTCTTGTTGAAACCAGGCTGTGTTAAGAATCGGTGGAAATCTCTTTTTTTGTTTGACAACAAAGGTTTCAAGCACGGCTACGTAACGAGCCGACGTCACTGTAATCGCAAGACCGTTGTCATCCTCAAAAAAATAAGGGCCTATAACACCGTAAGATGACATAGCACACCACACGGTCGCTTTCTGGCTGTGCAACGGACGTTGGTGTAGCTGCGTAGGATTTTCTTGTGTTAACAAATCCACTGAGGTGGAAATTCGCTTCGTCTGACATCCACAGTTCGTGAACAAACTCTTCGTTATCGTTTATCTTCTGAAGCATTACATTACAGAATTGTGCTCGTACAACTGCATCGTTCGGTTTCAGTTCCTGGACGATCTGCAACATGTATGGATGGTATTGCATGTTCTTCACTAACATTCTTCGAACACTTGAACTATGCAGATGTAAAGATGCTGAGAGACGACGGATTGACCGATGTGGACTTCGTGTAACAGCATCTTGTAAAGCTTGAACATTCTGTGGTGTACGGACGGTTCGGTCACGGGCTGGAGGTTTCTTTTTCATTGCCGAACCGGTTTCCTCAAAATTAGATATACGTGTTTTAATTGCATGTGCTGATGGACATCATCACAACGTGCAAGTGCACGTTGCGCACCACTCCAAGTTTCCATGACAACTAAATGGCAGGTTAGGTTAAAGAGGCTGGCGCCACTTATCAAGTGGTACCAATCGCCCACAGCTACCAACACAACTTTCAAAATTTCTCGTTTCTTTGAATCACTATGTACAAAAAAAAAAATCATTAAGATCTTATAAGGAAACTTGTCTAAGCTGGACACTTTTTCTTAAAAAATAAATAAAATAACATTAAATTAAATTTAAAATAAATAATTTAATTAAAACGGAATTATAAAATTAGAATATATAAAGCATATAACGATGAAAAAATAAACATACTTACATAAACCCTAAAAACATTACACTCCTTTTTGGGCGGACGTGTTAAAAACAATATGGGATGAAAAAACACACTATTATTATGTTTTTCTTATGTTTTATTAAAAATTCTCTTTCGTTATATAGTTAAACTCAAGCACATTTTGGTAAATGTTTTTAATAAACTTCAAAATTCTTATGTTTGTACATTCCGTTTATCTGAACATTATTCTTATAATTTTACTCGAAATAAAATTTTCTACTAGTTTTGTTTAAAACTTTTTTACGTGTCTAAAATTTTATTTTATGTCAATTTTTATTAAGTAAAAAAAATGTATTGAATAAAAATAAATAAATTTTCAATTTAAATGTAAAAATTAATATAAAATTATACTTTATAGTATAATGATATTAAGGGATACTAAAAATTATGTGGACTGGTAAAGTTTATTATAATAATTTGGTAAAATTAATAATTATTTTAAAATACAGCTCCGCTTGGAACTTGTGTAGTGAAATAAGAGCTCGTGGTAAGATTTTTTATTTTCGCAATTTGTTAAAAGATAAGGGTTTATGAAATTTAAAATGTAATTTTTTTTTTAATTTAAACAATTTTTGAAGTTATTATTTTTTTGGTGCGTTAGGAGAAACTGATCTATATTTATCCCCTACTTAGCACCGGTGAAATTTATCTCCTCCTTCCGGCCTGTCGAAAGGAATTTTTTTAGTAATGTAATGTAATGTAACTAATAAATCATACAATCATATTTTCTTTAGCATTTTAAATGTAATAATATAAAGTTAAAAAAAAAAACTAAAAATTAGAAAAATGCAGTAGATATTAAACAATTTGTATTCAAAATGAAATATGTAAAAAAAAAATACGTATTGGTTTTTTTTTTTTTTAAATTATTTAGGTCAAGGAAAACTTCCTTTATTAGACAAAGGATACCAGGACACGCAGTGAACTAGCTTTTATATAGCATGGATATAATACACATACATAAATATATTTGTATAAACACAAAAATATGACAACAAGAAAACTCTCTCTTACTCTCTCTCTCTCTATTGTGTATGTATATCTTTCTTTCTAATTCTCGATAAATATTGAGGACAATAAATGGGTATGAATGAGTACAATATAATATTTAATTGTGTGTGTGTATGTTTTTTTATGAGAATAGAATAAAAACAGGAAGGGGGTTAAAATTACGTGTAAAATACACTCGGAAAACCTTAAAATATAAATGATTTACCTTTCAAAGTAACTGTTATAATAATAATAATAATAATAATAATAATAATAATAATAATAATAATGAAATTAATTGGTTACACACATACTCTAAGGTCGATGAATACAATTGATATACTACATAATAAATACAAATACACAAGTTCTAGAAAACAATACGCAAACAGTAATGTATCTATATACATATATATATATATATAATTTTTTTTAATATTTTTGTGTTCACACTAATGTAAGATTAGTATACTAATCATAACAAAAACATTTCAAAATAATTAGATATTATTGTACATCATAAAACAATGCAAATTATCAAAGGTAAAAAATGTACCCTTGATAATTTGCATTGTGTGTGTATGTATGTATGTATGTGTGTGTGTGTGTGTATATATATATATATATATATATATATCTATGTGTGTGTGTGTGTGTGTGTTGTGTGTGTGTAGAATAAGATTTCCTACAAGTATTGGTTAAAAATTTTATGCAATTATTTACAATTATATTTTTTTTTTTTTTTTTGTCTTCAGTCATTTGACTGGTTTGATGCAGCTCTCCAAGATTCCCTATCTAGTGCTAGTCGTTTCATTTCAGTATACCCTCTACATCCTACATCCCTAACAATTTGTGATAAATATTCCAAACGTGGCCTGCCTACACAATTTTCCCTTCTACCTGTCCTTCCAAAATTAAAGCGACTATTCCAGGATGCCTTAGTATGTGGCCTATAAGTCTGTCTCTTCTTTTAACTATATTTTTCCAAATGCTTCTTTCTTCATCTATTTGCCGCAATACCTCCTCATTTGTCACTTTATCCACCCATCTGATTTTTAACATTCTCCTATAGCAATACATTTCAAAAGCTTCTAACCTTTTCTTCTCAGATACTCCGATCGTCCAAGTTTCACTTCCATATAAAACGACACTCCAAACATACACTTTCAAAAATCTTTTCCTGACATTTAAATTAATTTTTGATGTAAACAACTTATATTTCTTACTGAAGGCTCGTTTAGCTTGTGCTATTCGGCATTTTATATCGCTCCTGCTTCGTCCATCTTTAGTAATTCTACTTCCCAAATAACAAAATTCTTCTACCTCCATAATCTTTTCTCCTCCTATTTTCACATTCAGTGGTCCATCTTTGTTATTTCTACTACATTTCATTACTTTTGTTTTGTTCTTGTTTATTTTCATGCGATAGTTCTTGCGTAGGACTTCATCTATGCCGTTCATTGTTTCTTCTAAATCCTTTTTATTCTCGGCTAGAATTACTATATCATCAGCAAATCGTAGCATCTTTATCTTTTCACCTTGTACTGTTACTCCGAATCTAAATTGTTCTTTAACATCATTAACTGCTAGTTCCATATAAAGATTAAAAAGTAACGGAGATAGAGAACATCCTTTAAATTAGAACATCCTTTTACAATTATATATAATTATTATAATGCAATATTACAAAGATTTTGTATTATAAACAAAAAAAACGTGTTTTTTGACAACAAATTTGTTTTGTTTTATTCAGACATTACAATAAATACTGTATATATACTTCTAAAACCTGTTTTATTCAAATTCTCAGGTGAAAAATCCATAAGATATGATCAAATTTACCCTTTAATTTGGGTTAATAGAATTTTAGTATTTTTTTTTTATATTTTTATTTCAGTTCCCCTGGAATAAGGGCGAAATCTTTCGCTAGTCGTAATTTGCTAATGTAGCATTTCCGGACCAACGTTTATTATGAAATTCTTCCATTATTTTCTCTGGTAGAATGAGCTAAGATAATGCCGTTATTACTACGTGAATTACTCTGAATAATTATAGTATTTTTATACAGAGTGTATCAAGAAATTCTCCCGGAAGTTTCAAAATTTATACTACTTGTGAAAATAATGGAAAAAGTTCATATAAAGATATTTTCTACAGTTTTTCGTTTGCGGGTTACGGTTAATGAAAGATTTCGCTCAGATTTCAGCTAACCCGATGAAATGAAATTTATCTCACCGGGCTGTGGGATAAATTTCATATGGGATAAAGTTTAAATCCTAGAAAAGGCAGTTACTTTATATGGATTTGAATACTATTTTTTTCTAATTTTATTGATTTCTTGAGTTTATTTTACTCGATATTTTTCTGTAAACGATAGACAATACTTATATGATTAAATATTGTAGAATGGTATCCATTATACAGAGTGAGCAACGTAAAACCGAACAGATAATGAAACCACTAGCCAACACTATTTATGGAAGACTCTTACACAACTAGCGCAACTAGTGGATGTATATGTTACTACTGATTGTTGCTGCCGTTTGTCAGGTGGTTACGTTTCAGTGCAGTATAAGTTTTGTTGCAGCGCCGTATTGTGAGTGCAGGTGTGTTTGTGTAAACCCACCGGGTTAGTCTAGTGGTGAACGCGTCTTCCCAGATCAGTTGATTAGGAAGTAGAGAGTTCTAGCGTTCAAGTCCAATTAAAGTCAGTTATTTTTACACGGATTTGAATACTGGAACGTGGATACCGGTGTTCTTTGGTGGTTGGGTTTCAATTAATTACACGTCTCAGGAATGGTCGAACTGAGACTGTACAAGACTACACTTCATTTACACTCATACATATCATTCTATGAAGTATTAACTGAAAGGTAATTACCGGAGGTTAAATAGGAAAAAGAAAAGAAAGTGGAAAATTAGTTCATGGATACCGCTGTTTATTGGTGGTTGGGTAGTTTGAACCTTACAACTCTCGACTTCGAAATCAGCTGATTTGCGATGATGTGTTCACCTCTAGAGCAACCCGGTGGAATAAATAAATTTAATTGTCTAACATTGCCCAAGGTGAACTACTTGGCGAGAGGAAACAAAAAAAAGTTTTTGTTTTCGCATCGTGTAAGAACAAACCAACTGATTGCTCTATTTTTAGGATTTTAATTTTTCTATTTTATTTGATTTTTTCTATTTTATCCTAATTTTTAGGATAATTTGTATTCCTAGGGAAGTTTTCAAACCATAGATCAAAACCTTATTTCCTTGGGGGTGAAGTTATTAATTTAAAATATTCACTAAAGAATAACATACACTAAAACTAGTCCGGATTACTACACTTTCCCTTGTAATGCTATAGCGCTGCTAGAAGACAAAGTAAAAGCTGACAACACAGTTCTAGGCCTTTCCTGACATGCGGATATTTTTTTTTGTTCCACGGCTTACACACACAAATGCATTTAAAATATTTATCATTTTATTTAAATATAATTTTTTTGTTTATTTAATTCATTAATTCTAACTAAAGCGCGCGCGCATATTTCATTCGCGCAGGTGTGACGTTAGTAGCGGCCACTTAAAATATTATTCGTTTTTTTAATTCTACCGCTCACCTGTGACGTCGGAACATAGCGGACGACTACAACAGCTGTACTTTAGTACTACACTAACGCTCCTTGTAGTAAAAGGAAGTCCTCTTGACGCAGTTAACCAATTAGCCGCTGGTTTATTTAGAGCATTTATTAAGGTGGGGGCGCGATTTTGCAAAATAATTTTTTGGAAATTTTTTTAATTAACAAATTTACGTAAAAAAAATAATAACCATAATTAGGTGTAATCTCGAGATACTGAGGGTGATCTTGCTCTACAGCCTCACCTCCTTGACCTTTTCAGTTGACAGTTTAATGGCATCAATTCCCCATATATAGAAGTAATTCGACCAAATTTTGTCAAAATCAGTTGATTAGTTTTGAAAATATAATCTGATTATAGAGGATGACACCGAACATGCACACGTACATACGAACATCATAAAATTTCCATCTTGTTTTTGGGTTCCTTAGATGTCAAAAGCGAAAGATCGGTGAAAACCGCATATACAAAAATTTGACCGATTACAGTACTTTCCCTTTTAAAGCTACAGGATTAGGCGGGAAAGTAAACATTAATAATTAAAAACAAAATTAATTTCTTTCACCTAACAGAAAAATAGTTGTATTATACCTCGTCAAAGGTTTGTGTACTTTAGTTGCCAAAGTTACTACTGTCCTAATTCAGTTTTTTTTCAGGTTTCTATAAAGCGTGAATACTTTAATTGTTTTTTTTTCAGTATTATTCTCACATTCTTGAGGGTAACGAACACTCAGAGGTCCTGACTGGATGAAAATGATGTGCGAAGCGATCTCTACAGCCCTGAGGTTAGCTCCTTGCTTTTGGAAGACTCAAAGCCGGTCCTGTGGACCCCTTTATTTGTAGTTTGGTCACGGGTGCCCCCAAGGCTAGTAAAAATATAAATTTAACCGTTATGCAATCTATTTTAAATCGATAAATAGGGATTAGGTACCCTAACTTAATTAAAATATACTAATTTTTTTTTTAATTTAAAAGATAATTATGAATTAATTAATTAATATAATAAGATATTTATACGCATCAATGGCTTAGATAATATTAATACTAATAATATTTTTTTTTTAGATTATATACCATACCAGTAATTAAAAATTAATAAATAAAAAGTTGAAGATTATTAAAAAAAAAGAGAAATTAAAAAAAATTCAATATCCAATAGAAAATAGGAGTATATAGAATGGGAAAATAAATAGGGGTTTAAAAAAAAAGTGGTTAAGAGAAGCTGAAAGAAAGCAGTGTGGATTGATGAGTGTGACAGAGTAAGAATGATAGTATAAATGGGCCGGGGAGGGAGAGGAAATGAGAAAGGGTACGTACTTTATAGGGGAGAAAAGTTCACTGTCAAACAAGTACCTCGAGCTGAAAAATTCAGAACGCTTTAATTAAAAGTTAAATTTGATGCTGTATTTAAACTTTTAATTGGTTTGCGATCCGAACTGTTGGAGTAATATTGGGGGTGGTAAAGAGGTTTTGTTGAATAGTAGTGGTGGGAGCGAAGGACTTGTGAGAATACGGTAGATTTGGCCTTGCTTTTCCTTCTCTCTCACATTTACTTGCTCTTTCTATCTCTCTTGTGTGCCACAGACATTAGCATTTTCTATCTCTCTTATTTTGGTTGGTGACAGGCGAAAGGTAATGCGACTATACGTATATATTTGACTTTCTGTTTACTGTTTTTAATACATCAGTTCCAGGTTGCTGGTTATTTGCATGTATATATATATATTTAAACAAATTACACGAAAATAGTTGCAGAAGCCCATAAACACGTATAAAGTTTGAAAAGAAAATATTAATCTATTCTTATTTTAATTTTAAAATGTATTACTGTTATTTTTTAATGTTTGGAATCTAATTAAATAAATTGACTGAATCGGGATTATTTAAGGTTATATAATCTTAATTATTTCAGTCGATTTTAATAAGGAAGTGTATTAAGTTACTAACCGGTTAAGGCTCGCTCCGCTCGCTCGATTGTCTACCCAAGAGTTCTGCTCCCTGGACCTTCGACGCGTTTGTACCCTCATGTTTGTGAGAATATTAAGTATTTTACAGAAATATTTTAAGAAATAATAATATGAAGAGAATATTTTTCTGAACATTTTTATGTTCTATATTTAAAATAGGATTAAGGAGTGAGTATATTAAATTTAATAATTTTTGATAGAAATGTAATGTTTGACGCTAGCAATATTGATAACAGGGAGTTGGCTTAGGGACGCCGTCGTGTTCGTTTAGTCTTGTATAGGTTCTGGTGAAGTTGTGTTAGTTGCCAATCAAGCTATTGGCGCAGAGCTGATCAGATAATGCGCTGGCCGGAAACTCGTTTATGACTATCTCCCGCTAGATAAATAATTCTTTTTTCTTCCTGCTAAATATGAACTAATGATCCCTTTCTTTTATTAATAAAATAAAATAATAAATAAAAAAATATACAAATATAAAATATAAATAAAAATAATCTACTCTTAGAAATTAAATTAAACAATTTGTAAATTAATTGACAACGGACTGCTTCTAGCGGAAGAGAGTCGCCTGAGAGTCGCCGTGCGCAGCCACCCGGCAAACCACCTTGTCCGCTCTGCAATTATAGTTGCTAAAATAAAATGTGAGCACATATAACAATTGTTTTGTGCTCATATTTTTATTTTAGCTGCTATTGGCGCGGTGTGGACGAGTGGTTGTGAGCCGGGCGGCTGCGCGCAGAGCTTGAACAATTTATACTTGATACGAACGATCTACCTAAAATTATATTTTTGTTTTGGGAATAAAAAAAGAAAAAAATTGGGGTTTAAACTCAAAAAACAACTAAAATTGTTCAGGATTTTGAAGTTTTTCGTTATATAAGTTTTTTTGCGGTTAGTACTCTAAATTTATGAACGTTATTTAGTTAAAATTGGGAAAAACATTTAACAAAATCATGTTTAATGAAACATTTTTTCTAGTTGTTAAAGTAAAACCTTTTAAGCAATAAAAATTTGAAAATGGGAGATTTTCATTTTGTGGGCTCCTGTATTCAAGAGGTAGCATTCGGGTAAAATTAATTTTTAAAAATATAATCCCTTAGTGCTGATAATTAATTAAAAAAACGACTCTATATTGGTTTAAAAATAGAAAGATACAACTAATTATAAGTAAATTAAGCTATAATTTTCTAGGAAGGAGAACAAATTTTTGCTAATTTTTTTTTTAATTCTATAGCTCTCATAAAATTCTTATTCATAAGCACTATATACCTAAAAGAAGAAAAATGTAAAAGTAATTTTTAGGGAGGTGTGAATATTATTAAATAAAAGATTTTGTTATCAAAAAAAAAAACTTCAACTTTTATAAGAAAATATTTTTGCTAAAGTGTCCTTGAAAATTTATTTCGGCCAAAATATACTCCTACTTTTCCTATCTCTGCAAAAATTTTATTACCTTTTTTACTAATTTTCTTAAAAATCGTTCAATGAGGTCCGGAGTTTAAAGTCAACATACAGACGTGTAGACACGCGTGAATTATTTTCTGAGAAATATATTTTTTTTTTGAACTTGAAACCATTGGAATAAAAGTTTTTTCTCAAATTATTTACTGCAATTAATTGAAGTTTATTGTTTTTGTTAAAAAATAATTTTTTAAGGACAAAAAAGACCAATTTTTTTTTTTAGAAATCTTTTTGACCGATCTACAGGATGTCCCATATAAAACCCAACCCAACCTTATATTGGTAGGTATTGAAATAATAAAAAGGCATGTGTAAATGTAAATGTAATTTTTATTATTACCATCCATTACCTTACATTTAGAGTAAATGTTGGAAGTGGCCGCCATCTTCTTCAATACAAGCTTCAATTCTTTTTACAGTGTTTCAAGTTTTTACAAGTTTGTGGCTGGATATTTAATACAGCTTGTTCAATATTGACTTTTAATCGTTCAAGTGTTGGTGGTTTGTTGTTGTAGGCTTTTTCTTTGAGGTAACCCCGTAGAAAAAAATCCGCCGCAGTCAAATCTGGAGATCTTGGTGGCCACAAGCCTCGACCGATAACACGATTACCAAAGAATTCCTCAACGAAATCAGAAGTTAAACCTGCGTAGTGCGATGTCGCACCGTCATGTTGTAGCCAGCAGTGTCTGTCTTCCTCTTCCAAGAGTGCAATGAACCGAAATAAAATATCCTGTTATCGTTCTGCATTAATGGTGTACTCGAAAAAAATACGACGGATTATTTTCTTCCGCGATTTCGCGCACCACATGCCCAACTTCTGCTGGTGTAATTGTTTTTCGTGATAAACGTAGGGATTTTCAGCACTCCAAATTTTACTGTTTTGGCTGTTTACGTAGCCATCCAAATGAAACCGTGCTTCATCTGTGAAAAATAACGTATCCATAACATTAATTTCCTCACGCAGAAATCGACGGAAGCGTTGATAATATTGTAGCCATTTTTCTTTGTGGGGCTCAAGAAGTGGATGAACTGTTTGATTGCGATAAGGTCTTAATTGTAATTGTTTAGTCGCACGATTAACAGTTGATTTAGAATCAATTAATTTCACCAGACAAACGTCTGATCGATTTATTTGGCGAGGCGAGTAATCGGTCTTTGATTTCAGCGACTGTATCCATATTCAACACTGACGCAGATCTTTTGTGTTCCTTGTTATTAACAGAACCGGTCTCTCTAAATTTTGCGACTAACCTTAATACTGATGTTTTGTTAGGAGCTCGTTTATCTGGGTACTTATGGTGAAACAAATCTTGCATTGCAATCACTGATTTCGTACTGAAGTACGACTCAACAATGAAAACACGTTCGTCTAGCGAAAACACCATCTTGTCTCTAGCAATACACTGAACGTTATGATTGCATTGTTGTTACTATCGGTAGTGTTCTACTGCGTCCCCGCGATGTTCAGATGTTGGACGAGTCCATTTCAGTAACGAGTAGGGGAGTAAGCTTTACTTTTTAAATTTCATGGATGAGTGATTGATGGTTTGCGTTTTATATGGGACACTCTGTATACATCTTTCCGTTATAATTGTAGCAATTATAGCAGCATACATTGCTATAACTGGAAAAGTAGAAATTAATTAATATCTGTAGATATAATTGAGAAATTCCTTTTTTAAATAAGGAATTTGAGATGGGTTAAAGACTTCTAAATATTCCCATCTTTGTAACAACTTAATTAAAAAAATATATGTATATTAAGAATTTCCTTGATTAAACTAGTATTGAGTAAAAGTAAAAAATAATAATTGATGGATATGAAGAAAAGTTAATTTACTAGTTGGAATATTTCAAAATCAATAAGCTTTTTTATGCATATATATATCCTATAAAGGATGTATACATCCTTTCTTTTATACACTGGTTTAGAGAATAATTTTAACCTTTTTTTTAATGGCTTGAAACATCTCCAAAATTGCTACCAGTTTTTATTTTGGTATAATTTGTTGTAATACAGAGCTTTTTTTTCTCTCTCTCTCTCTCTCTCTCTTTCGCTTTAAACACACACACACACACACACACACACACACACACACAGACACATACACAGAAATTAATAAAGAATTCAACATCAGAAGATTAAATTTTTTTCTCCCTAGGTTATAAAAATAAAATTAAACTATTCAAGTATTTTAATATTAAAAGACCAACACCGGACATTTTTTTTTTCAGTTATCAAAAATGCTACGGTGTTTTTTTTAAAAGCGTTTTATAAATAAACGTAAATATAAGTCACTAACGTATTTTTACGTTATATAAATATATTTGATAAAACCAAATGTAAAAAAACAATAATACTATTTAAATATTAATATATTTTAACAAGACGTAATTTTATAAATTGATAGGAAGGTAGATAGACTATATAGATTGTGCACTATCTGTATGTTATAAAGATACTACTTTTAACATTATCACAACCAGTACACATTGAAAGAAGATTGTAAATGAACTGGAAATAAAGAGAAAAGAAGAAATAGTAACAGAATAAAACTTGTGGTTAGATAGAAAAAGTAAATAAATAAAAAAAAAGAGTTGATGATGAAATTAAAGAGTGAAGAAGATGAATCGGAAGAGGGAAGTAAACGATAAAAGAACTTGAACGATGTCCTTCTTCAAAGAAGAATAATTCAAAAACGATTCACAATTCACTCGGAGAGATGTTCTTCTATATCCTCAACCCCCACCATCGTCATTTCTATTGCTGTTTCTCTTTCTTTTTTCTTCATTCTTTCTCTGTTTATTTATTTTTATTATTTTGTTTAAAAAAAAATTCTTTTATTTTTTTTTTTCTTTTCCTTTCAATTACACTAACGATGACGTGGTCGAACGAATAGAATAGAAACTAAAGTAAAATAAACACTAAAGATAATAATAATAATAATAACAACAATCTCTATTAGACTAATGATGCTCCTCTCTGTAACTTACATCAGAAGCGAAGCGTTTCATTTAATTCAGTTTTCCATCCATCTTCCCCTTCGTTTTCATACCGAAATCTAACTTATTCTGTTTTTCTTTTTACTTTTCAGTTGTTAAAAATACACAGAAGAAATATATTAAAAAAAAAAAAATAATGAAAATTTAATATGACTTAAGTAAAAATATTATTTTTACGAATTTTAATTTTCCTTTCTTTTAGAAGTTGTATCTTGTGGAATGAATTTTAAAGAGAGTTTGAATTACTCTTTGAAGGAAAAACAGAGAGAGATAGATGTATTTAGGGAGAAAGAAATTAATTATTTGATTGAAGTGGCTTTATATATATATATATATATATATATATATATATTTTTTAAGGGAGACTGTATTTGTTTTTTGGTTTGAACTTTTAAGATATTTTTAAAAACTTGACCTCAAAGTCGCTATAAGAAAATGATATAGTTTTTTTTTCCTTTTCATTTGTAAACATAATCAAGGTTTTGTTTAATGAAATTTTAAAGTAGACAAGTTTGTCATTTACAGGTTTATTAATCAATGACTATTCTTTGAATCATTTTTTTTTTAAATATGATTTTTATTTTGTATTTATCATACAACTTCATTAAATTAATGTAGATTTTTTAGAGAAGTAAATCGTCTTTATCAAATTGAACGGCTTTGGTGCGTATGAATGGGTTAAATAGAATTTCATTTTATAACATAGTTTTACAAATTTTACTAAATTTCGGGATGGTTACAAAAAGATTAACAACTCTTTTAAATTTTAGTTTTGAAAACTCCCAAAAATGTTTGTTTTTCTATCTTTTTTTGTATTAAAAAATATCTGAACAACATTAGAAAAACAAAAAAAATTACAAAAATATATTTGATTACTTTTTTTTGTCATCAGTCATTTGACTGGTTTGATGCAGCTCTCCAAGATTCCCTATCTAGTGCTAGACGTTTTTTTTAATTTTCTGGTGACCCCTTCGTTAATACTCCCCACCCGGAGATCCGAACGGGGGACTAGTTTACCTAAACTACGGAATATTTTACCAAGGAAGGCGCCTCCATCATTGCTATATGAAAATGCAGAGAACCACATTTTCTTAGAAAAAAGCAGCTGTAGTTTTCCATTGCTTTCAGCTGCGCAGTACTCAGAGGACTGAGTGATGTTGATATGGCCGTTTAAGTCATTGTGACTCACGCCCCTAACAACTACTGAAAGAGCTGCTGCCCTCTTTCAGGAATCATTCCTTAGTCTGGCTCTCAACAGATACCTCTCCGATATGGTTCCACCTTCGGTCCAGCTACTCTGTATCCCTGAGCACTCAAGCCCCCTCACCAACGGCAAGGTCTCATGATTCATAGAGGAGGATTTGATTACATATAAATAATTATTTTTTTTAAAAAAGCTTTTATTTAACTAATATTAATATTAATAAAAAAAGGAAGAAAATTAGAAAAACCATCTGAAAAGTAAAAAATAAATTATATAAATATCGAATAAATAAAAAATAAATAAATGTAATAATTATTAAATTTTAAAATTAAAAGTAATGGAAATATTAAAATCTAGTTGTGCACTTTCCCTTTTGACTGCAATCGACTAAACCAAAAGTATCCAAAAACGCCGAAAATGAAAGAGATTTTCAACGAAATAAGTTGTACTTATTTTCAATAGTTCCAGAGTTATATCCAGATAAAATTTTAATTAATGAAATCTTTGGTTCTTACATGGGGAAGATACATCGGTTCGAATCAGACTTAATCTCCTTTTTTTCTAATTTAAATGTATTGATTTAATAATAATTATTTACATCTGATTGTAAAATAAAAATTTCTTAAAAAAATAATTCAATAATAACAATAAAAAAAAAAATATGAAAAAATATCAGAAATTATTAATGAAATAAAATTTTATACTTTTAAAAATGTGTATATGTAATTTAATAAACTTAGAAGGAAGTCATTTTATTTTTCCTGTAAAAAATTAAATAATTAGAAATTTTTGTATTACTGTCAAAATAAAACAAAATGACTAATTGTTAATAATATCTATACGTATAGCGGTTTGTTTATTTATTTTTCTGGTAAGGAGGCATGCTTATTATCTTTATATATATATATATATATATATATATATATATATATATATTTCTTCTGTCCGTGTGTATGTGGCTGAACACCTCCTAAACGGCTGGACTGATTTTGATGAAATTTTGTGTGTGTGTGTGTGTGTGTGTGTGATTAAGTTGATTCAAGAATGATTTAGATTCACAATTTGATCCGATAGAAAATGTTTTTTTGATTTATTAATTTATTTATGTATTTTTGTTGATCTTGGGATGGTTAAGGTTCACAATTGGATACGGTAGGCAGCGCTGCGATCGCGTTTTAAAATTTTTTTTTAATTTTTGGTTTATCAGTCAGACCTGGTAGTTGGTGCTGCGATCGGATTCTTGCTTTTTCGCATTTCAGTTACATTAAAATTTGTATTTTTAACGGACTATTGTGTTTAGAGAGCATTTTTAATTAAATCCGATAGATTTGAATTTACATTCTGACTTTTATAAAGTGAAAGATTAAATTTTGTGAATTTTTGTAAGTTTCTTAATGTTCATTATTAATTGTAATGATTTTGCAGCCACAACCCTTTTCGTTAAAAAATTATTTTTTATCTAATATTAGATTGGTGTAAAATATTAATTGGTGTAAAATAAATCTGATAGGTACTGCTGTTGTTTTTCCAATTGTGTTCATTTAATCTACATGTATACTCAAATCTAGCAATAGCGAAGCATTGCAAAGTCTGCAAGAATTGTGCGCTTATTGAGAAAATTATATTATATTTTTATTTATTGAAATAATGTTTTAAAGTGTATATTAAAAAATATACACTGTGCAAATTTGTAAGGTTCAGTATTGAAGTGAGAATTTCACATGATTTTTTATGAATTTTAATGATGGATACACGTGCATTCAATCACAATCAATATAACCTACAAATTAAAATTGTCAGTTCTCATTTGATTCTATGCAACTTATGAACTATCGAACGGCTCTTTGAAAATAAAAATGTAAATTTGTAAAATAAATTATAACATTTATAAAATTAAATTATATGTTACTTATAATAATTATAGTTTAAAGTATATTTAAAAAATTGAAGTTATAATTTTTGTAGCTGATTAATTTTATAAAAAATCTTCTAAAATTGTTTTCAATTTACAATTATCTAAAATTTGGTAAAATTGGTGTTAAAATAAAGAATGAGAAAAATGATAAAAATTTTGACTAAAATTTTAATTACTTTGCTTTTTTTTTGTAGTGCTTTAATTTTTTTATTAATTGATTAATTAAGCTATTGCATGGTTATGAAACTTCAAAATTATTAAATAAAAAAAATAATATAGGAGGTACTTTTTTAGAATGATCTTAAATGAAAATATGCAGTAATTTGGATGAGAATTTATTAATTACACTAATTTTTCTTTTTACGACGTTTCGATTTTTTAATTCAATTTTCATCGGACATCTCAATATTTATTGAAAATAAATATTAATTAATCAATAAACCCATTACAATAATACAACAATCACAAACTCATAATAGTCATACTAATATTAGGCATAAGTTACTTATATCTATGTGTTTCTGAAATCCTCGTAAAGTCAATTAAGGGGCAAATTCAATTGTTTCTTAAGGTTTTGGAGCTACGAAATCTAAAAAAATAAGTCCCAGAACTGTATCTATCTTAGTTTCTAAGATATCCCATGTAAAACATCAAAATTAGGACAAAAAACACATTTTTTTACGTCTGACATACAATAACGTTGTTAAATTGGCAATCATACCTTTTTTAAACGTAAATTGTAGAGAATTTAATTTTAAGAAGATTGTTGTAAATAATGTCAACAGAAAACAAATAAAATTTTAAACATGTCTACTTTTATTAACAACAAAACAGATTAATTTTTAACAGATTGAAAAAACATTTTCTTTTTAGTGTTTTACATGGGATATCTTAGAAACTAAGATAGATACAGTTCTAGGACCTATTTTTTTCGATTTCCCAGCTCAAAAACCATAAGAAAAAATTGAATTTTTCCCTTAATTGACCTTCTCAGAATTTCAGAAAGCCTTAATTTACCCGGAGTAACTGAAACTCGGCCGAAATCGTTCACACTGTATAACTCGCTAACGAAGCGTTTTCGGACCTATGTTTATATGAACGTTTTTCTTATTTTTAGCCTCTAAAATGAGTTTTAAAAGTATTGCCTTATCCTCCTGAATCACTCTGTATATATATAATATATATATGTATGTGCTATGTTTAATGGCATTTGGCCAGTTTATGAAATGTAATCTAAAACCAAAAGCTTTTTCTATTTCTATGTAAGAATGGAAATTTTATCTCTCTCTCTCTCTCTCTCTATATATATATATATATATAGTGGCAACCTTTGAAATACCACCAAATATTACCATCTCCCAGCAATAGTTGTCAACTCCTTTCTTTACTTTAGTTATATATATATATATATATTTATCCTTTTCTCTCGCAGAGTTCCTAAATTTTTTTTCTCCAACCGTATTACCCTCACCTTGCCTTCTCTCTTTCATACCTCTCCCTATTATTCCCCATACACTAGCCTGGAAACGCTTCTTATAGCTAAGTCTTTTTTCCCCTCTGGGATCTGTGATATTCAATTTTTGAACCGATTCACACATCTCTTCCGTATAGTAGTACTAAAACTTTGCATACTAGTTTTAAAACTCTCCTGCCTTTTCCTCCAAAAATACAAGTAAAACATATATATCTACCTACTCTTTCATTCTATTCACCAGTAGAACTATATTTTATATTACAACTTTTCGTAAAAGTTTTATTCCCTTTTACTGACCTATTTTTATATATATATATATATATATATATATATATATATATATATATATATATATTATTCTATATTCTATGAATGTTGGAAGTTATTTTGAATTTTATTGGTTGAACATAGGTAATTTTATTTTATTGAATATTTTCATTTATTTTTACAACTTGTTGAATATTTGTACAATTGAAATTTTTTTTGTCACCAGTAATTCAGTAGGGATTTGAAAGTCCCATTTTTATTTGACAATCTATACTTCAACAAAAAGAAATAAAATTTCCTGTAAATTTTTTATCATATTATAATAAAGATATAATAAAGAATCAGAATTAAATAACTTCACAAATTACAAAAAGGCGGCCATGTTTATTATTCAATCCGTTATATCTTCATAAATATTACTTTTATCAAAATTTATGTTATTTGCTAAAATACTAAGCCTTTTATTTTGAACAAATTAACATTTTAGGTTTTAAAATTGTTTATCAAATAGCTGAATTATGGCAGAAAATTGATGTTGTAATTTTGCCACTGTTTTCATGTCCACCACTTTACGTTCAATTCTATTAAATATTATTTATTGTTAATTCTAGTATTTTAAATTAGTATCAAATTAAGTAATAATTTTTTCACAATAATAGAATTAATAATTTAAAAAAATAAAACAACTACGAGGTGCGACGATAAAGTAATGAGACTGTTTTTTCTTTGCAAGATTTGGCACCCTGCAGCTTGCGTAGGCACACCATCTTTGACATTGGTCTATAAGCTACTTCTAGTCCAAGCGGCACATTGATGCTACTGCTCAGTCGTGAGTTGTGCTGTAATAAGTGAACACGTGTTTGTGTCTCTCGTCACAGAAATGAAACCGCCAAATATTACGCAACGGTATGCCATTTCTTTTTGCGTTAAATCGGGTGAAAACGCAACGACAACTTATGGTAAGCTTCAGAAGGCTTTTGGAGAGGAGGTTATGTCGAGAGCTCAAGTTTTTCAGTGGCATAAAATTTTTAGTGAAGGCAGAACGAATGTTGAAGATGAAGACCCCAATGGACGACCATCAACCTCACGGACAGATGTCAACTTGACCAGGGTGCTTGAAATCGTACGATCTGATCGAAGATTATCCGTGAAAATGATTGCAGAAGAACTCAACATCGATCGAGAAACGGTTCATCTAATATTAACTAAAGACCTTGGTGTGAGAAATATTTGTGCAAAAATGGCCCCCAAAAATCTCACACAACAACAGCGAGAAACACAGAAAAATGTGGCAGCCGATCTGTTAGAGAAAATGGAAATCAATCCAGATTTGTTGAGCCGTGTTATCACTGGTGATGAAGGTTGGTTTTTTCAATACGATCCAGAAACAAAACGTCAAAGTTCGCAATTGTGCTCAAAGGGATCACCCAGACAAAAAAAAGCTCGCATGTCAAAGTCAAAAGTGAAATGCATGCTTGTGTGCTTCATCGATTCCAAAGGAATTGTTCATAAAGAGTGGGTGCCTCCTGGACAAACAGTTAACCAATATTTCTACAAAGAAATTTTAGAACGAGTTCTTCGTGTCCGTGCCAACAATGCTGATAATTGGATTCTGCATCACGATAATGCGCCATCCCATACTGCTCTTTCAGTACAGCAATTTTTAACCTCAAAACAAATTTCAGTACTACCACAGCCACCTTATTGACCAGATATCGCTCCGTGTGACCTTTTTATATTTCCAAGAGTCAAAATGGCGGTCAAGGGACATCATTTTCAAACAACACAAGATGTCCAAAAAGCTGTGACGAGGGTCTTGGAGGATTTTACAGAAGATGAGTTCCAAAAATGTTACCATCAATGGCAGAAGCGCTGGAATAAGTGTGTGCAATCAGAGGGGAGTTACTTTGAAGGAGACAACAATAAACATGACTAAAACGGTAAGCAACACTTTTTTTCACATCAGTCTCATTACTTTATTGTCGCACCTCATATGTGTGATAATCTTTCGTTAATTATTGTAGAGCATTACGTGTAATTAAACAGTTGAACAATTGTTAAAAGTTATTAGAGATGTTCAAAGTGTCCACCATTAGAAATTGCACAAGTCTCCAGTCTTTTTCTGAGAGATTGTCTTAACCGTTCAAAAATTCCGGGATATTTATCCCAATTTTTTGAAATTGATCCTTTGTTGAAGATCCTCAATGTTGAGTTCAATAAACAATAATATGTTTTAAATCGCCCCACAGATAGAAATCAAGAAGGTTTAAGTCAGCTGATCGTGCAAGCAAGGGTACCCTTCCCTCTGCCGGTATTCATTAAGTTTTCATGGAAAGTTTCAATCAGGAAATCTGATACCGACTGACTGAAATGTGCTGGAGTTCCATTATGGTGAAATCACATATTTCCTCTTAATTGTAGGGGTAGATCTTCCAAAAAATGTGGAGTATTTTCGATTAAATGAACAAGATAATTTTCTGCATTTAAACGATTTGGTAGAATGGCAGGACACAAAAGGTAGTCATTATAAATACCTGCCCGTATGTTCTGGGTTATGGCTACTTTAGAAGGTACAATAAGGATTCTTGTCGCTCCAGATACGCTGGTTATGATAGTTTTGAACACCATTCCTGTTGAAGGAAGCTTAATTTTTACATCATTAACATGATCAACAGTAATAGTAAAATTATTCAAAAGTGAAGAATTAATATCAATTGTTTTATTATTTTATTTTTTTTTTTTTGTCTTCAGTCATCTGACAGGTTTGTTGCAGCTCTTCAAGATTCCCTATCTAGTGCTAGTCGTTTCATTTCAGTATACCTTCTACATCCTACATCCCTAACAATTTGTTTTACATATTCCAAACGTGGCCTGCCTACACAATTTTTTCCTTCTGCCTGTCCTTCCAATATTAAAGCGACTATTCCACGATGCCTTAGTATGTGGCCTATAAGTCTAACTCTTCTTTTAACTATATTTTTCCAAATGCTTCTTTCTTCATCTATTTGCCGCAATACCTCTTCGTTTGTCACTTTATCCACCCATCTGATTTTTAACATTCTCCTATAGCACCGCATTTCAAAAGCTTTAATCTTTTCTTCTCAGATACTCCGATCGTCCAAGTTTCACTTCCATATAAAGCGACACTGCAACCATACACTTTCAAAAATCTTTTCCTGACATATAAATTTATTTTTGATGTAAACAAATTATATTTCTTACTGAAGGCTCGTTTAGCTTGTGCTATTCGGTATTTTATATCGCTCCTGCTTCGTCCATCTTTAGTAATTCTACTTCCCAAATAACAAAATTCTTCTACCTCCATAATCTTTTCTCCTCCTATTTTCACATTCAGTGGTCCATCTTTGTTATTTCTGCTACATTTCATTACTTTTGTTTTGTTCTTGTTTATTTCCATGTGATAGTTCTTGCGTAGGACTTCATCTATGCCGTTCATTGTTTCTTCTAAATCCTTTTTACTCTCGGCTAGAATTACTATATCATCAGCAAATCGTAGCATCTTTATCTTTTCACCTTGTACTGTTACTCCGAATCTAAATTGTTCTTTAACATCATTAACTGCTAGTTCCATGTAAAGATTAAAAAGTAACGGAGATAGGGAACATCCTTGTCGGACTCCCTTTCTTATTAGGGCTTCTTTCTTATGTTCTTCAATTGTTACTGTTGCTGTTTGGTTCCTGTACATGTTAGCAATTGTTCTTCTATCACTGTATTTGAACCCTAATTTTTTTAAAATGCTGAGCATTTTATTCCAGTCTACGTTATCGAATGCCTTTTCTAGATCTATAAACGCCAAGTATGTTGGTTTGTTTTTCTTTAATCTTCCTTCTACTATTAATCTGAGGCCTAAAATTGCTTCCCTTGTCCCTATACTTTTCCTGAAACCAAATTGGTCTTCTCCTAACACTTCTTCCACTCTCCTCTAAATTCTTCTGTATAGAATTCTAGTTAAGATTTTTGATGCATGACTAGTTAAACTAATTGTTCTGTATTCTTCACATTTATCTGACCCTGCTTTCTTTGGTATCATGACTATAACACTTTTTTTGATGTCTGGCGGAAATTCTCCTTTTTCATAAATATTACACACCAGTTTGTATAATCTATCAATCGCTTCCTCAACTGCACTGCGCAGTAATTCTACAGGTATTCCGTCTATTCCGGGAGCCTTTCTGCTATTTAAATCTTTTAATGCTCTTTTAAATTCAGATCTCAGTATTGTTTTACCATTTCATCCTCCTCAACTTCCTCTTCTTCCTCTATAACACCATTTTCTAATTCATTTATTATTATTATTTAATATTAAATCTATTGTGAAAAGATTAATACTTAATTTTATACTAATTTACAATACTAGAATTAAAAAGAAATAAAAATATTATTTAATCGAATTCAACGTAAAGTGGAGGACCTGAAAACAGGCACAAAATTAATTTTTTTGCCATAATTCGGCTATTTATTAACAAATTTTAAAAAATAGAATGTCATTTTGTTCAAACTAAAAGTTTCTATTTTAGCAAATAACATAAATTTTTATAAAACTAGTATTTACGGAAGTATAACGGATTGAAAAATAAACATGGCCGCCATTTTTTTAATTTGCAAGGGTATTTAATTCCTGATTTTTTTCTACTTTATAATATTTGACTAAATATTAATGTGATTCGTTTATATGAACTTAAGATATAATTTTTTATGTAAAAATAACAAAATGATAGACAAAGAGAGAACGAAGGAAAAATTGCCATTTTTCCTAAGGATATTTTTTGTAAAGCTGGCCAACCATTTTATAAACATCCTGTATACATGATCGTACAATCAATCAGAAGAGCAGGATGTATATAAGTAAAAGGAAATGAATCAGGAGGTAATAAATACAGAACATTTATCGATAGCTGAATTTATATACTAATCATATAACTGCATAAAGTTAGAAAAATTTCGATCTTTCCATTAGGAAGAATATATATTGCTTTTTTTTAAATGAAGTATAATATATTTCTTCCTGAAGGAAAATATATGTTATTTATGTATAAGGAAGATACATAAAAAAAATATACATAAATAAGTAAATATATTTAAATTTTATATAGTTAACAAAAAAAATAAATAAAAAAGCTGACAAAACAGTTGTAGGATTTTCCGTCACACAGCTTTTTTCTGATGCACGGCTTACACACGCAACATAATTAAAAATATTTATCATTTTATTTAAATATAACATTTTTTAAGCATTCGGCACCGTTGATACTAATATGATTTTATAAATTAAATTTTCACTTACCAACAATTTAAAAATATATTTCCAAGTACTTTCGGAGCTGCTACTCCCATCATCAGGGATTTCTTATAAGATGTTAATTCAAAATCTATACGTATAATATATTTAAATTAAAATTATTACGTTCATTATTGTAGTAAACATCTTACAGACATTACGTGACAGTCTTATTGAGGTATTAATTAATTTTTATTTCTTGACGACTTTTTCTTTCTTTCTTTCTTTCTTTTTCCTGTTTAGCCTCCGCTAACTACAGTTTTAGATAATAGTTCAGAGGATGAATGAGGATGATATGTATGAGTGTGAATGAAGTGTAGTCTTGTACATTCTCAGTTCGACCATACCTGAGATGTGTGGTTAATTGAAACCCAACCACCAAAGAACACCGGTATCCATGATCTAGTATTCAAGTCCGTGTAAAAATAGCTGGCTTTACTAGGACTTGAACGCTGGAACTCTCGACTTCCAAATCAGCTGATTTGCGAAGTATTTCTTGACGACTGACTATTATGAACGTAACAGTTTTAATTTTAATATAATTATACATATGACGTATGAATTTTGAATTAATATTTTATAAGAAATCCCTGATGATGGAGTAGAAGCTATGAAATTACTTGGAAATAAATTTTAAAATTGTTCATAAGTGGAACTTTTTTTCGTTAATTTAATTCAATGATTCTAACTAAAGCCCGCACGGACACCGTATTTCATTCGAACGGGTGTGGCGGTACTATCGGCCATTTTGAATAAATTTTTACACTTTAAATATTATTCATTTATTTAATTTTACCGCTCACCTGTGACGTTATAACATAGCAATCGACTACAACAGTTTATATGACTGCTACACCAGCGCTTCTTGTGGTAGGAGAAGTTACTAATGACACTATACTCACAGGCATTATAAGAGCACTATATTTTCTTAGTTTATTTGAAGTATTTCTTGTAGTAGGGGTGCATTTTTTCAAAAAATTATTTTTTGGAAATAATATTATTTTTTAATTTACAAATGTACCTAAAAGACCTTAATTATGGAAAATCTCAAGGTACTAACAAGTGACCTAAAAGTCACTAAAAGGGGGAAGGGAAAACGGAGAAAGGGTAAAAGGGAAAGGTTAAATTTTTAAAGTTTCGTAATGTTCATTTTGTTAATGTTTTATCAAACTTTCAAATGTCTTCATTTAATCTATATATATATATATATATATATACTCAAATCTAGCAATAGGGAAGTATTTCCGGATCTGCTAGTGTATTCATATCTATATATATATATATATATAATATTAGTTTATTCAAATTTTATGTTATTTACTGAAATATTAAGTCTTTTATTTTGAACAAAATGACATTTAAATTTTTTTAATCGGTTAAAAAGTCGAGTTATGAGAGAAATTTGATATTGAAATTTTGTTTCATAATTATTAGGTCTATTATTGTGAGAAAATTATTACTTAATTTGATACTAATTTGCAATACTAGAATTAATAATAAATAAAAACAATTAATATTTCTTCTGAACGTAAATTGGAGGACATGAAAACAGACACATAATTACATCAATTTTCTCTTTTAACTCCGCTATTCTTTAACCGATTTAAAAAAATAAAATGTCATTTTGTTTAAAATAAAAGTCTTAATATTTTAGCAAAACATAAATTTTGATAAAACTAATATTTATGGTGATATAACGGATTGTAAAAAGAAATATGGCCGTCATTTTGTAATTTTCGAAGGTACAACTCCTGAATTTTTACTAATTTTATTACCAAATATTAATGTGATTCGTTTATCTAGACTTGAGATATAAATTATTATATAAAAATAAGAAAATGGCTAACAGGGGGAGACGAAGGAGAAATTACCCTAAAGATATTTTTTGTTTAGTAGAATCAGTCCACCATTTTTGAAACCATTCATATATTGAGGCCATATATATATATATATATATATATATATATATATATATATGAATGGCATAGATGAAGTCCTACGCAAGAACTATCGCATGAAAATAAACAAGAACAAAACGAAAGTAATGAAATGTAGTTGAAATAACAAAGATGGACCACTGAATGTGAAAATAGGAGGAGAAAAGATTATGGAGGTAGAAGAATTTTGTTATTTGGGAAGTAGAATTACTAAAGATGGACGAAGCAGGAGCGATATAAAATGCCGAATAGCACAAGCTAAACGAGCCTTCAGTAAGAAATATAATTTGTTTACATCAAAAATTAATTTAAATGTCAGGACTGGAGATTTTTGAAAGTGTATGTTTGGAGTGTCGCTTTATATGGAAGCGAAACTTGGACAATCGGAGTATCTGAGAAGAAAAGATTAGAAGCTTTTGAAATGCGGTGCTATAGGAGAATATTAAAAATCAGATGGGTGGATAAAGTGACAAATGAAGAGGTATTGCGGCAAATAGATGAAGAAAGAAGCATTTGGAAAAATATAGTTAAAAGAAGAGACAGACTTATAGGCCACATACTAAGGCATCCTGGAATAGTCGCTTTAATATTGGAAGGACAGGTAGAAGGAAAAAATTGTGTAGGCAGGCCACGTTTGGAATATGTAAAACAAATTGTTAGGGATGTAGGATGTAGAGGGTATACTGGAATGAATTTACTAGCACTAGATAGGGAATCTTGGAGAGCTGTATCAAACCAGTCAAATGACTGGAGACAAAAAAAAAATATATATGTATATATATATAATAATAATAATAATTAGAAATTTTTTTGTACACCTAGTTAAATATATATATACCTTTTTTTTTACTCTGTTTAATCTGTTATTTACGATGAAAAATGTACATTTAATTATGATTATATATTTAAAATTAAGCATTTCAATTCATCTGATTGGTTCAAAGAAAAAAAAAATAAATGAAGTCAACAAATTGTTTTTTAATTATAATAATTAATAAATTCAGAATATCTGATAATTTTTTTTTGTTTTTTAAATTTCATGTTGGTTTTTTTTTATAGATTTAATATCCAGAGTAATTACACTAAATGGTGTCATGTGATTTAATAATGGTATTAATTTTAAACCTATGTTTGTTTTTCCTTTTTTTCATTGATATTAATATATATTGTATTTATCATTTGAAGTTAAAAAAAAGTTATTATTCAACTACAGATTATTTTAATATATTTGTAATGCTAATTATATTTTAAACTGTTTTTGTTTGTTATAGATTTTGTTATATAATAATTTCATTTAAGCGAGTACAATATAATTTCTATATATATTAATAATTAAGGTATTAATAAATTACAAAATACAGATGATTTTATACACACACACACATACACACACACACACACACACACACACACACACACACACACACACACACACACACACACACACACACACACACACACACACACATACATACATACACACACACACACACATACATACATACATATATATATATATATATATATATGTATACTAGGTTACCCCGTCGCGACTGCACCCAATATGATGTAGCTTTACTCGTAATGGGTTTTTTAATAGCAAACTTATTTTTATATAAATAAAAAAATATTTAATGAAAAATAATATTATATTTAGATTTTCATTAAATCCTGATAAAACCGTAAATAAAAATTTTTATGAAAAATACTGAAGAAATATACGATAAACAATGAATTGTTGCCCAAAACTTAAATAAAGGAAAACAAAAAAACAAATAAAATAAAATTGAACAATATTTGTTAGACTAATCCATTTTATGAACGAATTAAAATAGTTCAATATAAAAGTACAATAAAGTTAATCAAAAAATTTATTACAATAATCCCAAATCTAGCATCCCCATCGCGGCTATGCCCATGCTCTATGGTTGGTTACTTGCGCTTCCCGTCACGATCAGAGAGTCATCGCTTGCTTCGCTCTCCCTTCCCGTTTTTCGCCCGTTTCCCTTCTCTTCACCCGTTTCTCTTTCCCTTACTTCCCTTTCCCCTTCCTCTTTCCTCATTTATTTTTTATCTTTTCCCTTTTCCATTTCATTTCCCGTTTTCCCCTTCTTCCCTTTCTACACTCTTTCCTTTATATTTTTCGATTTTTCCCTATTTCCCTTTTCCAACTTTTCCCTTTCTCCATTCCTCCACGCGCGTAAATCGGCCCAGTAGTTTTTTAGTCTATAGCGGACACACATATCGGAAACATTGCAATGGAATCGTAAAATATTTACTATAGCGTATGTTGCTTTTACGTCCAATAGATGTAACCGCGGTTAACACGAAATTTAATTTTTAAACGATTTGAACCCCTTAAAATCAAAATTTCGCAAAATCCTTTCTTATTGCACGCCTACTTATAGATAAGAAGGTACCCTGAAAATTTCAAGTCTGTACCTATAATAGTTTTGGTTGTACGTTGATTATGATTCAGTGAACCAGTCAGGACATTCTCTTTTATATAAGAGATATATAAACTCCGTATATATATATGCAGTGTTTCTAAAATGGTATTCTGGCTATACTTTTTCGGATTCTATTTGAATAAACTAAAAAAAAATTTCCTAAGGAAAAATGCCAATTTCTACAGTGTTCTCCCCGTGATCGTAATTTTGTTATTTTTATAAAATAATTTCTTTCTCAACTTTGGGTAGAGAAATCAGATTAATATTTGGTAGGTTTAAGGTAATAAAGTTTTAAAATTAGCAAAAAATCACGATTTAAATAACTTCGCCCTACATATAAATTAGTTTAAATAAGTTTAAGAAACTGCCCTACATATAAATTAGAAACAGCAATTCAGGAAGTTAAAACGCTTCAGAAGGTAAGCTATCCTGAAGCAAAGAAGATTGTTAATAAGCGTACACCACGACCATCGACTTCTTATGCAGAAGCAGCGGCTGCCCCTTCCACATCTAAAATTAATGTGGAGCAGTTGCTTAACACGATGGCACCAAGTCTTGCGACGATGATTGAAAGAATCATTGATTCAAAGATTGAGTCGACTCATCAGAGAAAACAAAGTAAAGATGAGAAGGCTCATCCCCGGACTGACGCCGTTGACATGAGAGACACACCAGCGCCGTTTAAAAAACCAGCTAAATCTGCGATTGTAAAATCACCAACTTGTGTAAGAATTAAAAATCTTGATTTATCTGACAAAGAGAAACAGATCGCTCCGTCGTGTACAAATCTAAAGAAATTGTGACAAGAAAACCTGAATCTGCGGAAACAGAGGTGCAAGTTATTATAGAAAAAGCACCAGGCGCAGATGAAATAAAACCTGTACCAATAGTGCCTCCCAAAGCGCAAAGACCAGCTTCGGTGAGAGCATCTATTTCAGCCGGACCCAGTACTGCAGTAGACATAGAGTCCGGCTCATCCGCCGCGGAGACATCATCGCACATTAATTTAGATTCTTTAGCAAAGATGCTAACAGTGCCGGCGAAAGTCTCATCAACTGACGTCAGCCGAAGAACGTCACTGGCATCCGAAATAGAGGAAGACGATGCCATGTCTGAGGCCTCAGATACGCTGTCATCAGAGGTTGAGGCCGTCAGAAGAATGGAGAAACGTAAAAAAGGTTGGCCGAAAGGAAAGCCTAGAAAGTAATTTTATTGGATCAGAAGTTATAAGAAAAGTAAAATTTTGATCATTTTTTGACACATGAAAATGTGAAATTTTGAACCCTTTTTTTTAATTTTTTTTTTTTGAAGTGGGATGGGGCTAATGACCAAAGTAGTCGATGCCCCTAAAAACCTCAAAAAAAAAAAAAAAATAACTTCGCAAATTACAAAATAAGCGGCTATGTTTTTTTCAATCCGTTATATCTCCTTAAATATTAGTTTTATAAAAAATTATGTTTTACTAAAATATTAAGCCTTCTATTTTGAACAAAATGATATTTTATTTTTTTAAATCCGTTCGCAAATAGCCGAGTTATGACAGAAAATTATATTTTTTGTTTAGTTTTACAAGTTGAATCTGAAAAAGTATTGCCAGCCCACCGTTTTAGAAACACTGTATAATAAAACCTTAGTAACATTTAAATTTAAAAAATCTGCCGTGGACACCACATGACTTCCTTTTACGCCTATTATATTACATATACACAATTTTTTTTTAATAAAAATACATAAAATTTTATTTCATTTATAACTGTGATATTTTTCATATTTTTCTTTAAATTTTTTCATTGTTATTATTGAAATATTATTTATTGTACTTTTTTTTATAATCAGATTTAATATATATTAACAAATCAATATATTTGAATAAGAAATATAAAAGCTAAAAAAAGAGATGAATTCTGATTCGAACAGATGTGTCTTCCCCTTGTAAGACCCAAACATTTCATTAATTAAAGTTTTATTTGGATACAGCTCTGGAATCAATGGAAATAAGTAATACTTATGATATATCGTTAAAAAGCTCTGAATGAGGGCTTATTACTGCAGTCAGAAAAAATTCAAAATCTAAACGTTTTGGATTTTTTGGACACTTTTGGACCAGTTCATAGCAATCAAAATGGGAGGTGCGAACTAGATGTTATAACAGTCTTAAATCCAAAATTTCAACATCCTACGGGTTATCGTTTTTGAGTTATACGTGATAAATACGGACGTACAGACGTCACACCGAAACTAGTTAAAATGGATATTTCCGTTTTAATCAGAAAACCAACATTTTTCACGATCATAATACTTCGTTTACTTCGTACATGGAAGTAAAAAAAAAGAAATATTATTTTTTTTAAAGAAAATAATTAAAAAAAAAAATTACATAATTTGTTTAATAAAATTTCTGTACAAAAGAATATAATTAAATAAAATCAAAGATTGAGCGTACATTGTTGGGATCTTATCTGAAGGTCTCTATGTAACTGAATATCTAAATTTGAATATGGTAGATAAACATGGAAAAAACCTCTTTAAGACAATGAAAAATGGTGATTTCAAACGGAGACGCACCAGTCATTTTCCTACATGAGTAGGGGAAGATACCTTCCACCAACCCCTTCATTACTAGTCTTTATGGGCTTTACCGGAGGTCATTTTTAAATCTTCGGCAAAAGGTATGTCCCAGCCTTGTTCTTGCCTCAGTCAGGATGCTACCGATGCGAATACCAGATGTGATATTCCCATCGGTGTACTAGGAAATGAATTCTTTGAAACAAAACACATTTATGTCGAGTCTTTTAACAAGTGTAAGTGACATGAAGGAACTACCTACTTAATAGATTAAAAATTGATTTCAATATCAAACCGTAACATACCACAAAAAAGAATTAAAAATTAAACTTAATAAAGAAAACCCTATAAAATTATCAAACCTTATAACAAAACCAAAACACAGGAAAATCCAGGCGATAATTAAATTCCATCGGCAGTCCGGTACAACGCATAACATACGTTCGATTAACGAGTAGTTCCTACTTTCATGAATCAAGTTCAAACTCACAAACTGTGACTCAATACAAAGTAACTTTAGCCTTTCTTTTGCTTGTTTAACCTCCGGTAATTACCTTTCAGATAATACTTCAGAGGATGATATGTATTAGTGTAAATGAAGTGTAATCTTGTACAGTCTTAGTTCGACCATTCCTGAGATGTATTGTTAATTGAAACCCAACCACCAAAGAACACCGATATCCACGATCAAGTATTCAAATCCGTTTAAAAATAACTGACTTTATTAGGACTTGAACGCTGGAACTCTCGAATTCCAAATCAACTGATTTGGGAAGACGCGTTCACCACTAGACCAACTTGCTGGGTCTCAATACAAAGTAACTTTTTCTTGTTTAGCCTCCGGTAACTACCGTTTTTAGATAATACTTCAGATGATGAATGAGGATGATATGTATGAGTGTAAATGAAGTGTGGTCTTGTACATTCTCAGTTCGACCAATCCTGAGATGTGTGGTTAATTGAAACCCAACCACCAAAGAACACCGGTATCCACGATCTAGCATTCAAATCCATGTAAACATAACTGGCTTTACTAGGACTTGAACGCTGGAACTCTCGGCTTCCAAATCAGCTGATTTGGGAAGTCGCGTTCACCACTAGACCAACTTGGTGGGTCTCAATACAAAGTAACTCTTTTCTTTTTCCTGTTTACCCTCCGGTAACTACCGTTTTTGGGATAATACTTCAGATGATGAATGAGGATGATATGTATGAGTGTAAATGAAGTGTGGTCTTGTACATTCTCAGTTCGACTAATCCTGAGATGTGTGGTTAATTGAAACCCAACCACCAAAGAACACCGGTATCCACGATCTAGCATTCAAATCCATGTAAAAATAACTGGCTTTACTAGGACTTGAACGCTGGAACTCTCGGCTTCCAAATCAACTGATTTGGGAAGACGCGTTCACCACTAGACCAACTTGGTGGGTCTCAATACAAAGTAACTCTTTTCTTTTTCGTGTTTACCCTCCGGTAACTACCGTTTTTGGGATAATACTTCAGAGGATGATATGTATGAGTGTAAATGAAGTGTGGTCTTGTACATTCTCAGTTCGACCAATCCTGAGATGAGTGGTTAATTGAAACCCAACCACCAAAGAACACCGGTATCCATAATCTAGCATTCAAATCCATGTAAAAATAACTGGCTTTACTAGGACTTGAACGCTGGAACTCTCGGCTTCCAAATCAGCTGATTTGGGAAGACGCGTTCACCACTAGACCAACCCGGTGGGTTCAATACAAAGTAACTAATATAAGTCAACATAACCTCAAGTTGAGACCTTCTTAATTTAATTGAGGTTATTTTGTCTGTAAGGCGATTCTGTTGGAATGTTCAGTCCTGTAAGTGACACTTTTTATTTTCTCATAATAAAAACCGAGTGTCGCCAAATAGCAAGAAAATACCACTGATTTTAATTTTAGGTGTGTTAAAAAGAGTGAGAATGACTGGAGAAAGATATAATATAATATATATAATATAGAATAATTGAAAAATTTAATGTGCACTTTTTATTGATGTGAAAGAAGATCATGTTAAGTATTTACATAATATCAATCAGTATTTCTAAAAAAAATGAATAATTTTTAATATATATTAATCTCATTACATAAATACAGGTTTTTTTTTGTTTTTTTTTTACGGCCCGGAAGGACCAATTAGTTATTTATGTTTAGTCTTTCTTATCTTCCAATACTCTTTCATTTTCCTGGAAAAATCCCTTTTCCGTTCCTCTGTCCAAACCGTCCCAGTTTTCTTTTTAGGCTCTTCTGCAAATTTAACACCGGGCAAGTTGTTATAATTTCCAGATCCTGTTCTGAGATTTTGCAATGCAATGCTTGCTTCTTTGATGTCTTGAAGCACCTCAGTGAGCCACACTGGTTGCGTTTTTAGCTTTAGCAATCTTTCAAAGAATTGTTTACTTTACCTTGATTCCTCCAAACGCAAGAGGTGGCCAAAGAATTTTATTCTCTTCTTTCTTATTTCTTCTGTAATTGGTGTAACGACCTCATAGATTTTATGGTTTGAGAGTAATCTCCACTTTCCTTCCACCAAGTTTACTTCGCCAGTACAGGTCCTTACACGATCCTTCTTTCTAGTTTGGCTAATTTTTCAGTTCTCGATGCTATCATGATTTGTCCCAGTAAAAATACAGGTTTATTTTTATTTTTTTGTGATATATTTATATTTGTACACTATTAATTTATTGTTATTATTATGCAATTGTAGCAAGTTACAATTAATGTATTATTCATATTAATTAAAAACTAACATATCAATATAAGATATAAATCAATTTTAATTCACAAAAAATTTTAATTCACAATTTTAATTCAGACAAAGTTATTTATTGCAATTTGTTTGGTAGATTATTGTTACATGATTGAATCGTATACGTGATTTAACAGTGACTGTACTCCTCTTTTTATAATACTTCTTTACAGAACAATATAAGCAAAATCGGTGCTTTTTTTCTAATATAATTAAACAATAGTTTTGTAACGAAGTGGCTTCTGAGTAAAAATTCATTAGCCGTGAATTTTTCTGGTAATTAAAAAATCATCAAATATTATTAGCAATTCTTTTTGAAAATAATATTCTACTTTAAAAACCCATGTGAAGTAAAGTTTTCATGCGTTATTTCATGAAAAAATACATTTTTTAAAAATTTATCTTAAATTATAAGCGACCTCTTATATATATATATATTTGCTATACGTAGAAGTTTTTCAATCAAACTTTTCTGTTAGTATAAAGAAAAACATATAGCGACCATCAAAGTGTTATCAAAAGAATGTTTATATAGGTTACATTATATTATGGTCAGTTACACGTACAATATTTCACAGTTTGACCAACTTTAACGTAAAGAGGAAATATTTTTTTTTTTTCAAAAAAAGTTATCAAATTACAATAAATAACACTATATTTGCCATATCTATATAGAAAAATAAAATATATTTGCCATATATGCGTATGAGATTTAAGGAAAGTTACTAGTGAAAATCATGGAAAATGAAAATTGAAAAAGATTTAGAAAACGAAATAGCACAATGAGACAAAGTTATAATTCTTATATTTAAGAAAAACATCATTAAGTTAACGAATAATTTTTTTTTGTAAATAAGAGGAACTATAGGGAAATAATAATGAGAAAAAGGGAAAAAATAAATAACATAAAACAAAAATATATTAGATAGTTGGCAACACTGATAATATAATAGCAGTACCAACTGTACCATCATTATTATCTTCGTATTTCTTTTTTTCTTTTTCTTCTTTATGTCTTTATATAGTAAAGAAATCAACCGTCAGTCTGTCTCATTTACAGCAACTAAACACATGCAGTGTTGCCAACATTAAATAAAAAGATATCATCATTATTCTTCTTTATCTATAACGTACAGTAACATGCAAAGTAATTGTCAAGGTGGTAGAATTTGTTTTTTTTTTTCCTTTTTATTTTATATATATTCATTCATTTTCTTGTATATTTTTTCGTATCATTATCACCCTTTTTTTTCCGTTTACTTTCTCCCAAATTTTCCCTCTTTTCCCTTTCTTTATCCTACTTCTGTCTTATCTTTAATGTTGTGGACGTAGAGTCCTACAAATATTAAACCAGTATCCTTACAAATGCATTGTATTCCCTTTGTTTGTTCTACGTAACATTCCTTCGTTAAATTTAAAAATTCCTTACTCATTTTTTTCATCTTATATATAAAAATGTATAAATTTGTAATTACCTTTAAATGGTTATACTTTTTTCTTTTTGTTTTTTGTAATTTTTTTTTATCTTCACTTCAGTCATTTGATGCAGCTATCAAGTGGTCAAGCAGTCAGTGGTTTGATGCAGCTATCCAAGATTCCCTATTTAGTGCTAGTCGTTTCATTTCGGTATACTTCCTACTTCCTGCATCCCTATCAATTTGTTTTACATATTCCAAACGTTACCTGTCTGCACAAATTTTCACTTTTACCTGTCACTCCAATATTAAAGCGACTATTCTCCAGGTTGCCTTAACATATGGCTTATAAGCCTGTCTCTTCTTTTAGCTATATTTTTCCAAATGCTTGTTTCTTCATCGATTTGCCGTAACACCTCTTCATTTCTCACTTTATCCAAACATCTGATTTTTAGCATTCTCTTATAGCACCACATTTCCAAAAGCTTCTAATCTTTTCTTTTCAGGTACTCCAATTGTCCAAGTTTAACTTCCATATAAAGCTACGCTCCAAACATATACTTTTAAATATTTTTTCCTGACGTTTTATTAATTTTTGATGTAAACAAATTATATTTCTGACTGAAGGCTCATTTCGCCTGTGCTATTCGTTATTTTATACCGCTCCTGCTTCTTTTTCTATCTTTAGTAATTCTACTTCCCAAATAGCAACATTCTTCTACCTCCATAAAGTTTTCTCTTCCTATTTTTACATTCAGTGGTCCATCTTCGTTATTTCTGCTACATTTCATTACGTTCGTTTTGTTCTTGTTTATTTTCATGCGGTAGTTCTTGCGTAGGACTTCATCCATGCCGTTCATTGTTCCTGCTAAGTCCTTTTTACTCTCAGCTAGAATACTATATCAACAGAAAATCGTAGCATCTTTATCTTTTCACCTTGTACTGTTACTCCGGATCTAAATTGTTCTTTAATATCATCAACTGCTAGTTCTATGTAAAGATTAAAAAGCAACGGGGATAGGGAATATCCTTGTCGGACTTCCTTTCTTATTACGGCTTCTTTATTATGTACTTCAATTATTACTGTTGCTATTTGGTTCCTGTAAATGTTAAGAATAATTCTTCTGTCTCTGTATTTGAACTCAAATTTTTTTTAAATGCCTTTTATTCCAGTATATGTTATTGAATACCTTTTCTAGGTCCATAAATGCCAAGTATGTTGGTTTTCTTTTCTTTAATCTTCCTTCTACTATTAATCTGAGCCCTAAAATTGTTTCCCTTGTCCCTATACTTTTCCTGAAACCAAATTGGTCTTCTCCTAAAATTTCTTCCACTCTTCTCTCAATTCTTCTGTACAGAATTCTAGTTAAGATTTTTTATTCATGGCTAGTTGAGCTAATTTTTCTTGTCCAATAAAAAATTAAATAAACATTTGGAAAAATCAAATTTTACTATAGATAAAGCAGAACCAAAAATATATGATGTGACATTGGAAATGGCATATTTTTCATTATATTAAAAAAAATTATCGTATATAATTTTGTTTTTTTTTTTAAATTAAATTTTCATTCCTTACAGATACTGTTTAAAATGATCCGTTGATAGTTTACGCAAAATCTAGTGCGACAAAGAACATCAAAGAAAGCTTTTCAAAGGGCGATAGTATGGTTAATATCTACAGGGCGTGCCTACAGCATGCCTTCGCAGCTAAGCCCTCCTAGCGGGTTGCCCTGGCAGAGGGCATCAGAGAATGGGATTATTAGGTTTCAAAAATTAATTACATCTTGTGTAAAAATATATTTTTTTAATGATGAAAACTGATGATGAAAGTTTAATTAGAAATTTCACTCTAGAAATTGATGCTAACTAATCGGGATTTTCCGCTAGTGATCGGTAAATTCCGGTGCCTACTTTTTGGTTTTATTTCATTACTTTATGATGAAAAACAATCACAATGAAAATTTAAAATTAGTTTTTAAAACACTATCCTTAAATTAAAAGCACCAAAAAAAAAAAATAAATAAATTTAGGACGGGATCTCAGAATGGATTTGACAACAAGTTTTGATGATGATATGTAACATTATAGCTTCAGATTAAAAATTTGATGTTTTTTCCAATTTTTATCTTATGCATGTTTGCACTTCTCTGTTTACGCTATTCATCACGCATAAAAAAAAGGCAAAAATAAGAAATTTTTAATTTGAAGCTATGACTTTCACATAATTTTACGTATCACCATCAATGCTTGTTGTCAAATCCATTTTGAGATCCCGTCCTAAATTTATTTTTTCATTTCAGTGCGTTTAATTTAAGAGTGGTGTTTTATTTTTTTTATATAATTTTTATTTTCTATTATTTAGCCGTAATAAGAAAGGGAGTCCGACAAGGATGTTCCCTATCCCCGTTACTTTTTAATCTTTACATGGAACTAGCAGTTAATGATGTTAAAGAACAATTTAGATTCGGAGTAACAGTACAAGGTGAAAAGATAAAGATGCTACGATTTGCTGATGATATAGTAATTCTAGCCGACAGTTAAAAGGATTTAGAAGAAACAATGAACGGCATAGATGAAGTCCTACGCAAGAACTATCGCATGAAAATAAACAAGAAGAAAACAAAAGTAATGAAATGTAGTAGAAATAACAAAGATGGATCACTGAATGTAAAAATTGGAAGAGAAAAGCTATGGAGATAAAAGAATTTTGTTACTTGGGAAGTAGAGTTACTAAAGATAGAAGAAGCAGGAGCGATGATATAAATGCCGAATAGCACAGGCGAAACGAGCCTAAGTCATAAATATAATTTGTTCATCAATAATTAATTAAACGTCAGGAAATACTTTTAAATGTATATGTTTGGAGCGTAGCTTTATATGGAAGTGAAACTTGGACGATCGGAGTGCCTGAAAAGAAAATATTAGTAGCTTTTGAAATGTAGTGCTATAGGAGAATGTTAAAAATCAGATGGGTGGATAAAATGACAAATGAAGAGGTGTTGCGGCAAATAGATGAAGAAAGAAGCATTTGGAAAAATATAGTTGAGACAGACTTATAGGCCACATATTAAGGCATCCTGGAAGAGATACATTTTCTAGCAGAACTGGCAGTTCATTTTGTAAAATATTTTTGTACACAATACCAGTAATGCGATTTTGAAATATATTTGGTCAGATTAACTGGTCCAAAATTATAACACATCATACATTTATCGAAAATCGGGTTTGAAAGTTTGACTCTTAAATTTATTTCGGATTTTCAGTTGACCGTAAATTATTTACGTTTTGTAGGTCGGCCATTTCCATCAGTAAAAATGTAAACGAAAGAAATATCTGCATATTCTTGATTTGAATGGTATCTCACTTTTTTAAAAAAGCACAAATAGTTTATTCATATCATAAAACGCTCACGTATTCTACATAAATCACAGAGACGTGACTATTTACGTTTAATAATCAGTTAATTTTTGAACAGCTGTACAATAACTTTGTTTCAAATTTTGTTTTAATTTTAATTTTTTAAGCTGCCATTTTTTATCGTATTTATAATTAAATAATTGATAAAAATAACAATTTTTGCATTTAAAATCTCTTTTAATTTTATTAATGATATCTATTTATGTAAATGACCTTTTTTGTTGTAGTTTACATAAAATAAAATATAGGAATACATACGTAAATAAAATACTAAATTTATAATAAAATTTAATATAATTTTATTTTTCATAGTTTAGAAAGAAAAATTGTAAAAATCCGTTTCACGCAGAAAAAAAATTGTGAAATATATGAGTTATAGAGAGATACCTGAAAAACAAGGGAAAACTGTTTTGAAAGTTTTCTTTATATCTGTACGTAGTATTAAACTTTTCAATATCTGTGATAAAGTTGAAAGTAAGCCTGGTCATATAGTATTGATTTTTTTTGTTTTATTGTTACTTTTCTTTCTTTTTAATTAATCTGAACCTTTTCAATACCGAAATTTCTTCTTTTTTTTTCAGAAAATATAAGTTTCTTATTTTATAAAAAAAATTCTCTTCTATTTTTTTAAAACAGTGTATATTAATTAAATTTAAAATTGGCAATATTAATTTTGTTATTTTCTCCTTGCTTGCTTATCTCTGAAGGAAACGTCAAACATTTCAGAAACAAGAGGCAGTAATCTAATTATTTTATTTTGTTCTAGTTTTTTTTATCTAAGAAAGATATCTCTAAATTAAAGATCTCTGGGAAATTTTTATCCTTACGGTTGGCAAACCTGTCGTGTTCATGGCCTCGCAAGTAATATACGTACTGCATTATTGTCTGTAAGTTGTCCCGTTGTAATATCTTTGATTACGTATGAGTCATTACGTTATAAAATGAATAGGAAAATCGATATTGCCGCCTACTGTTAAATATTTTGAATCATACGTTTTTTAAACTAACAAAACGTTAACCCGGCTGAAATTCATAGGCAGTTGATTCCTGTGTACTGTGATAATATACTGAATGAAAGAAACATCCAAAAATGGTTTAAAAGATTTAGAAATAACATAATTAATGTGCAGGATGAAGAACGTTCCCCTTGATAACCACTGAGGACTTGTTGAAACACGTCGATGATGAAATCAGAAAAGACTTTCGCTCAACGATTCCCAACCTGGCCTTTATTTTTTCTAATATTTGAAGAGCTGTTATTGGTCGCATTATTTATGACCGTTTAGACTTCAGAAATGTTTGTGCAGGTAGAGTACCGCACGTCTTAATGGAACGTTACAAATAAATCCGAACGGGATCTGATTTGGAATTTTTGATGCGCTACACAAAAAAAGGTGATGAGTTCCTTAATTAAATTGTTATTGGCGATGAAACATGGATTTCGTATTACATGTCATAGAGAAAACGGCAGTAAAATGAATGGGGTCATCCTCAATTATCAACCAGACTGACAAAGGTCAAGTCGCAGCCATTTGGAAGGAAATTGATGACCACGGTCTTTTGGGATCGGTTTGGCATAATTCTGATCGATTTTATGTCTCGTGGAACGACTACTACTTCAGAAGCCTACGGCGAAATTCTATGTAAATTACGGCGCGCCATTCAAAACCGGCGACGTGGGTCGACGGCGTCGTCCTGCTGCATGATAATGCATGTACACATGTTGTGGGTCCGACACGTGATTTACTGAGAACATTTAGATAGGAAATTTAAGATTACCCACCATATAGTTCGGACTTAATACCATTTTTTGGGAAATTGAAAGAATTTTTTTGTTGTAAGAGATTCGCGGGTGATGATGAATTTAAAAATGCTGTTAATCAGTAGCTAAATGTACTGGTAACAGAAGAATTCGACGATAGTATGTTAAAGCTGGTGTATCGTTACGATTAATGTCTTAATTCATGTGGCCAGTATATAGACAAGTAGTATAAAATATGTAGTTTAAGAGAAATAAAGAATATTTATAAAGTATTTAGAATAAATTTTTTACTATGAAACTGGCTACTTTAGAGATAACCTATCGTGTATATATATATATATATATATATATATATATATATATATTACGATAATTTATTTATAGAGAAGTTTATAGATATTTAAAAAAGAAAAACCGTAAAGTATTATACAGGCTTTCCCATATAAAACGAAACCCAACCTTATATTGGTAGGTATTAAAATAATAAAAAGGCATGTGTAAATGTAAATGTAATTTTTATTATTACCATCCATTACCTTACATTTAGAGTAAATGTTGGAAGTGGCCGCCATCTTCTTGAATACAAGCTTCAATTCTTTTTACAGCGTTTCTTGCAACTTTTTTCAAAGTTTGTGGCAGGATATTTAATACAGCTTGTTTAATATTGACTTTCAATCGTTCAAGTGTTCGTGATTTGTTGCTGTAGGCTTTTTCTTTGAGGTAACCCCATAGAAAAAAATTCCGCCGGTCAAATCTGGAGATCTTGTTGGCCACAAGCCTCGACCGATAACACGATTACCAAAGAATTCCTCGACGAAATCAGAAGTTGAACCTGCGTAGTGCGATGTCGCACCGTCATGTTGTAGCCAGCAGTGTCTGTCTTCCTCTTCCAAGAGTGTGATGAACCGAAATAAAATATCCTGATATCGTTCTGCATTAATGATGTACTCGAAAAAAAATAGAACCGATTATTTTCTTCTGCGATATCGCACACCACACGCCCAACTTCTGCGGGTGTAATTGTTTTTCGTGATAAACAAGGGGGTTTTCAGCACTCCAAATTCTACTGCTTTGGCTTTTTACGTAGCCATCCAAATGAAACCTTGCTTCATCTGTGAAAAATAACGAATCCATAACGTTAATTCCCTCACGCAGAAATCGACGAAACCGTTGACAATATTGTAGCCGTTTTTCTTTGTCGGGCTCAAGAAGTCGATGAACCTTTTGAATGCGATAAGGTCGTAATTGTAATTGTTTGGTCGCCCGATGAACAGTCGATTTAGACAAATTAATTTCAGCAGACAAACGTCTGATCGATTTATTTGGCGAGGCGAGTAATCGGTCTTTGATTTCATTGACTGTATCTGTATTCAACACTGACGCAGATCTTTTGTGTTCCTTGTTATTAACAGAACCGGTCTCTCTAAATTTTTCGGGTAACCTTAATACTGATGTTTTGTTAGGAGCCGGTTTATCTGGGTACTTATGGTGAAACAAATCCTTGCACTGCAACCACTGATTTCGTACTGAAGTACGACTCAACGATGAAAACACGTTCATCTAGCGAAAACACCATCTTGTCTCTAGCATAACACTGAACGTTATGATTGCATTGTTGTTACTATCGGTAGTGTTCTACTGCGTCGCCGCGATGTTCAGATGTTGGACGAGTCCATTTCAGTAACGAGTAGGGGAGTAAGCTTGACTTTTTAAATTTCATGGATGAGTGATTGATGGGTTGCGTTTTATATGGGACACTCTGTATATGTTTCGATTATAAAAAAACATACATCTGACAATAGTAATTAAACGTTTAGAAAATATTATAATAAAATTATGAAATACTTCAAGCCAATAAAGTAATGGATAATTTATACTATACAATGACTCTCATAATCGAAAGTAATTCTCCTTACCCTAGTCATATATATATATATATGTAAACGTGTATATATAATCCTGTCGTTTACATATGATGATCATATGATATGATGGCGCACGCGCCTGCGTGTGTATGAATATATATATGTATGTAACATAATTTACTAATGTCTACTGTGTTAACCATTAGACATATATAGTATCACTCTAATATGTATAGTTTATTATTGTACCGTATGTGCTTGACGGTTTACAATTAGAACAGGAGGTATGGTAGCGACTAGATTGAGACACCTGTCTGATATGTCTTCCTCCTTCCATCAGCCTACTCATATACGACCCAATCCCAACTCACTACCCTTCCCGCCAATGTACATTATTTCTCCTGTAATATCTACCATACGTACTGTTCCATAGCATCTGAATGAACCATGAAACCGCATACAATTTCATATCCCTAAATCCCAAACTATCAAGACATTTCAAATGTCATAATGTGCAACGTATGATAGAGTAATAAAAAATTTATATCGTATCATATCATTGAAATTTATACGGGTTTACGCGTAAACGCACAAGCTTACACTGCCTTATTCATTATTCCATAAGCAAATCTTTGAATTAACTCGTAACATTTCCAATTAAACTTTATTTAAATCAATTTTTGTAATAATATGTTATTTATAAAAGAGTGGAAAATATTACGTTAAAATGTAATTTTTTATATATGTTTTTTTAAAATTCATATATTTCACAAATTTATTTCCAACTAGCAGTTAATGATATTAAAGATCAGTTTAGATTCGGAGTAACAGTACAAGGTGAAAAGATAAAGATGCTACAATTTGCTGATGATATAGTAATTCTAGCTGAGAGTAAAAAGGATTTAGAAGAAACAATGAATGACATGGATAAAGTCCTACGCAAGAACTATCGCATGAAAATAAACAAGCACATAACAAAAGTAATGAAATGTAGTAGAAATAACAGAAATGGACTACTGAATGTGAAAATAGGAGGAGAAAAGATTACGGAGGTAGAAGAATTTTGTTATTTGGTAAGTAGAATTACTAAAGATGAACAAAGCAGGAGCGATATAAAATGCTGAATAGCCCAAGGCGAAACGAGCCTTCAGGCAGAAATATAATTTGTTTACATCAAAAATTAATTTAAACGTCAGGAAATGATTTTTGAAAGTATTCGTTTGGAGTGTCGCTTTATATGGAAGTGAAACTTGGACGATCGGAGTATCAGATGGGTGGATAAAGTGACAAATGAAGAGGTATTGCGGCAAATAGATGAAGAAAGAAGCATTTGGAAAAATATAGCTAAACGAAGAAACAGACTTATAGGCCATATATTAAGGCATCCTGGAATAGTCGCTTTAATATTGGAAGGACAGGTAGAAGGAAAAAATTGTGTAGGCAGGCCACGTTTGGAATATGTAAAACAAATTGTTAGGGATGTAGGATATAGGGGGTATAACGAAATGAAACAACTAGGACTAGATAGGGAATCTTTGAGAGCTGCATCATACCAGTCAAATGAATAAGACAAAAAAGACAAAAAAAACTTCAAAAATCTATTTATTTATTAAATACTTCTGATTTTCCGGGATAAATCGATGAAGATAAGAAACCTTTTCAAAAATTAGACCCTTAATTAATTCTTCACCTTTTATGAACAAGGGTAAGATTTTTTTCAAATGTAACCTTCGTGAAGAAACCCGATACCTTGTGCAGGTCCCATTCACGGATTCCCACATTAGATACTAAGGCGTCAGGACCGAGTGTCAGCAGTGAAAGTCCACTGGAAGGCCGAAGAACACGTCCGTTTGCGGGTGGTGGGGGGGGGGGGGGGGTTGGAGAAGTGAAGAATAGGTTGCTGCGGAGCCGTCGTTCGTGCAGGTGGGCGGCGTTGATGATGCATGGAGACTTCGGATTACTCCTTGCCCAAAGGCACCTCTTGGAGCTGTGTAGTGCTTGATCGCGGATCCGTTCCCAGGATGGGGTGTTGATGAGGTGGTTAGGTTTAGTCGGTAGGGCGCAGGTATATATACGCACTTTAATAACAACTAGGTGAAACCTGTTTTGAGTCCGATACTTTGTCCGTAAATAGAATTCCCCCATCAGAAAAAAAAATTAATTATGAAATTTATAAATATAAAATATATATTTATTAACCTTTAATAAATAGATAAAAAAATTATATTTATTTGTTACTTTACAATGCAATTTTTGTATAACAATAAAAACCGGCCATAAGCTCTTTCTCTAAAAGTAATGATGTTTACAATACAATAAGCCATTATAATAAATAAAATAAAACACTAGAATAACTTGCTGAAAAAATAGGTTTGAAAATATCTATGACATGACATGATCACCGTATTTTCCCCATAAATATTCTAACTATATTCGCCGGAAAAGTAAAATGGAAATGTAATTGATCAAAATCTGCCTTTATTTGTTAAGTAAATATCAAAGTAAAAGTTTTAAAGCGTTATTAAAGCTTAGTTTTTCTTTTATTATATCTCTGATAATATACATTATCTAATAATTGAAATGCGTGTTATAAAATTATCTATAAAAATATAACTAATGCAGTATAATAAAAGAAGATTTTTATAGTTTATTACTGGTAATATAAGTTTTAAGTTTTAAAGAAAATAAATAGACAACAAGCTAATAAAAAATATATTAACTAGCGAGTTTTTCTAGTATTAAACATAAATAAAATTAAACTTATTTTTAAGTTAACAAGAAATGAAGTAGTTAATAAAGTTAGACCTTTATTGTTTATATAAAGGTCTAACTTTTTATTTATTTTATTATATATATTTTTTTTTTATTAAAAAAGAGCATAATTTAGTGTTTATTATTAATAAAATAGACAGTTAAATAAGTATTTTCATTCTTTGTTTATAATATACATTCTCTAATAAAAAAAAAAAAAAAAAAACATGAAAATAATCAACTGAAAATGTAATGTATATTTTTAAAAAAATATTCAATTTTTTTACAAATATATTTTTACTTTCTCGTCTAGATGACGTTAAAACAGAGGGGTATTGTAATACCCCTCTGATCTAGAAGGGTATTGTAATCGGTCCAGTTTGGGCAAATATTTGGTTTCCACCGGATCTTCACGTTTTAACACCTAAAGAACCCCCCCCCAAAAAAAAAACGGATGAAAATTTTCCGGATGTTAATATTCGTATATACTTGTATGTATTCGGTGTTGATCTATAAATCACTATATGTTTAACTACTGGACCGATTTTTACCAAACTTTGTTAGATTACTTCTATATATGCGGCATTGATGTCATTAAATTTTCAACTTAATAGGACAAGGGGGGTGAAATTTTAGAGCAAAGTCACCCTCAGTATCTTGAAATTTCGCCTAATTCAGATCATATTTTTTCCTAGGCACATTTTTTAATTAAAAAAAAAGTATTTGTAAAAAAAATTTTTTCCAAACTCACTTCCACCACTGTTATAGTTGTCTACTATATTGTGACGTCACAGGTAGCAGTAGAATTAAATAAATGGATAAAGTGTAAAAATTAAGTGTAAAAAAATAACTCGGTCTACCTGGATCTGAAACTCGATCGCCTAGTTCACTCAGTACCTGATGCGTCAAGCCTGGCGGCTTCATCAGTATGCCGACCATAAACGAAATTTGTTCTATGTAAGTTGTGAAATTACATTGTTTTAGATAGTGTTGACCGTTGCCGCTAGTACCGCCACACCTACGCGAATTAAATACGGTATGCGCGCGCGCTTTAATTAGAATCATTGAATTAAAGAAACAGAAAATATTATATTTAAATAAAATTATAGATATTTTTAATTTAGTTGTGTGTAAGCTGTACATCAGAAAAAACTGTGTTGTTAGCTTTTATATATATATACTAGCTGTACCCGCCAGGCTTCGCTGTGGCACATTGTGGTTGCATGGATTAGAAATGAGAAACAAAACAAAGCATACGTTTCATAGAAGTTTAATTTTGCAATACTTGTGGATATACAATATTTTTTTGTTTTTCCACTGTCTGCGTAGATAGGCTATCTGGTTTGCCGACTCGGGAACACGCACAAACAGTTGTCCCTGTGAGAAGCAATCCGCATCTAAATCTAAATCACACGATTCTAAAGATTGACCTTGAGCTTTATCGATTGTGATTTCAAATGCCAATCGAATTGGGAATTGCAATCTTTTAAATTAAAACGGTGTATCGGTCGGGATTATGGGTATTCGAGGAATGAGGACATCTTCACGTTTGAAAGGCCCCGTTAAAATCGTTGCTTCCACTACGTTATTCATCAATTTTTAACTGCAAGTCGCGTGCCGTTGTAGAGTTTTGGCTGATTAATATTCCGCAACAGGATAATTGTCATTTTTTGATCGAACCGTTGCTAGAATCAATCTAATGAGGAATGTTTTCCCAGTTCCTGCTGGTGCATCCAAGAAGAAGATCTCCCCCCAACTCCGTCATTAATCATTTGCATTATGCGATCATAAATGCCTTTCTGTTCACGCGTTAATTTGGGATTGTTTGACTGGACATATGACTGAAGATCACCAATGTTGTAACTCTGTTCACGGCGTAAATCCACATCAAATGAAGCAATCGCAGCTCGGGTGGGTGCCGGCATTCCCAATTGACTAAGAATTTTATTTGCAATAGCTAAGCACTTGTGTTCAATATTTATCAATGCTTCGTTGTAAATACCTTCTGTAAATTCCACGGTCATATTGGTATTTTCTAGGCGTACTCTATGCAAAATATCCTCAGCCATATGCGATCGATATCTTTCCCATAACTCTGTGGGAGATGAAGGGAAGCAAGCGGTCAATATAATTGCGAATAATGCGCGAATTTGGTTTGGATGTGCAGTATTGCACGCGTCATTAATACATATATCCCACTGTTGGTCGTTTTCTAATAAATTCGGAGCTTGGTGAAAGGCGCAGCTCAATCACGACACGATCACACAAAAGTACCTCGATTAAAGTGAATATTTAATTCAGATTATATAATAATCTGAATCAAATGCAAGTGGATACGTTTTTTTTATTTTTTTGGTAATAAACAATGTAATTGGGAACAGTGTTCCCCTCGCTTCTGGCAGATGCCGCGGTCACTGGTACACAGCTGACCGTTAAAAAAACTGTTTTCTCGCGGTCGCGGGTATGTGACTGATGCGAAAAATAGATAAAAACAATCTTTGATGCGGGTTATATATCGTGCTAAAATTTGAGGTCAATCGGTGCAGAACATTTTGAGTTTTTGAAGCGTACACAAACGAACTTAACATTTTTATTTATAAAAATTTGTGGGCTGCAAAAAAAAATCCTTAAGTCGGGCGAAAAAACACATCATTTTAAATGCTTACAAAAGCAGAATAATGCTTCCAAATTACAGAATAATCAAACGGCGTTGATTTCAGATGTTAATAAACTGCTAACGTATGTAGAAGTTGTGCTGCTTCAGTGTACAACATGATTCTCGAGTATGAATCTACTAATGAATTACGGTCTCCAAAGAAAACAAAACCCCGCAGGTCAATTGGGAAAAAGGTGAGATTTTGATAAAAACGCGATTCGTAAAAAAATTACACGAATTTGAATTATTTAGAAATAGTTAAGCGATGTATTACGTCCTTTGGAAGAGAATTCGGTTATTGTCTTATTGTCTTCAACAACGCTTCTTATCATTAAACGAAAAGAATTCCAGCCGTGTGATAGAAAAACAATGATATCAAAATGCGGCTTAGTTCAAAAGGAATAATTTTTGAAGAGGTTTAAGTTAATGTTCAATCATTGCAAAGGGTTTCGCGTATTAAAAGTAATTATAGTCCGTATAAAATTGGTTTGACACACAACGCCATAATGGTAAGTCGTGTTTTTATTCGGCTTCTAACGAATATGTTTGCCGGCCTCCGTGGCACGAGTGGTAGCGTCTCGGCCTTTCACCCGGAGGTCCTGGGTTCGAATCCCGGTCAGGCATGGCATTTTTCACACACGCTACAAATCATTCATCTCATCCTCTGCGGAATGAATTGCTTGAGTGCGGACCCGGAGGTAAAACAAACCAAAAAAAAAATCCGGTGGTTCCGAGTTGAAATCCCGGTCAGGCATGGCATTTTCATACGCTATAAATCATTCATATCATCATCTGAAGCAATGCATAACGGTGGTTTCGGAGGTTAGAAAAAACATTAAACTAATACTTAGTTGTGTGGCTTCAGTGTTACTATTTGTGAATTTTGTTCATAGCAAAGAACGCTAAATGAACAAAAACGATTGTTTGGTCATATGTATGTAAAGAAATAACCTAACAAAGGATTTTTTGGTCGTTATGTAGGGATATTATTTTCTGTGTATTTGGTTATTTCGACTTTTTTTGTTTGCATAGTCTTAAGTTTATCTGGGCTATAAGAAAGTTGGGTGTTTTAATTTATTTACTGTAAGTCATCCTTCTTTGTGGCTTTTCTTTTTGGTTTGGTGTTTTTTTTTTTTTAATAAAATACAGATGTTTTAGCTGTTAAATATAATTCAAAGAAATTTATTACTTAATCAGTTGTGATTTTGTTTACATTGGCAACGGCCATACGGGCTCTTTGTGATTGGTCGTTGTGTTTGACAGCGGCCATCTTGCATTGATCTGATTGGTTTTCCTTTGTTTACATTTCCAAATTAAAAATGTACAAATTAAAAATAGATAGATAGATAGATTTATTAAAAATAGATGTAAACAATCTTTGATGCGGGTTATAGATCGTGGTAAAATTTGAGCTCAATCGGTGCAGAACATTTTGAGTTTTTGAAGCCGAACACAAACGAACTTAACATTTTTATATATATAGATATACCTTAAAGTTTTTCCGGGACTTTCATACGTTTGTGAAATTTATGGAAGTGTTTAAATAAACATATGTCATAAAATTTTTTGCAAGTTATGACTAGTGAAATATTTCGCTCGGGGGATCTCCTACCCGGTAAAATTAGATCGTATTTAGGTTTTATGGATGATAATTAAGGTGTAGAATTAGTGATTTCTTATAGTGTTTAACCCGCATAATCGAATAAAATACGCCTAGAATCTTTTATTCAGTAGTTTTTCAGAAATCTGGGTTGAAAACCAATAATTTGGGATAAAATCTTGTTTTTTTATGTTTGACGTACTATAAATTTGTGAAATGGGTAATAAATACGTATAACATTGTAAAAAAACTTAGAGAATTTAATTCTGAACAAAATAATTAAGATAAGTTGAATAAAATAAAACAAAAGTAATAAAAAGTAGAATTCTATTTAGAAGCAGTGTATATGACATCAAAGTGCAAATATTACACACACACTCCGTATATATCTAAAATATAATTTTAATTTTACGATTTATATAAATAAACAAGAGTAAAATCCTTTTTACTCTCGAGAGTAAAAAGGATTTAGAAGAAACAATGGACGGCATAGATGAAGTCCTACGCAAGAACTATAACATGAAAATAAACAAGAACAAAACAAAAGTAATGAAATGTAGTAGAAATAACAAAGATGGACCACTGAATGTGAAAATAGAAGGAGAAAAGATTATGCAGGTAGAAGAATTTTGTTATTTGGGAAGTAGAACTACTAAAGATGGACGACGCAGGAGCGATATAAAATGCCGAATACCACAAGCTAAACGAGCCTTCAGTAAGAAATATAATTTGTTTACATCAAAAATTAATTTAAATGTCAGGAAAAGATTTTTGAAAGTATACGTTTGGAGTGTCGCTTTATATGGAAGTGAAACTTGGACGATCGGAGTATCTGAGAAGAAAAGATTAGAAGCTTTTCAAAGGTGGTGCTATAGGAGAATGTTAAAAATCAGATGGGTGGATAAAGTGACAAATGAAGAGGTATTGCGACAAATAGATGAAGAAAGAAGCATTTGGAAAAATATAGCTAAACGAAGAGACAGACTTATAGGCCACATACTAAGGCATCCTGGAATAGTCGCTTTAATATTGGAAGGACAGGTAGAAGGAAAAAATTGTGTAGGCAGGCCACGTTTGGAATATCTAAAACAAATTGTTAGGGATGTAGGATGTAGGGGGTATACCCAAATGAAATGACTAGCACTAGATAGGGAATCTTGGAGAGCTGCATCAAACCAGTCAAATGACTGACCCAAAAAAATAAATAAATAAATAAACACGAATAACTGCGATAAAATGCATCATCATATTTACTGCCAGTGGCGGGGCTCGTGGCTAAAATTAGTGGTGGGGCTGATCATTTTCAAGGTCATGGTTAAAATTTCCTGCAACATAAAAAAAATTGAAAAAAAAGAATCAAATAGAATAGCTGGAAGCAAGATAGTAATCTAATTCTACATTTTATCACATTCAGAAATATGGTACAATGACGCCCCTTTTCAGGGCCAACATAAAATTAGTAAGTGACACGTGTTATCGAAGCCATTCGGCGACTATATATATACATATATATATATATATATATATATATATATATACACTAGTCAGAGGGCTATTTTCCTTGGACCCCTTGGACCTAGATCGACCAGGTGAATCGCGGAGCGGAACCAGGGACTTTCGGGAGCCGGCCACGGGGCTTACCTCCAGGCCGCAGAGCTCGATATTCTCATCTAACTAGGGAAATTCACTTTCTGGTTTCTTGTGAAACAGTTTTTTTTTCTTTAAATTTTGCTATTTAGATTTTACATAAAAGCACTTAATTTGAATTCTAAGAATTACAGTCTGGCTTAATTTTTACCAAATTCACAGAAATCAGGACGAATTATTTCGTCAGTTGATATTTTCTAACGAAGCGTTTACGAACTTTTGTTTATATGAACTTTTTTTCTTTATTTTAATTAAAATAGAAATTCCTTGTTATATTCTTGGAGAATCAATATGTATATTTTAAAAATATGGTAAATTTTTATTAGAGAATAGAATATTTTTTTTTTATTGTTAATGATAAGGGTAGATTTATTTGTTCAAAAAATATTACTGTACGAAATAATACAAAATCTTTTGATAATATCATAAAAATGTTAAAATTAAAGAAAAATCAACAAACTTTTATGAAAGATATATATATATATATATATATATATATATATACATATAATTGTAACATTTGGTTTATAATACCAGTTATTATAATAGGACATTAAATTTATACTGTAATGCTATTAAATTTTGCTCTAGATTGCATATGACTAGATCAGTTAAAATTCTCTCTTTGTTTTTGAACACTATTTCTTTCTAATCATCGCGTTTATCCTTTTTTTTTTTTTTTTTTTAGTTTTTATATAACCTTCTTTATTAATAATAAAACACATATGGTGTAAAGTGTATTTGTAATAAAACAATATAAAGCGAATGAACGCGAAATATTTTTCATAAAGTCTTATATCTGAATTAATTTAGTTATAATTTAACCGTTCATAAAACTTGTTTAAAAAATAAAAATAAATATATACACATTTTATATATATAATTTTTTTTTAGTAGAATTATATTTTGGATAAATAGTAAATTATATTGCAAAATAAGTAATAAATGAAGTATTACTACCATGGTAGTATACTACCATTTTAATATTTCCATAAAGTAATAATATATGTGGGTCATTAATTAATGAAAGACATAAGTAACCGTGGAAATAAAACCGTCGAGTAAGAGTTTTATATTACTTATAGAACGATAACTTGGTAACCCTCTGATGCCTTTTGAGTAAAATTAATTTTTTAATAACCTGAAAATCTCATTTTAGGATGACAAGCCCCTCTTTAAGTATGCGAAATTGTTGAATTTTTTGATTTCCAAAGGTGAAAAACCGTTAAAATTTACTGTAATAGACAAAAAAATACGAACAAATTTGTATAAACCAAGAAATTTTATGAGCGGGTAAAAAAATTTAAAGACAGTCAAACTTTAGTGATGATCAATGTTTTAAAGTTTAAAGTTTCAACTCCAGTGTTTGAAACTCTTATCCCGGAATCGACGGATTAAAGATAAAATAAGAAAAAAATAGAATTTCCATTTTAATTTTTGTAATAATTTAGGTTGGGGTGAACAAAATTATCTATCCTTTACTCCTACCATAGATTTCACACCGTAAAATTTAACATATCAAAATCAGATTGCTATTTTACGAACTAGAACATTGCAATTATACTAAATGGAATTTCATGTTCCTAATAACAATCATACTAATAGCATAATTTCATTTTTACAACAGGTGGACGAAGCGTTTATTGTATAAAAACAATAAACGCTTCGTCTATACGCGTAATATTCGCTTCGTTTTTATACGTGTTACGTATTTTTATAGCCTCTTCTTTATTTCTTCTTATTCTTTCTCTTTTCCTACTATTTCTTAACTTCTCCTTTAGTTCTTCATGCTTTGTCTTCTTTTATTTTCCTAATTCCAATTAAATTAAGTTCAGTAAGTATTTATCCTCCCAACCACTTTAAAAATATAGTATAACCAATATAATTTTTAACCTGAGATAATGGATCAGTTTTTTCAAGTACACTCATTTCAAATTAAAACATCACCTTAGCAATAAAAATAAATATATGCCTCTTTTTTTCTCTTTTATTTTGAGTTTATTTTTTAAAGAAGATATTATTTACATTTTTTTTTTCTTCAGATAATATACTTTCTTTTTTTGTATATTTTTTGAATGATTTTAATGACCATTAATAGAATTTTATTTATTTTTAATTAATACATTTTATTATAATTTTTACTTCCTTGTATGAAGTTAAGGAAGTATTCTGATTTTGAAAAATTAGATTTTTAGATTTTAACGGAAATATCCATTTTAACTAGTTTCGGCGTGATGACTGTACGTACTTACGTATCTCGCATAACTCAAAAAATATAAGCCGTAAGATGTTGAAATTGTATATTTAGGACTGTTGTAATATCTAATTGTACATCTTCCTTTTTGATTGCAATCGACTGGACCAAAAGTGTCCAAAAAAGCCCAAAATCCCAAAAATTGGATTTTACTTTTTCTTAATTGTAGTAATAAGTACTCATTGTAAGATTTTCAATGATATATCATAAGTGGTACTTATTTTCATTGGTTCCAGAGTTATAGCCAAATAAAATTTTAATTAATTATATCCTACAAGGGATCATCTCCTTTTTTTAAATTTAAATGTATTGATTTAATAATAATTATTAACCTTTCATTGTAAAAAAAAAATTACAATAAATAATAATTCAATAATAACAATTAAAAAAAATATGAAAAAAATATTAGAAGTTATTAACGAAATAAAATTTTATGTGCTTTTCATTTAAAAAAAAAAAGTGTATATCTAATTCAATTGCAGTACAAGGAAGTCATGTGGTTCCACATCAGATTCTTTTATTTTTCTTTAGAAATCGATACAAACCATCAACTGTAATACAATACAGTTAAACTTCCTTAGAAATCTGATGAGTACAGCACATGACTTCCTTGTATGCGTATTAAATTAAATATTTTTTTTGAACTAAAAAAAACTATTATGTAAATTACATAAAATTTTATTTCATTAATAACTTTGATATTTTTTTTATTTTAATTATTGAATTATTATTTATTGTAAAACTTGTTTTACAATCGGTGATTAATAATTATTAATAAATCGATATATTTAAATTTAAAAAAAAAACCTTCCCCTTGTAAAATCCAAATATTTGATTAATTAAACTTTTATTTTGCTATAACTCTGGAACCAATGAAAATAAGTACCACTTATGATACATCGTTGAAAAGCTCTCAATGAGGGCTTATTACTGAAGTTTAAAAAAATTCCAAAATCCAAATTTTTTTTTGGATTTTGAGTTTTTTTGAACATATTTGGTCTAGTAGTTTGCAATCAAAAGGGAAGGTGTACAACTAGATGTTAAAACAGTCCTAAATCCAAAATTTCAACATCCTATGGTTAATCGTTTTTGAGTTATGCGAGATACATACGTACGTACAGAGGTCACGCCGAAATTAGTTAAACTGGATTCAGGGATGGTCAAAGTTTATATTTCTGTTGAAATCCAAAAATCATCCCGAAACATAAAATTTCTATCCATTTTTTTGATATTTTATGATTGTTTTCAAAACATCAAATCAAGATCCGGTGAAAACCACTTATGCCCAAATTGGATCGATTGCAATACCTTCTCTTCTATAGCTGTAACTCTTCTATAGTACTATCTAGACGGGAAAGTAATGTATATGTCTCTAGTAGAAGATTTAATTCATTTGCATCTATTCATATGTATATATATATATATGTAGTAGAAATAACAAAGATGGACCACTGAATGTGAAAATAGGAGGAGAAAAGATTATGGAGGTAGAAGAATTTTGTTATTTGGGAAGTAGAATTACTAAAGATGGACGAAGCAGGAACGATATAAAATGCCGAATAGCACAAGCGAAACGAGCCTTCAGGCAGAAATATAATTTGTTTACATCAAAAATTAATTTAAATGTTAGGAAAAGATTTTTGAAAGTGTATGTTTGGAGTGTCGCTTTATATGGAAGTGAAACTTGGACGATCGGAGTATCTGAGAAGAAAAGATTAGAAGCTTTTGAAATGCGGTGCTATAGGAGAATGTTAAAAATCAGATGGGTGGATAAAGTGACAAATGAAGAGGTATTGCGGCAAATAGATGAAGAAAAAGAAGCATTTGGAAAAATATAGTTAAAAGAAAAGACAGACTTATAGGCCACATACTAAGGCGTCCTGTAATAGTCGCTTTAATATTGGAAGGACAGGTAGAAGGGAAATATTGTGTAGGCAGGCCACGTTTGGAATATTTATCACAAATTGTTAGGGATGTAGGATGTAGAGGGTATACTGAAATGAAATGACTAGCACTAGATAGGGAATCTTGGAGAGCTGCATCAAACCAGTCAAATGACTGAAGACAAAAAAAAAAATATCACAGAGTGAAAATAATTGTATAAAAAAAAGAACTAAAATGTTTAAACACTATAAGTGACTTATACATTTTTCTAACTTTAAACAAAATTTGTACACACACACACACACACACACACACACACACACACACACACACACACATATATATATATATATATATATATATATATATATAAATAAATGCCGATGTCTCCTTCTTTCATCCGGACGTCTCAGATTCGTATCCTGGTCACGGATGTTATTTTTCATAAATAAGAAATTTTCATATTCATATTCTTGTAGGCTTTTGTGTTGAATTAATTCATCAATCAAAAAAGAAAATTAAGAAATACCTAGAAATAATTTTATCCAAACAGGAAGCTCCTTAAAAATGCCAAAAATATGGAGTTTTAACCGAGAGATTGCTCATATATGTTAAATATTAATATAAATAAGAAGGTAAAATAAATAATACTATATTTATTATTTTTATTAGTATTATTATTTCTTTTTTAATTAGTGTTTTTTTTTTTTTGCAGGTAAGATTCTCAACTTTAATCCGTTATCAAGTTTAGAGATAAAAATTACATTAAGAAAGGTATGTTTAATATATATTTCATTGGTTAATCTTTTATTCATAATAGTTATGGTATATTAAACTAGAATAATATTAAAGAAACTGTATTAATTTACAAGCCACGTTAATTTATACTACAGCATACGGATTAAAATATAACACAGTACTACATAATAAAAAAATAAATTACACTTCAATATTTATTAAGGTTCCAGGTATTTATTAGGTCAATGCTGTTTTCTTTAAACATTGTAAATTTTAACTCTTCCTCATTCGTATTCAGGATATATTTTTACTCTTTTTTTGACCGGTTTAATGCAGTTTTCCTTTTTATTAACCGTCATCTTCAAAAACATACTCAAAAAAAATGTATACTTTTAAATACGATAATGAATTTCCATTGATAAATAATTATGTATAATTTTATTTAAGGTTTCTAAATTCCGGTCAGAGATGGAATTTTCTAAAGCTAAAAAATTGCTATTTCATCTCATCCTATCTAAAGCAATACCTAACTGTGGTTCCAGAGTCTATAAAGAAAAAAAAACATAGTATTATTGGTTATATTGTGGTTAAGAAAGTCGATCAGAGTTTAAAAATAACGATTTTTAACCTTTTATGAAGCTTCATAAAATGTAACCTTTCCCTTTTTTTTCTTTCCCCATTTCCCTTTCCCTTTCCCTTTCCCCATTTTCTTTTCCCCATTTCCCATTTTTATTTTTACCATTTCCATTTATTCTTTCCCTTTTCCCAATTTCCCCCACATCATTCTCCTTTCCCTTCCTTCCTCTGTTTTTATTTCCCTTTCTCCGTTTACCCCTTTTTTCTTTTTTCCATTCTCCCCTTCTTCCCTTTTTACATTTTTCGATTTTTCCCTTTCTCTCTTCTTCCCCGCGCGTAAATCGGTCCAGCAGTTTTTTAGTCTATAGCGGACACACATATTGAAAACATTGAAATGAAATCGTATAAGAAAATAGTAAAGGGTGTATTGTTTTTTCGTCTAACAGATAACGTTTTTTTTTTTAAAAAAACCATGTTTTTACGCGTCCTAAGTGTGACATCTTAGATAAATAAAATCGCGCGCGTATTCGAATGGAACGTTACGTGAAAATTTCAAAGCAATCTGTGAAGAACTTTCGGATATTTAACATTTTGAACAAACGAACAGTTATATTTTTATTTATATAGATTATAGTTGTATTTTTTAAACAATTATAAAAAGTTTTTTTTCTAAATTTATTAAACCAACTTAAAGATTATTCTTTTAAAAATTAATTTTACCCTCTGACTATGGAAGCCCCAAAAATGAAAAAATAAAAAATTTCACATTTTCAAATTTTTAATGCTGAAAACGTATTTTGTTAAACAGTAAAGCAACTAAAATATTTACATTAATAGTCATCTGTCCTGATGAAGGAGACGCCAAATTTTTAATTTATTTAAAATCAATTTTAATGAATATTTTAATTATTAAAAAAAAATCCCTCTTTTACTTGTGTCCTCAAATTTTCAGTAAGTCGAAAACATATTTTCCGAAATTGTGATGTTAATATAATAGTAATATTATAAATCTTTGTTGTTGCCTTATTTTGTTCAGCATATTGGTTTCAAAAATTACAATTAAATGATTTAAATATAATCACAGACGTAAGTTTATTTAAAAAGTTCGGAAATGATCAGTTTTTAGTGTATTTTTGCTTTACTAAAAATCAGAAATAAATATTTTTATATAAAAATATATATATTTAAAAAAAATGTATTAAGTGCTTATTGCTATTCAATCGAAAGAAATTATTTTGTCATAAAGATACATATAGAACGTAGAATGTTTGAATTGAAGAAATTTTTTTTAAAAATTAAATGCCCAACTTGAAAAATTAAATGCCTTTTTTTAAAATTAAAAAAACATTTAATATTAAAAAAATTAAATGTCTTTTTTTAATAAGCACTAAACGGAAGACGTCGACGATACTGTATAAATGAATAAGCAGATGAAAATGAATTTTAAGAATCGATTCTAGGACTAATTTTCAAATAAATTTAAAAACATTGTTAGAAAGTACGCAGTTACCAAACAGTATTACCTTTAAAGAAATTTATAGCCTTTCAATAAGGATAGTTTTTATATAACGAAATTATTTCAGGAATATTTTAAAGGTATTCTTACATATAAAATACCTTCTAAACGTAAACGGAACTAGCAGGAAAATTTAAATACCTAGGAGATACCATAACACATAACATCAATGAGAAAATAAACTGGCAAGAAAGAACTGAGAAAATTAAAAAATCATTAATAACTACCCAAAACATATACTATAAAAAATGCTTATCGACAAGGAACTAAATAAAATCAGATATTACCAAACAGTAATTCTTCCAAAAATGCAATACGCCAGTGAGACTATCTTCGGACCATAAAAAATTGGAGAAGTAGAAAGGGTCGAAAAGATAGAAAGGAAAATACACAGAAAATGCATAAACAAGAAAAACATAATAGAAGGACAGTGGAAGATAATCCCAAATGAAGAAGTATATAAAATAACAACTCCCCTAACAAATTTCTTCGGGAAAAAAATAATTTCATTCTTGGGGCACCTACTTAGAGCAGAAAACACCAAACTTGCAAACTAAATAATTAACTTTTACTGGGAAAGAACAACAAAACCGAAATGGATAAAGGAAGTCCAAAAAGATATGGAAGAGTTGAGAATCTCCAAAGAAGATCTAATCACAAAATCTGGAAAATACGACAAACTAATTAAAACTAATATGATAACATTTGAACCTAAAATCAAAAAGATATCCAAAAGGGAGTATTCAGACGAGGTCAGGCGTCATAGATCAGAACGCCTCAAACAGATGTCCGCAAGAATAAAACAACTCACACGATTCGGAAATAAGAAGAACCGAGGAATTGCGCAGAAATTGAACTAAAGTGATCCTATGAGGTCGTAAAAGCAAAAAAAAAATTACCTTCTTTTTTTAGCCTGACGGATCACCATTAGGGATTGTTTTGGATGGGATGAAATGGCAATTTTTTAGCCTGTAAAAATACAATGTGTGATTGGGATTTGAAACCGGGACCTCCGAATGAAAGGCCGAGACGCTACCACTCACGCCACGGAGATTGGCTCAAATGAATTTAAATTTTTTACAATCGCATCTATTTTTTATTTTCCTTATTTTTCTCGTAAATGATAAATAATTATTATATATATATATATATATATATATATATATATATATATATATATATATATAATATCTACAAAAATATAGATATAAAATTGTGTGCTATAATTTCCTATATTAGCTCAATAAAAAACGAGTTAGAAATTTAAGGGCGTATAAGTTTTCTAGCGAGTAAAATGAATGGAAACAAAAGTGTGACAGTGACACAGAAGGACTGACATAAGTAAAATAGTATGCATGTTATGTAAACAGTCCCTGCAGCAGAATTACTACAGCGAAATTTCTTCTTACTAAAACTATCTCTATGGTTCACCTTCATTTTCTTCCTTCTGTTTCTGTACTGCTCGTAAAACATTTACTTTCAACTGAAACTAACCTTCTTCTTCTTCTTCTACCGTTCTCTTTTCCTCAGAACAACCTAAAACCTTTCCAACCAACATTACTTCGCTCTCTCATTCCACTCAAAACATCTACTTCTGTTATTTCTTCTTCTTCAGCAACTTTATCCCCTCTTTTAGTTATAAAAGCCTTCGTAATAACTAAACTGTAAACGCAGCGTGTAGTAGAAGAAAAGGTAGAATTAGTTCACAATTACACCACCGTGGGCGTTGTGTAGCTCTATGAGTTTGGCAGTTCTGTTGTAGTAAAACGTAAAACGGGAGTAATTGTCTGCAAGTGAAAATAACAGATTAAAACGTCGACTAACAACACATACCAACGACATGCCAACTTAACAAACTTATTCAAGTTTAGTTAAATTAAACTGTGTTACTTATTTTCCTTTATTCACTATAATTAAATTTTTTTATTATAATTTAATCATTTTTAAAAAAAATACATTTATAGAATTATTTATATATTTTTATATAAAAATAGTCAAGGCGCTTTATCTCCTGGACCCATGTTGCCCAGGTAGGTACAGGGAACCCCAGGGCCAATCCCAGGATCAAAGAAGTCGCTTCCCTCTCTATTATCGTCCAACCAGGACCACTGCAGTATTTTTTATCCTTATAGTTATGAGAATAATACTGATAAATAACAAGTAAAGTATTCAAGCTTTATAGAAACCTTTTTTTTTCTCTCTCTCTCTCTCTCTCTCAGCTCCCCTAGGCCGAACCGACTTGTTGGTATTACGCCACCCAGGGGAGTATCTTTAAACTTAAACTGGTTAGCTCTTTTTGAGAGTTCTTTATTATCATTATTATTGCCCTTTTGGACACCACGCCATACCTAGTGTGTCGTGACGTGGTGCCGGGTCTTTTCGGTATTCAGTGTGCTGTTACCTGACTGTTATCTATGGAGTCCTTGGTGGCACATCAGTTCCAACACACCGTAGCATGTTGGACCTCACCAGCAAGGCTGTCTACCCAGTCCTATTCTAACCAACACCTGGTTTATAGAAACCTGAAAAAAAATTAAATCACCAAGGACAGAATAGTAGTAATTATGGTAATAGAATTTTGTCTAGGTAAACTTTACAAGTTATCTGTGTTGCCATGGTGACAGTAATTAATTATTTTTTTTCCTGTAATGGAGGAATCTATGTTACAACTGTTTTTGTTTTTATTTATTCGATTTTTTTATAGTCTGATCGTTTGTGAATAAGAGGGTAGTTTTAATTTTTTTTTACATATGTTAATCCAGAATAGGGAAAAAAATAATAAATTCTAATGATTACAAAGAAAAAATTAATTTTTGTGTAAAAAAGCAGTTTTTTTCAAAATCATACAGTTAATGAACGAAAAAAAGTAGAAAAATTAGTGTACCTTCATAAAAATCTGCATTTATTCCTCTATTAGTTTAATATTTATAACACAGAATGCGCTGTATTCATGATATCCAAACTAGGCTATGCAGCTTGTCTTATGTGTCCTTTGTAGGCTATTCTTTAGATGTCATATAGTCATCACATGTACTGTTGTCTCCTGTACAATTCAGTTGTTTATTTAATATCCGGGACATTATAATAGGAATTGTATGATAAAAATAAAATGGTACATAGTCAAATAATTCAGAAAATCTAGCACTAAGATCTGTTTTGGCCATTAATACATATGATGTCCATAATTTTTTATAACATACTAGCACAATGCGCCACGCTTCGCTGTGGCACATTGTGGTTGCATGGTTGAAAAATGAGAAACAAAACAAAGCATACGTTTCATAGAAGTTTAATTTTGCAACACTTGTGGATATACAATATTTTTTTTTTGTTTTTCCACTGTCTGCGTAGATATAAAATAGATAGATAGATTTATTAAAAATATATGAAAACGATCTTTGATGCGGGTTATATATCGTGCTATAATTTGAGCTGAATCGGTGCAGAACATTTTGAGTTTTTGAAGCCGTACACAAACGAACATTTTTATATATATAGATTGTTTGAAAAATATTATGTTTTACTTTATTTATTTATTTTTTTGGATGCAACGTAAAAAGCAAACCACATCTATTATAACCAATGCTAAGGGTCATAGATTATAATCTCTTTAATTTGAATTTTTCTCTTCTCTTTAATTTGAATATATGAGTAATATAGATAAGATTTCTGGTGTATCCTACAAATAAAAGTTAATAATAATTAAACTATTCCGTTTACTGAACTCATATATACTAGTTATAAATAATAATTTTGACCTTACGGAGTAGAACAATCATTTTTTTTTAAATTTTTAAACAATTTATTTAAAGAATAATCAAGGGATTTTTAATCTAACGTAAAATTTGAGGTAAGATTTTTGAATTAAATGAAATAAATATTTGACTATAAAAACGAATATTTTAACAATTATGTAACTGTCCACTTTCATTAAAGAATTGGAGAATCCTACCTCACTTTCAAATTAAATAAGTTTAAATGAAGTGCTGAAAAAATGTGTATATGTAATTTAATAGACGTAAAACGAAATCATGTGGTGTCCACATGAGTTTTTTTGTACCTTTTTTTTACCGTTCTCAAGGTTGAATTTAGGAAATCTAGAAATCAGTTTTTTACATGAAGATTGCACGCGCTAAAAGTCAGATTGGTTCTTCATTTATTAACGAGAAATTAAAAAATAACAGTTTCGAAAAAAATTCATTTTAACTATTGAAAATTAGAATTTAAAAAAAAAAATTAGAAATTGGTTTTTAAATAATCATTCAGTTTAAATATAGCTCACACAGAGATAGACATTCACAGTTCATTAAATTTGTCTTCAACCAGCAAATCTATACTATTACATAATATATTTTTTTGTTTTAACATTTTTTTAAATAATATATATCGAAAAACTTTCTGACTTATCCCAAGAAACATGGGTAAAAATTTGGTTGCGTTCAGGTTTTTTTTTTTTTTTATCTTCAGTCATTTGACTGGTTTGATGCAGCTCTCTAAAATTCCCTATCTAGTGCTAGTCGTTTAATTTTAGTATACCCTCTACATCCTACATCCCCAACAATTTGTTTTACATATTCCAAAGGTGGCCTGCCTACACAATTTTTTCCTTCTACCTGTCCTTCCAATATTAAAGCGACTATTCCAGGATGCCTTAGTATGTGGCCTATAAGTCTGTCTCTTCTTTTAACTATATTTTTCCAAATGCTTCTTTCTTCATCTATTTGCCGCAATACCTCTTCATTTGTCATTTTATCCACCCATCTGATTTTTAACATTCTCCTATAGCACCGCATTTCAAAAGCTTCTAATCTTTTCTTCTCAGATACTCCGATCGTCCAAGTTTCATTTCCATATAAAGCGACACTCCAAACATACACGTTCAAAAATTTTTTCCTGACATTTAAATTAATTTTTGATGTAAACAAATTATATTTCTGCCTGAAGGCTCGTTTAGCTTGTGCTATTCGGCATTTTATATCGCTCCTGCTTCGTCCATCTTTAGTAATTCTACTTCCCAAATAACAAAATTCTTCTACCTCCATTTTATTTTTTATTTTTTTACTTTTAAAGCCGCAAAGGATCACTTTAGTCAGAATAATTCAAGTCTTTTTTGACGATCTTTTGGCCTTTAAGTTCTTAGCTTTTACTTTCTCCCAATATTTAGTCATTCTTAATGATCTTGCTTTACGATCCTCTTCTGAATAAACCCTTTTTGTATAATAAAAAGTTCTTACTTTAAAGTCGGTATTCGGCATTGTATATCGCTCCTGCTTCGTCCATCTTTAGTAATTCTACTTCCCAAATAACAAAATTCTTCTACCTCCATTTTATTTTTTATTTTTTTACTTTTAAAGCCGCAAAGGATCACTTTAGTCAGAATAATTCAAGTCTTTTTTGACGATCTTTTGGCCTTTAAGTTCTTAGCTTTTACTTGCTCCCAATTTTTAGTCATTCTTAATGATCTTGCTTTACGATCCTCTTCTGAATAAACCCTTTTTGTCACAATTAAAAGTTCTTACTTTAAAGTCGGTATTCGGATCTTTAATAACAAATTTTTTATTTTTCGGATTTATTAAATAAATCTTCGTAAGTCAAATTTAATTCTTGCATGTCTTCTTTAATTCTTTGATCCATAATGGCGGATTTTTTAAAGACCAAAATCGATCGATAATCTCTTAGTAATACTATCCTGCTGTAATCTTAACAAGTGTTCACAGAAAGAAATTCGCTTCTTTTTCATAGTATCAAGTTTTCGTACAGAAATTTCGTACTGAAAATCAGGACAGATTATTGCCTAATAAAATACAGATTATTGAATATATATATATATTTTCGTTTTTATCCTTCTCTTTATATAATATTATAAATTGTGGAAATAATAAAAATAGATTTTTTGGACTTTTTTTCAGTTTTCAAGATCAGATTTTACATAAAACGACTAAATTTACCCCTTAATTTAAATTCCAAAAATTATAGTTGGGTAACTTTACCGAAGGCGTATAAATCTTCGGCCAGTCGACAATCGCTAACGAAGCGTTTCCGTACATTTATTTTATATGAACTTTCTTCTTTATTTTTACAAGTAGATATTTTACCCTGAAAGTTTGTTGTTACGTTCTTCAAAATGACATTCATCAAGAGTTATTCTGATTAAAGTTCATAATTTTATGTTAAACAGGATATACTAATTATGGTAATATAAATAAAAAAATATACAAAAAAAGTAAAGCAATCTGTTAAAAATTAAAAAAAAAGAAGAAATTTCTCCCTGCTAATTTTAAAAGTTTAATATTACGGGTATATTAGATAGTTCAAAATATTTCAAATATATGGTTGTATCTGTCTTTCAGAATTGGGGTGTATTAGACGATGACAGAATTTGTTAACAAGAAATACTCAATCAGCTCTGACTGTCTTGTTGTGGAAATCCTACAAGTATTAAGACTGCCACAAACTTCGTGCATGCATATTCAATCAGTATATATATTATTCTATATACATACATACATATATATATATATATATATATAGATCTGTACGATAGATATATATTTTGGTCCTACTTAATGCTAAAATATACTCAGTACTTAACAATAAGAACATATTATACACTTCTCTTAGACTGTATCAGTAGTAAAGGAGCGAACGGGTGAAAATCCCACTCGTAACGATTTGGTACAGAATTTGCATATCAATGATGCTGATTTAGATGTATTATATATCCGTCTCTTTCTTTCTAATTCCACTTTCACGTAATCATTACACTCTGTCTTGCATTTAACTTGCTGAATTACCGAGTGTTCTTCAAAGTATCAGTCTGGTTTATTTCTCAAAATGGAACAGTATTTTAAAATATCTATAGTAGATAATAAATGAAAGAAGTCGAAAATTTAGAAATAAAATTATTCACGGCTATCTTCATTAGATAGCATTTCGGCATTTTGTTAGGAGTTTGCGGGTTCCAAACCCCGGTCAGCCATGGTATCTTTTCATACGCTACCACCGGGGTAATGATCATAGCTGTTAATGCCCGCTCTTTCATAAAAAAAATTACGTGAAAAAACAATTTACAGGACTTAAAATATTAACTTGGTTATTTCGATTTTTAAATAATCATCATCAGTAGACGGTGTAGAAGAGTATACATCTAAAAAAAAACAGGCAACAGTTTATATCAGGCACTAAAAAAATTGAACTTTTATTTTGAAAACTGGTACTTCTCTAGCAGCTTCTTTATATTCTTGTACGAAATTAAGAAAGTATTGGGTTCGGAAAAATTTCAGTTTTCAAATTTCAAAGGAAATATCCATTTTGAACACCTCTGAATCCATTTTGACTAGTTTCGGCGTGACGTCTATTACATGTGTATCTCATAACTCAAAAACGATTAGCCGTAGGATGTTGAAATTTTAGATTTAGGACTGTTGTAACATCTAGTTTTCAACCTTACCTTTTGACTGTAGTCGACGGGACCAAAAGTGTCCAAAAAAGTCCAAAATTAAAAAAAAAATGGATTTTGACTTCATGGTATTATTTGGAATAAGTCCTCATTGAGGACTTAACTCAACTACATATTATAGTTATATAATATATAGAAAATTTATAGAAAAAACCTATAGAAAAGTTATATTTATAATATATAAAACTATATATTATAGTGTTATAACTATTAAGAATTATAGCCAAATAAAATTGTAATTAATGAAATATTTGGATCTTACAAGGGGAAGACATATAGTTTCGAATCAGACTTCATCTCCTTTTTTTTAACTATTTTTTTGATTTATTAATAATTATTAACTTCTGATTGTAAAAGGAAAATTACAATAAACTATAATTAAATAATAAAAATAAAAAAAAAATATGAAAAGATATCAAAAGTTATTAATGAAATAATATTTTATGTACTTTTCATTATAAAATATGTGTATATGTAATTTAATAGGGGTATAAGAAAGTCATGTGGTGTCCACATTAGATTTTTTTAATTTAAATATTACTTGATGAAAATAAATTAAATATGGGTAACTTAAACAGTCGATTTTTTATGATTTTTTTTTATAAAGGATCTAAGTAAAAATTAAAATTCCGCTAATCCCCTCAAACCTTTCGTAATTTACACAAAATTTTAAATTCCCTACATATAAAGACACCTACTGACCAAATTTGAACAAAATGGTTTCATCTAAAGATATTTAATCCACTGAATTGATCTAGTGATGAACGCGTCTTCGCAAATCAGCTGATTTCGAAGTCGACAGTTCCAGCGTTCAAGTCCTAATAAAGGCCGTTGAATACTAGATCGTGGATACCGGTGTTTTTTGATGGTTCGGTTTCAATTAACCACTCATCTTAGAAATGGTCGACCTGAGACTGTACAAGACTACACTTAGTTACATTCGTACATATCATCCTTCGAAGTGATACCTGACGGTGGTTCCAATGGATAAACAGAACCTGAAAATAGAAAAAGAAGAGTCTATATTTAACGAAAACCAGTTTGACTATTCCATGATACGTGTACTATCCCATGAAAAATCGTTGATTTTTTAAACAATTTTTTCGAAAAAAAATACAGTATTACTTTCGGTCACATGGTAGAAGGATGAAAATGAATTTTGTGGCTCGAAAATCTTCACATTAATTAAATCAATTAAATGAATTTATTAAATTTGTATTAAGTCTATTAATTTATTAAATACTATTAAACTAATTTCATTGAAATTTATATATGCTGTAGTAATATGTCTAAAGTTGAAAGTTGTGAATGTAATTTTGTCGAGTCGTTCTTGAATTAAGTTCAATTTTTAAAAAAAAACATTTTTGAAGGAAAAAGTTTAGATGCGTGCTTCGTTATAATACTGAAAGTTAAAACGTTGACGTTTCTTCATCTGCGATATCTGTTTTTTTAGTAATATTAAAACAATTACAAAAAAAAATCATTTTCGGCACGCCGGATAGTGGAAGTAGATTTCACCGTTGCTAAATAGGAGATAAAAAAGATTTCCACCTTAAAGTTAAGAAAAACTTCAAATTTACTCAATACCATAATGGTTGCATGTGAAATAATTTCACATCTTTAGCATACGAAAAGCCCAATCTTTTTACAATTCTAACAATATTTTGGTTATTCTTTGCTGGAAGGGTTGGTCATATCAAAAATTGTTTCAGCTAAAAGTTTCAGGTAATGTTTAGAGGACTAACGACCACTTTATAGCGATTTGATATACTGTGCCTATTAAGGGAGGTATGAAGTTATGTTTTCGAAACCCCGTTTTTTTCACCCTTTGGGCCAGTGGTTGATGATATAAAAACATGAATGTTGATAAAAAAAAAAATCTCTTTCGACATGTCGGAAGGCGGAGGTACATTTCACCGGTGCTAAATAGGGGATAAAAAAGATTTCCACCTTAAAGTTAAGAAGTTCAAATTTACTCAAAATTTCACATCTTTAGCATATTAAAAGCCCTATCATCTTACAATTCTAGCAATATTTTGGTCATCCCTTGCCGTACGGGTTAGTCATATCAAAAATTATTTCAGACAAATGTTTTAGGTAATGTATAGGGAACTAACGACCATTTTAAAGCGATTTGATACTGTGCCTATTAAGAGAGGTATGATTTTTTGTCTTCGAAACCCCCCCTCCTCACCCTTCCACCCTCTGGGCCACTTATATCAAAAGACATTACCTGTTTTAGGCCCTTATCCAAAGAATAGTAGGAATTTTAAACGGATTCTATATTTTAGTTAATAAGGATTATAGCGATTATTTTTTTCGAAAAAGCCTGCCCATTTCCAACACTATGATCTGATTTTGGCCTTTAACGAACTCCCTGAGATTTTGGACGAGTTATTTTAAAAAAAAAACCATTTTGAAGTGATTGGTGCAATATTACAGAAGTTATCGTGTCCACGAAAGAGTTAAATATATATATATATTATATATATAAACTTTTGAACTTACGGTAGTTTTGGGGTCTGGGGAATATGAAACGCGAAGGTATGTCGAAATTTTTGGGAAGTCGAATCATGGTACTCATTACAATAGGTAGCTTTCTTATGAAATCTACTTAAAATATTAAATACTAAAATATAATTAAATTATTGAAACGTCGATCTTCTGGCGAAGAACTGTACAAATTTTTTTTAAATTTTATTATATGTTTTTTAGTGAAGAAACGTAAGGCATGTGCTGCCAATCGCGGCGTGGCCTGGTCACAAATACAATAACAATGATAGGAGCTACGTAAGTTGAGCCATCTTGCCGTACACCCCCTCCCCATTAAGCTAGATTTAATATAAATGAAAAATAAATTTAAAAAAAACGTTCTTTTCTAGAAAATTTTAATCTGAAATACTACAAAACGAATTTGATTTGACCAACCGTTTAGAAATAGTATAATTGAATATCGGCAAGGAACATAATTTGGTTGTAGCTTTTAAACAGCCACTATCTTTAAACTGTGAAACATTTTATAACGGCAATAGTTGTATGTTATTTTCAGGTATAAAAATGTTGTGTATGTAAAATTATTTTGCAATCAATGAAATATTTTTGCATGAAAGAGTAATAGACCATATAGAAACAACCAGATTTTTATGTATATATATATATATATAGATTTTTACGTAATTTATTTTTGATTTTAGTTGATTTTTTTATTCATAAAAATCCGATGTGGATATACCACATGACTTCCTTCAAAAAAAAAAAAATATTTTTACACAACAGGTAACCAATTTTGGACACCTAATAATCTTACTCCGTGACACCTCCCGCCCGGAGGGCCTAGCTGCCGCTAGTTATACTATTTTGTATGATTTTTTTTGCTTTAAATTTACATCAGTGAAAATGTAAAATAATAATAATAATAAATGTGCCTAAAGGTAAAATACAATATTTACTAATAATTTATAGTAATAAAATTTATTTTAAATTATTAATAAATAATCCGTATTTATTTTAATTACAATAATTTCAGCTTACAGTAATTTGTTGTTCTGATTATTTGTCAATACATCATACGATCCAACTGTTTGTACTTTTCATACAATATCTTTGTTCATTTGGTGTTCTGTTAACTTGTATTAATAAGCCTCAAGGAATGTCTCCATTTTGATCAATGTAGCGTTACAGAAACTATTTGTATCCCTCATTTCCATTAATATCAGTCCATATTTGTTTATATATATAGGTATTTGCTTTGTGGTTAAATTATTTCAAATGATTTCAACATATGTGTAACGTACACTTTGATCACATTGATGTTACTTGTTATACTTATATCATCATAAGTGTGTGTTCGTGTGCATGTTATATGTTTATGAGGATATACGTAGACATATATTTGTATAACAGTACGTAAAAGCTAAATCCTAGTTAAATTTCATCTACATATTCATTTTTATTACGTGAAAAACATTTGTTCATTGATTTTTAATAAAAATATAAAAAGCCCTTTAAACATTAAATTACGAAAAATTTGTCGTATAATATCCGCAATTGTTTTTTTAATCTTAAAAATTCATGTGGCGGGTTGGAATTCCGGTCAGGCATGGAATTTTGACACGCTAAAATTTTTTAGCTTTTCAAAATGACCAGATTTTGAACAATTTAATCTCATCCTTCCAAGAAATATACCTAACGGTGGTCCCGTAGGATAAAAAAATCCAGGTATTACCATATTTTCTCCTATAAATCTAGAAAGAAAGTATTTTTTATCTGTATAAAAGAAAGAGTAAGTTGTTTTTTTTTTTAAATTATTTTTATATTGATTTGAAAACTAGACAGTGGATATCCGGGTGCTTTGGTTGTTGGGGTTCAATTAATCACACATCTCAGGAATGGTAGGCATGAGTCTATATAAGACTACCACATCATTTTTATGTCATCCTCATGTTATTGGGTTTGTTGGGGGTTTAATTATTGATCACTAGTTCAACAGATTGTTACTTACACATTACGAAATTAAAAAAAAACTGTTTTCTACATTTAAATCCATCGTAAAATTATTTGTATTTTTTTATTATTTATTTATTAATCTTAAAATAATAAAATATTAATTAATATTCTTAAATTTATTGGAATAATTAAATAATGGAATTAACAACAAAAGGGAATATTTATTAAAATGAAGCTCTCCTCTTTGATTTTTTTGAACTGTGGATAAATACCTGCGCAATTAATATTTCATTGTCTTGGGTGGTAACACCGATCGGTTGACCACTCTTTGGAGCTAGTTGCATCAAATTTATTGCGTAATCTGTAAATTGTTATTATACTTTTTATCAAATTCTGTAGCCCATTTCCGTTGAACCATTTCAGCATTCTTAGTTTTACAGTATTGTTTGACTATCCACTTCCGGTGATCGATTCGATGGTTAAATTACTAGCCATGATTATTTGAAAAATAGTAATATGTAAGTAATAATTAAGTAACAAATAATATTTGGCCAAATGTAAAAATTGCGAAGAGGTAAGGAGGCTAATGTATTTAGAATGCGGTTTCGAGCCGGGCCTGTACCGGAGCGGAACGGCGGTCGCAATGCACCGGTTCTAAATTTCGAACAGTTGCCCATCTTCCGCCTGCGAAGAGGCTTTACAGCCTCACAATTGAAGCACGGCAGCAAGAATGGCACGCCATGGCTAAGCATAAGTCCTTGTATAGATTTATACAGGGTATGGAGGGATGGTTAGCCTCTAGTTCGTTTTTAAGATCAACGTGAGCCTAAGCGTTCTCCAACCACGCGAATTTGAACTTATATTTTTTTCGGTTCCGCCTGGCAGCTGATGTACTGTCCGTCTGCGGGGAGGTCCAGTCGAATGAATACATGATGTTCGACTGCCCAGCTCTTGGAAGGAGGGGCCAGAACTAAGGCCACCCTGGAATTTAGAGGTCAAGGGAAAAATTGGCCACTTATAAGCGGCGAGTCAATGTGACGTGAGCCGCATTGTTGGACCGTGTGGGAGTTCCTTGATGCCGTTGCTTTGTTCAATTAAACTTTGTTCTAGTTTAAGGGATGTAAGACTCCTGCCGCTTGTTGTCCAAAGCTACCCTCGAGAAATGGCTGGCCATCGGTCAAATATAGCTCCAAGCTCTATAATATGGTGGATAAATACATGCTGTCATTCAACTACCTAGGCGTGGCAGCAAATTTCTGTCCATGACGGAATAAATTTTAATTTATTGACAAGTCATATATTTTAGTATGTAGACGGGGTGCGCCTACCCATTTTAGTAATATATGACAAGTGAGAGGTGAGTCACGTAAGCGAGTGGTGTAGGGCACTACGCTTATTCCGCTCACACAGTTAGGTAAGCTTTAGAAGCTAATTAGTATATTGGTCGCTAAACTATTTTAAGGCACAGTAGATGTTTCTGACACGGACATTCGGTCTTATGCTTTAGGGCGACCGAGTAATGGTGGGAGAAATGCCAAACCAAAATAACAAATAATAAATCAAGTAATACCTGTTATAACTACACCTATTATACCTATATACCTCTCTTTTTCCTGTTTAGCCTCTGGTAACTACCGTTTAGATAATACTTCAGAGGATGAATGAGGATGATATGTATTAGTGTAAATGAAATGTAGTCTTGTTCAATCTCAGTTCGACCGTTCCTGAGATGTGTGGTTAATTGAAACCCAACCACCAAAGAACACCGGTATCCACGATCTAATATTCAAATCCGTGTAAAAATAACTGGCTTTACTAGGACTTGAACGCTGGAACTCTCGGCTTCCAAATCATCTGATTTGGGAAGACGCGTTCACTAGACCAACCCCGTGGGTCTATACCTATATACCTATTATAACTGTATACCTACTTTTGTATAAAGATTTATAAAAAAAAAATCTTTATAAAGATTTTTTTTTGCCTCTGTATAAAGATTTATGTAATTGCCCATTAATATTAAAAAGTACGAAGTCCGTCCAGAAAGTTCTCTGCCTGACGAAAAAAAAAAAGTAAATTTTTCAAAATGTTTTTATTTTTTACCGGATTCAAAGGTTATGTATTCGACCCTTTTTTTTTTTTTTTTACATTACTAATAACGTTTTTACTTTAATTCGATTTTTTTGGTTTATTTTCATTCGTCATTATACTATATAAGAATAAACAACCAATGCCAGGAAAGTATTATAACTTTTTATCAGCTTTATCATATCTTTAACATACACACTTTTATATTATAACTGATATAAAATCAGATACTATTACATTAACGAAAAAGTAGTCTATTTATTCAGGTTTTTTGAAGGTAAATTTTAATAATGAAATTAAATTTTATCGATTAAAGAGAAATGAATGGGAGACAAATTAAGTCAAACATGATTTATTTTTTTTTTATTATGAAGAAAATTATTAACCTTCAAAATGATAAGAAAAGATATGAAAACAATATTTTATGTTAATTTATATTTATTTCTTAGAAGGAAATAATAAATCTTTTTGATATTGTTTAAACAGTTTTAATAACTTAATAACGCAATAGTTTATCTTTGTGCATACATATTAAGGTTAAATTGTTATATATATATATATATATATATAAACATATTTACATAGAAACGTTGTTGAAAATGTTGTTTAAATAACAATTATTTCCTTACTACCCTCCGCACTATCAACCCCTTACCTCAAAATTATACCACAGTTTTCAACCGAGATATGTGCGTGAGATACAGTAAAATCCCGAGAGCATATAACAATTCACTTATACCTAATTGAAATTAGCTTTATCACAAGGGGTTCAAATGTTACAGTAACGCTACCTAGTAAGTAAATATTAAACCATATGTTTCACACTTAATAATATCTGCTGAATATATCTGAAACGTATTATGAATAGGATTTATTAGAAAATTGTTTAAAACACGTAATATTTCTTTGTAATTTTATTAAAGTATATTAGCGGGAAGGGAAGCATAAATATATTTTTAATCATTTACAGTTATATTTTAATATGTATTATTTTTTTTTTTTAAATATTGCAAATCGGTATTTTTTTTAGTTATAATTTCCTGTTATAATTTTTATATTTTATTATTTAATTCATTTTATTTAATAACTAAAATAAGAATATTATACAGAAATTACTCATTTATATTTACGGATCCCTTTTTAAATTTTTTTACATGTAAAAGTCTCATGTCTGACCGGCTCGATCGAACACGGGACCTTTGGATGATTAAAGGCTGAGACGCTACCGCTAGCGCCATGGAGGCCGGTTGAATCAAGTAACCTTCACTCCAATTTTTCCTATAAAAGAGAATGGTGCGTGGGTTTGTATGTTTGTTTGATGTGCGTGCCCACGTTTTTATTTTAGCTGCTACTGACGCAGAGCAAACCACGTGGTGCGTCGGGCAGCTGCATGCAACACACGAACGATTTATACTTCTTTATATGAACAATTTATTTAAAATTATATAAGTATTTTGGGGGTAAAAAAAGGAACATTATGGTTAGAAGTGTGTTAAAAAATCACAAGAAATAGCTAAAAATTATCAGGATTTTAAGTTTTTCATTGTAAATATTTTTTGTTGTTAGTACGCTAAATTCATGAACGTTATTTAGTTACAATTGGAAAAAATATGTAGCCAAAGCACATGTAATGAAACATAACCATGTAACATTTTTGCGGTGGCCTAAAGGCCCATCTTCATTTGTAAATAAAAACTCATGGTTCTTCGGTTTGTTTGTTGTATGTGCTCAGAGTTTTATTATAGCTGCTGTTGTGACAAACCTGACACGTAGTGCTTCTGGCGTCTGCGTGGAGATGTTGATTTGCGCTACCATCTAGCGGAAAGAAATTGAATTAACAACTATACAATAATTTGTATTATATACTATAAACAGTACGTTTTTTTTTACATTAACATTTATTATACATATTATTTCTTTATATTTTGTTTAAAAAAAATTATTGAAATTTTTTATAAATTTAAATAAGTATAGAAGCACCACGCTTCTATATATATATAGATATATTATATATATATATATATATATATATATTCTTTTATACTACTGTTACCATAAATGTAAGTAAACAGTCGACAGAAATATAAATAAAATTATTAATCTGTTTACTTCCGTGTACGAAGTAAAGGAAGTATTGTGATCGCGAAAAATTTTGGTTTTCAACGGAACTATCCATTTTCACAATCCCTGAATCCAATTTGACTAGATTCACCATGACGTCTGTATAAATGTATCTTCCATAACTCAAAAACGATTAGCCGTAGAATGTTGAAATGTTTTATTTAGAACTGTAGTAACATCTAGTTGTGCCCTACCCCTTATGCTTGCAATCGACTGGATCAGAAGTATCCAAAAAGCCCAAAATCCCCCAAAAATATGGATTTTGGAGTTTTTTCTTAACTGCTCTTATAAGTCCTCATTGAGAACTTTTCAACGATATATAAGTGGGACTTATTTTCATTGGTTACGCAGTTATGGCCAAATAAAACTTTAATTAATGAAATATTTGGATCTTTACGAGGGGGAGGCATATCGGTTCAAATCCGACTTCATTTCCTTTTTTTTTTATTTAAATATATTGATTTATTAATAATTGTTAATCTCTTCATCAAATTGTCTAAAATCCGATGAAAATCCATATCCCCCAACTGGGCCGATTATAATACTTTCCCTTCCAATGCTATAGCGTTAGACGGGAAAGTAAAAATATGAAGAATCAAATCAAAGCGAAATATTTCGCCACTCGACACTCACTAATGAAGCGTTTATGAAGCTATTAACTTTCTTCTTTATTTTCACCAGTAGAACTTATTATGAAGAATCAAATCAAAGCGAAATATTTCGCCACTCGACACTCACTAATGAAGCGTTTATGAAGCTATTAACTTTCTTCTTTATTTTCACCAGTAGAACTTATCTGAAAGTTTGTTACTTTCTTAATTAATCACGCGCGCGCGCGTGATTAAAAAACGAATGTGTGTGTGTGTGTGTATTGATACCACATATATGCCTAATTTAATACCGGCGGCCGAGCACGGTATAGCATCTCAGATGCGAACTGACGCACAGTGTAGGGACGCGCTGATACAAGCATCACTACCGCCGCGCAGTTCTCCCACTATAGCGGCGCTGCAGCCCCAACATACTCAGGCTGCAGTAAAAAAGCGTGCACGAGAGTGAATTTTCAATTCATCGTCGACCAGAAGAAGAAGAAGTGGAAGAAGACAGAAGAAGTTCCCTAACCGGCTCAACGTGGAACCTCCCGGCGGATGTCAACATCCCCGCCGGAGCAGCAGGTCTGGCCGGCCCGCCGGGGGAGCCGCTGAACGCAGACTTTACCTTCCCGTTCCAGCTCCAGCTCGCCGGGCTTCAATCGCCCTTGCCGGCAGACTCAGCAGCAGGAGCCGGCCCAGCATGGAATCGCTCGGGGAGAACCGCCTCGACCGCGCCCGCGAAGGACGACCGAAGCCGACCTGACACTGCGGGGTTCTGGGGGCCACCACTGCCACGCTGTAGTGAGGACCTAACTGCCGCTGAGGGAAAGTTCGGTCGGACTTCAATGGACGAGCCGCAACTTCCCGATTTCGCCGGAGACCACCCAACAGCTCTTCTCAAAGCTAACGCAAAAAAACGGCCCTTTTCAGGGCCACCACAAGGATATGAATTACGAATCGTCGAACGATTCCCATTCAACGACAACAACTTTTCTAGGGGCTACCATAAGGTTAGTAAGTGCCACGGGCCGTCGAAGCCATTCGGCGACAATATATATATAATATATTATATATATAAATAGAATGTCCCTCGAAGAAACTGAGAAACATTTGGGGCGTGTTCTACTTGTGAAAATAATAATAAAAGTTCAAACAAACATAGGTCTAGAAACGCTTTGTTTTTGAGTTATGGCTAGCGAAAGATTTCTCCCGGTTAAATTTTTCTTGAATCTCTTCGTATATAAAATTTAATTTTTAATTTGAAATCAAGTACAGGTTAAAATAAAATTTTAAGTTCTATCTAAGGTTTTACAAAAATGTTGACAGCTTTTCATTGTATATATGTGTGAATAGGTAAATCTTTTTATGTGTGTGGTTGTGGGTAGATATATGAATAACGCCTTAAGCCTTTTACGTCAGTATATGTATTCTTGTATATGTGTGCGTGTGTGTGTTCGTATATTATGTATAAATGTGTCTACGTGAATTCATTCGTTTGGACGTAAATTTTGTCGGAAATGTGCGTGTGTCTTTCTATTTCGACGTCGCTAACTTTGAACAACACTAATTTTCTACAGATTCATATGACCGGAAACTTACTCCCATCACCTAGAACATAAAATCTACTCTTACACTATCTCATTCCAGTTCTTCCACTCTATCCCTTTCTATTTTTTTTTCTTTTTCTCTAACCACCCTTTTTACACCTTTATCCTTTACACTATTTTCGTCCTTTATATGACGTATTAAATTTTCTCATAACTTTTACTTTGCATTATACCATTCATTCCAACTTTTTACTGTATTCAGTATAATATTAAGTTAACTTTTCTCTTTCAAAAAAAAAAGTAAGTTACTAATATAACTTTATGGCTCGTCGTTCACCGTTCTAAGTAAAATTGTGACCTGAATATTGATTTAGATTTTACATGTGTCTATTATCTTTCTCATTTACTCACCCTCTATTGTATTACTTCTTTGTTTCTGTCTCTCTCTTTTACACGTTTAGTTTCTATTAGGCATTTTCTATCTCTTTCTATACCATTTTCTCTCTTACATCGTACTAAACCATTTCCTATTTTATACAGTTTTCGTTCGGAAAAAAGCAATCATCATTTTATTTTTTTATTTTTAACGTAATTATTCCCCTCTCTTTCATATTTTCTGTAAAAAACCGGGTAGTATTTTTTTATTATATTTTTATGACTACACGGACTTACCTACCTTTCTATTATACAATGTTACCCAAGGAATTTATTTCTTTATATTTTGACAGTCCCGTATAAATAAATATTGTCGTTACTAAAGTAAATAATTTGTTGCCGAAATAATACGGGGGCAATTTTATTTTTTACTTTTAAGATGGTAATCTTTATTTATTATTTATTTATATGAATGCATGTCATTTAATTATAAATTAAACAAATTAGAATTGCCACAGTAGAAAAATTATTAGGAAATTTATTGGTTCAGTAAAAAGTCGTGAAGACTGGAAAAATAAGAAATAATGTTAAAGTACGAGGTGTGGCTATTAAATAACGAGACTGATGCTGCTACAGAAGAACTGCGCATGCGTCAAATTCGTTTGACCATAGCTGTGCAGCATGATGAAGCCTTCTCTTTCGATTTTTGTCACTCCAATTTCTGTAGACATATTAGTCTAACCCACCGGGTTGGTCTAGTGGTGAACGCGTCTTCCCAAATCAGCTTGGAAGTCGAAAGTTCTAGCATTCAAGTCCTAGTAAACCCAGTTATTTTTACACGGATTTGAATACTAGATCGTGGATACCGGTGTTCTTTGGTGGTTGGGTTTCAATTAACCACACATCTTAGGAATGGTGGAACTGAGAATGTACAAGACTACACTTCATTTACACTCATACATATCATCATCCTCATTCATCCTCTGAAGAATTATCTAAACGATAGTTACCGGAGGTTAAACAGGAAAAAGAAAGTTTTAAGACATATTAGTCTGGCCAAGGCCTTCGTTTGGGAAACATCTGGTTTTTTTTTTGTTTTTGCCGAAAAAATTATGTGCTTTATTAGATCAGAGAATTGTCATGAAATTTCGTATGAAACTTGGAAAAACCGCTACTGAAATTTATCTTTTATTAGAAAAAGTATATGGAAATGAATTTTTATCACTTGCGCGGGTTTTTGAGTGGTGCCAAAATACTTTTCTCGATTTTTTTGTTTTTTTTTGAAATGGGAGAAACAATACTGAGATCTGAATTTAAGAGAGCATTAAAAGATTTAAATGGCATAAAGACTCCTGGAATAGAGGCTCCTGGCATAAAGATACCTGTAGAATTACTGCGCAATGCAGGTGAGGAAGCGATTGATAGATTATACAAACTGGTGTGTAATATTTATGAAAAAGGGGAATTTCCGTCAGACTTCAAAAAAAGTGTTATAGTCATGATACAAAAGAAAGCAGGGGCTGATAAATGTGAAGAATACAGAACAATTAGTTTAACTAGTCATGCATCAAAAATCTTAACTAGAATTTTATACAGAAGAATTGAGAGGAGAGTGGAAGAAGTGTTATGAGAAGACCAATTTGGTTTCAGGAAAAGTATAGGGACAAGGGAAGCAATTTTAGGCCTCCGATTAATAGTAGAAGGAAGATTAAAGAAAAACAAACCAACATAGTTGGCGTTTATAGACCTAGAAAAAGCATTCGATAACGTAGACTGGAATAAAATGCTCAGCATTTAAAAAAAATTAGGGTTCAAATACAGAGATAGAAGAACAATTGCTAACACGTACAGGAACCAAACAGCAACTGTAATAATTCAAGAACATAAGAAAGAAGCCGTAATAAGAAAGGGAGTCCGACAAGGATGTTCCTTATCTCCGTTACTTTTTAATCTTTACATGGAACTAGCAGTTAATGATGTTAAAGAACAATTTAGATTCGGAGTAACAGTACAAGGTGAAAAGATAAAGATACTACGATTTGCTGATGATATAGTAATTCTAGCCGGGAGTAAAAAGGATTTAGAAGAAACAATGAACGGCATAGATGAACTCCTACGCAAGAACTATCGCATGAAAATGAACAAGAACAAAACAAAAGTAATGAAATGTAGTAGAAATAACAAAGATGGACCACTGAATGTGAAAATAGGTGGAGAAAAGATTATGGAGGTAGACTTGTTATTTAGTTATATTTAAAAGAAGAGACAGACTTATAGGCCACATACTAAGGCATCCTGGAATAGTCGCTTTAATATTGGAAGGACAGGTAGTAGGAAAAAATTGTGTAGGCAGGCCACGTTTGGAATATGTAAAACAAATTGTTAGGGATGTAGGATGTAGAGGGTATACTGAAATGAAACGACTAGATAGGGAATTTTGGAGAACTGCATCAAACCAGTCAAATGGCTGAAGACAAAAAAAAAATTTTTTTTTGAAGACGTAATGATTTTTATTATTCGTAGAATTTATTTTATAAGATAAATTTGGGACAATTTTTAATTTTTATTATAAAAAGTTCTTTACAAATAATATTTTTTATTGATTACGTATTGTGTAATTTGTATTTAATGTAATTAGACACAACAATACGTTAAACTAAGTTATTTAATCGAATATCAATTTACTAAGACTAAATATTGTGTTAGTATTTCATTTTGTTGAAATTCGTTAATAATGTAGCATAAATTTAGTTCTTCGTCAATTAATTTAGTTTAATTTCAGTAGCAGTTGTTGAGATGTTAAGCAAACTTTCAGTTGATAAAATTATCATTTTTCCTTTACATCCTTTTGAATTATCTGTATTTTGATTATCGAGGTTTTTATTATACAATATTATTGTGTTAGTTGAAAAGAATGGTACTTGGTTCTTCATTCTTCTTCTCCACGCTTCGCTTGCTTTCTTTGTATCGTATTCTCTTTCTATAAAACTACAATAAACTCAATTTCAAAGTATAAACTTAATAATATTGATTCCATGTCAGCTACTACGATACTGTTAACTGTAACTTACTAAAACTAAAACGAGCCTTTTATCCGGTGTTCTAGAATTGAAACTTTGAGTAATAAGGAAAACTTACTAAATATCACTTATCTTTTATCTCATCATGTTCCTTTTTTCATTTTTTTTTTATCTTTTACTCGTTCATTTACAGTAAGTACATCCTAAGTTTTGATTTTATATATCAATTTAGTATCAATTTAATTGAAAAAATATCATTTCCCAGTAATTTTACATTTCTCTACATAAAACTCATCTCTTTTAAGTTATAAACGTAGACTTTTTGTTTAAATTAAAAAAAAACCCTTAAATTTATGTTAAATTAACTGAAATTTCTCTATAAAATGTTCTTTTTATCATTATTTATGGTTCATTGTTGACAACTGATTTACTTTTATCGACTTAATAATATTATTTGTGGTGTTGGATGCTCAATATATGTAAATGAAGAAGCCCACTTTTGGAAACTGCCAGATGTGGCTAATGTCTACACGGCAGAACTCACTGCAATTCAGCAAGCTCTTCGCTACACTGAACACTATTGCGAAGAGAGAGTGCTAATATGTTCCGATTCATTAAGTGCACTCGTCGCAATTCGGAACAAGAACATTAAGGATGTCCTAATTGCAAACATCCTGTCCATTTTATACGTTCTAAAACAACGAGGACAGCGATGCGTATTTGTATGGACTCCGGGGCATAATGGTATTACAGGTAATGAAATCGCAGACGAAGCTTCCAGAAAGGCAACAGTATGCGATGATTTGGATGCATTTCCTGTAAGAGTGGCAGATGTTAAAAACCGTCTAACAAACATAGTAAGAAACAAGTGGAACGCTGAATGGAGGAGTTTAAATACAAAATTAAACTCAGTAAAAACTTCTCCTTATAAATGGAAAAGCGACTTTAAGTTGACTCGCCGTGAACAAGTAGCGGTGACCAGACTTAGAATCGGTCACACGCATTAACAAATTTATATTTTTTAACCGGCGAAGTGAGACCAATGTGCGGTGTTTGTAATAAAACACTGACAATCAAGCATGTAATAGAAGATTGTACTAAATATGAGGACCTCAGAAAGAGGTTCCGTTTTACAAATAATATTAGTGCTGATCTGGATAATGGAAATGAAGAAAATATAGTTGCATTTCTACACGCCAGTGGAGTTCTTAAAACTCTATAAAATGAAAGTTTAAAACTGTGATAAAAGATACTCTAAGCGGTAGTTTATATATATATATATATATATATATAAAGAAAGAAATGGTATTGATAAGTTTAATTTTAATTTTAATTGCATGTTCTTTTGAGATCCTTATCTCAAATTTTAATATCGGGGCCCTTTACACCCCGTAAGTGTTTGTGATTGTCCTTGTCTTTTATTTCTTAAATGTTTTGTGTAGTTTGTGCTTTTAAATAAAACGTAAGGGCCCTTTACACCCTTACATATGACGATCCAGATGGTGATAGTAATTTCTTTTAAAGATTGTGACGAGGGCTAATGATCTTAGCAGTCGATGCCCGTAAAATTCCAGATAAAAAAAAAAAAAAATTATATTATAGAATCTTCATTCATATTAGCTGAATTAACAGGCGTAGCTTTTTTTATATTTTATCAGTTTTTAATAAGATAATATTTAATAGATAAATAATATATTTTTATACAAAAGAAAGTAATATAACCTCCATTACTATCTTTAGATATTTAAGATATTTACAAAGATATAATAATAATCTTATCAAACATGACCCGTTGGTATGATTATACAATAAATAATTAAAATATGAAACCCACTTACTAATATTATATCCTTTCTTTTTTTTCCTGTTTATCCTCCGGTAATTACCTTTCAGATAAATACTTCAGAGGATGATATGTATGAGTGTAAATGAAGTGTAGTCTTGTACATTCTCAGTTCGACCATTCCTGAGATATGTGGTTAATTGAAATCCAACCACCAAATCCGTGTAGAAATAACTGACTTTACTAGGACTTGAACGCTGGAATTCTCGACTTCCAAATCAGCTGATGTGGGAAGACGTGTTCACCACTAGACTAGAATAATAATTCTACTCATGACGACACAGTTTTGGTTAATTAAAAATATTGTACGTTCCTGATGATGGAATACGTTTACGAAAGCGCTAGGACGTATTAAAATATTGTTGGTAAGTGGGTTTTATATTTTAATTATTTATTTACAAAGCTGATATACTGAAAATCAAAAATTTTATTAAAATTTGTATACTATACCAATGTTAGGTATTAATTCAGAGAGTGAGATGAATTGACAATTTTTTTATAGCGTGTGAAAATGCCATCCTTGACTGAGATTCGAAACCGGGATCTCCAGATGAAAGGCCGAGATGCTACCACTCGCGCCACGGAGGCCGGACATATACATATACTACCATTTTTTTTTTCTGTTTAGCCTACGGGAATCACCGTCCCTTCATATAATGAAATGTACGAGTGCAAGTGAAGTATAATCTTGTACAGTCTCAAGTTGGCCATTTCTGAGATGTGTGGTTAATTGAAATCCAACCACTAAAGAATACCGGTATCCGCGATCTAGTATTCAATTCCGTATAAAAGTAGGATTTGAACCTTAGAACTCTCGATTTCGAAATCAGCTGATTTGCGTTGATGAGTTTACAACTGGACCATCCCGTTTAGTTGATATGGAAAGCTTAGGATTCTGTAAAATACCTTTGGTTTGTAAAAAACGAACAATATTTTGATTATCTGGCACCTCACGGATTTAGCCAACCAAACTATTGTCGGATGAAAAGAAGAAAGATCTATAAGTACAGCAAACTCGTGCAATAAAATATTGAAATAGTTGATTGCACCCACAATAGCCAGCGGAATAATTATAACACTGTGTTCAGTTTTTGTCAAGGTCACAGATACGACGTTGTTCGAGAGCCATAAGTTTGTCGACATCGCATAAACCGGACCGGAATTTGTCAACAAATCAGTAACGGTTTTATCAACATACGAACGAAATTACATCATCATTAAAATAGCCCAAGATTATTTATTATTACAATTCTGTTTAGAGCGGGGGAATGACGATGTCAGCTCTCAGTAGAACATTTGTGTTGATACAAAGTTTTTTTGTTATCAATAAATCATCGGACTAAACTCTTTACAAGTTTTAAATAATCTAGAGACTTTATTTAATTCTTACTTACTGTTTGTGGCTGTTTCTGGATTTTCAGAATATAATAAAAAATCAGCTAAAATTAGATTTTTTATAAATAAAATGTGCTCGATAAAATTTATCGTGCTATGTTGTCAAGCTGTACGTTAATTATGTGTTTGAATTCCTGTATTTTTTTATTTCTGAATGTAATGTTTGTTCAATGCTGATTATTATACAACCCACCGAGTTGTTCTAGTGGTGAACGCATCTTGACAAATCAGCTAATTTGGAAGTCGAGAGTTCCAGCGTTCAAGTCCTAGTAAAGTCAGTTATTTTTACACGAATTTGTATACTAGATCGTGGATACCGGTGTTCTTTGGTGATTGGCTTTCAATTAGCCATACATCTCAGAATTTCTTGAACTGAGACTATACAAGATTATACTTCATTTATACTCATACATATCATCCTCATTCATTTTCTTTGAAATATTATTTGAACGGTAGTTACCGGAGGTTAAACAGGAAAAAGAAAGAAAGACTCAGAAAGATTTTGTTTAGTTTTCTGTTCTTTTAGCATAAATATTTACCGTATTATTTTTCTTTAGTTTAGTATAATCGAAGCATAAAATCTTCTTGCGATTCTGGTATAATTATAAATTTAACAAACTTTAAATAGTGTTAATGTGTTTTATTATTTTTTTATTTTCTCTTTCGTAATAGCTACACAATCCGGACCATCAGATCCTTTCAGAATAGACTGGTTAAAATATCGTATAATTATTACGAGAGATAAGATAAATATTTTTTTTTTGTCTTCAGTCATTTCACTGGTTTGATGCAGCTCTCCAAGATTCCCTATCTAGTGCTAGTCGTTTCATTTCAGTATATCCTCTACATCCTACATCCCTAACAATTTGTTTTACATATTCCAAACGTGGCCTACCTACACAATTTTTTCCTTCTACCTGTCCTTCCAATATTAAAGCGACTATTCCAGGATGCCTTAGTATGTGCCCTATAAGTCTGTCTCTTCTTTTAACTATATTTTTCCAAATGCTTCTTTCTTCATCTATTTGCCGCAATACCACTTCATTTGTCACTTTATCCACCCATCTGATTTTTAACATTCTCCTATAGCACCACCACCAGATAAATATTAGCAATTTAATATTGCACTTTATTATTTAATCCTAAATAATTTACATAAAGACATTAGTAATTTAGAAAATTAAACAAGTAAGGTTTCTGCTTTCGAAATATGACCCGGTTTTTTAAGTAATATATATTTTAATTAATTAGTCCGGATTTAAGAAGTCCGAATAATTGGATATCTGGAAAATCATCATTAGAATCCGTGTGCTATTGTACTATAATCAGCTGATTTCAATGGTATAAAGTACAGTAGGATCATAGATAAAAGAGAAATAATTGACATAGTATCTAGATTCGTACGAAATGGAAGTTCAAAGATAAAAAAATAATTAATAGATCTTTAAATTTATGAGAAGTAATGATTAATGGGTTGTTAAAAGATAAAAATACTATTCCCTATATTATCATGATAATTTATGAAATGTTGGGTGGAGCCATTATAATATACCGCCACATCTCATCACTGTCAATTATTTAGGTTGTAAAAGGTTGCAAAAATTTTAATTAAAATCTAAAATTATACATTTTTTTTTAATTTTTTAACCGTCATCATAAATAGAAGTTGAGGGAGAAGAATGTATAAAATATTTACGATAGATTTGATGATCTCCGTGGCGGAGTGGTAGCGTATCGGCTTTCAATCCGGAGGTCCCGGGTTCGAATTTCGGTCAGGGATGGAATTTTTCATGAAAGATTCCACTTCTATATTCCTATGTAAAAGCTTCTCTTAAAGCTTTTTTGGTGAATAAATCCATAAAGCAAAAAATAATTGAAAAAGAAAGAAATTAATTAATGCTTATAGAACATTAAGAAATGAATAATTTTAAACAAGAGTAAAAACTACAACATATATATATATATATATATATATATATATATATATATATATATATATATATATATATATATATATTCCCAATATAAAGCGTAAATTTAGCTTAAAAATATCTAAATCGTTAAAATTTCCAGTTCAAATTGTTCACAACCGTGTAATCTACCTCTTTTACTCAGGTTAAACAGATAGAAATTATCTGAAGAGTAATATCTGTACCTATAAAGCAACTAATCATGATTGAATCTTTTATAAATGCCCAACAAAAATACTAAATATAAATTGATGAAAATCTGCATATATATTCTTCTTATGGTATAAGTGAACAGAAAAAATCTATTGTGGACACCACATGACATCATTGTACGCCTATTTAAATTATATATACCCTTTTTTTTTTTTTTAATAAGAGGTTAATAATTAATTATTAAATCAATACATTTAAATTTAAAAAAAGTTAAAAAAAGAAAGAGTAAATAAAGTCGGATTCGAGCCGATGTGCCTTCCCACTGGACGATCCAAATATTTCATTAATTAAAATTTTATTTGGCTATAATAATGGAACCAATGAAAATAATTCCCACTTATGATAAATTGTTGTAAAGTTCAATGAAGGCTTATTACTGCAGGTATGAAAAAGTCTAAAATCTAATTTTTTTTAGATTTTCAGCTTTTTTGGACACTTTTAGTTCAGTCGATTGCAATCAAAAGGGGAAATGCACAACTAGGTTTTACAACAGTCCTAAATCTAAAATTTCAACATCCTACAACTAATCATTCTTGAGTTATATACATATGTACGTACATATGTCACATTGAAACTAGTCAAAATGGATTCTGGGATGATCAAAATGGATATTTCCGTTGAAATTTGAAAACCGGAATATGACGCGATCACAAGATTTCCCTTAGGAAAATCGATAGCAGGAAATAAAAAGTAAAAATCGATAGCATCCAAATCAGGAGATCTAGCAGGTCATGGTACTGGCCCGCCTTTTCCGATTCAATTCTTTCCGTATGTAATGTGGAATAGTAGCTTTTATTTTCTGTTTAGCCTTCGGAACCACCGTAAACTATCACCTCAGAGGACGAATGACCATAATATGTATGAATTTAAATGAAGTATAGTTTTGTACAGCCTCAGGTCGACCGTTCCTGAGATGGCAATTGAAACTTAACCACTAAAGAACATCGGTATACACGATCTAGTATGCAAATCAAGTAATTAACTGCCTTTACTAGGATTTGAACCTTAGAACTCTCAACTGTTGAAGCTCTTGAATGTTGTGTAGCTACCTCACATGCAATGTGTAGTTTGCTGGTTCATCGTCGTGCTTGAGGTAGCAGTTATTTTTTCTTTCCAATGAAAAATCTACTAAAAGTAGAGGGAGTTCATTTTCTATAAACTGCCCATAATTATTGGCTCGTCCGTACGTAAAAATCATATCCCAATCTGCTTACGATAAGAATATTCGAACCATTTTAAATATTAAAACCAATAAATTGAATGCTTTTAACAGTGTAAATTTAAACAGTAACAATAGCTCCAGATAATATTTAAAAAAATATCAGCTGATTAATAAAAGTTTGATTTTAATTTATCTCTTGTTTTTTAACAAGATATGATTGTAAAATCACGAATGAAGTTTGGGGTGCGTTAGTTCGAAAATCCTGTTATGCAAATAATGATTTAATGTCTGTAATTTTGTTATTTTATGAAACAAGTAATAAAAACCAAATATGCTACTTTGATTAAGATATAAAAATTTTTTGACTTGTGGTTTTTTGATTAAATTTATTGTTTTCACTTTATTTGGATTTAAAAATGTGAAATGGCCGCCATTATGGAAAATATTATTAGATAACGTTGTTTATTTTTCTAACAACAGATCTTTATCTTTGTAAGTTTCTTGCCAAATGTCTACATAGTCAAACCATTCTGGAAATAAAAATTATTTAGTGTAAAAAACAAAATAGCAGCTAGCGGGAAAGCAAAGCATTTCCGGTCCCACATTTATGGGAACCTTTTTCTTTATTTTAAAGCACGAAAAACCACTGCAGAAGTTTGGCGGACTATTTTAGAAACACCCCCTCAAACTATCTCTCTCTCTCTCTCTCTCTCTCTCTCTCTCTCTCTCTCTCTCTCTCTCGCTCTCTCTTTCTCTTACTCTCTCTACATATATATATATATATATTAATCCGATCAACCTAAGTACAGAAAAATAAAATAGGATGAAACCTATCTTATTGCATAATTCAAGGAAGCGCTCTTCCTTGAGCGCTCTTCGCGAGTCCCTTGCATCATCAGTTGCTCTATATATTTTTTCAAATCATTTGTATGAAATTACACAGTATAATTGAAATTAAAAATCCTATACTTTACGTAAGATTTAAATTTTTAAAATATCTTTTATAAAATTAAAATCGTTTGAATTTGAATTTAACAGATTTAGTTTGTAATCTTTTTTGATTTTAATTTGGTAAAAGATCTTTTAACAATTTTAAAATTTAAATCTTATGTATATCTTTTTATTTTAAACAAAATTACATTTTATTTTTAAAAGCTTTTATTTATCTCTCTTTAGGAATAATCAAATCAATAATCAAACTGCTATTACTTTTGATCTATCGTATGAAAATCAATGAAATTTGGTACACGTATGTAACTTCGATTTGTAAAAATAAATATTTTTTCCTTTTTTTTAGTCTTAAAAAAAAACAAAAAAAAAAAATTAAAAAATATATTTGATTACATTTTGACGTTAATCTGAAAAATTATTAATTATTATCATTATTTTAATTGTAATCGTAATTATGAATTCATTAAATAAAAATTCATAATTAATTAAAATGAAACTTTTAGCGGAAAGAGTGCGTTCATTTTGGCTTAGATAACAAGCAGAATTCTAAGATGAACTTCAACTGTGTGAGAACACGTACAAAGAAAGCGAGTGGGTGCATATTCCCAGATTGTTACTTGTAGCTAGTCAGTCTCAACTGGAGAGGTTCCAGCAGACCTTTCCGCCATCTCTTGTCATTATTGAAAATGAAAATGAAGATTAATTGTTGTAAAAATAAATGTTGTGTTGTTTTAAATAAATTATAAAAACTGCGCCACGATTTTATTTAACTAAATATTTTCATTACTTTTAATTTTAAAATTTAATAATTATTGCATTTATTTATTCGTCATTTATTAGGTATTTATATCATTTACTTTTTACTTTTCAGTACATTTTTATATTTAATATATTTTTTTTTTTAAATTCTCAATTTAATTTAATTCTTATTCTTTACTTTTTAGAGGGGATTTCTAATTTGTTTCCTTTTTTTATTAATGTTAATGTTAATATTAGTTAAATTAAAGCTTTTTTAAAAAATAATTTTTTATACGTAATCAAATATAATTTTTGTATTTTTTTTTTTTTTTTGTATTTTTTAAAATTGGTTAACTGGTTGGTAAAGTTATGGGAGAAAATTGATGTTGTTGTAATTTTGAATCATAATTATTAGATTTATTATTGTGAGAAAATTATTACTTAATTTGATACTAATTTACAATACTAGAATTAATAATAAATAAAAACAATTAATATTTCATCGAATTCAACGTAAATTTGAGGACATAAAAACAGATACATAATTACAAAATCAATTTTCTGCCCTATTTGTTAACCGATTTAAAAAAATAAAATGTCATTTTGTTCAAAATAAAAGACTTAATATTGTATGAAAATATAAATTTTGATAAAACTATTATTTATGGAGATATAACGGATTGAAAAATAAACACGGCCGCCATTTTGTAATTTTCGAATGTATTTAAGTCTTGATTTTTTATAATGTTAAATCTTTATTACCAAGACGCTTACCAAATATTAATGTGATTCGGCTATCCGAACTTGAGATATAAAGTTTTATATAAAAATAAAAAAAATTGCGGACAGGGGGAGAACGAAGGAGAAATTGCCATTTTTCCTAAGGATTTTTTTGTTTAGTTTTACAAGCAGAATCCAGAAATGTATAGCCAGCCCACCATTGTAGAAACACCTATATATATTGGGTATTTCCCGGTGTATCTTACATGTATGTGTAAGATATTTATTCCCGTTTTTGTGCAGTGAAATATTCCATCACTTTTAATAAAATAATTTTCCGAATAATTCCTTTATTTCATATATTACAACAAAAAAATCTCGTTTTGTACAAAACAATTTTTCTGATGACTCAAAGTCTTTTTTTATAGTTCCATTTTTTTTTACGCATCCTACAATAGTTTTTTTTTTTTTTTTTGCGTATCCCTTTATAGTTGATCGTTCATTGGAAGATATAATTTTATCTTTATTATTTTCGATAACAGATCAAAAAATATTTTACTTAATTTATACTATTTTCTCAATCAAAATAGCAATCTAGTTTACGATTTTTAAATTACATTTTTGTAACCAAAGAAAGCAGGGGCAGATAAATGTGAATAATACAGAACAATTAGTCATGCATCAAAAATCTTAACTAGAATTCTATACAGAAGAATTGAGAGGAGAGTGGAAGAAGTGTTAGGAGAAGACCAATTTGGTTTCAGGAAAAGTATAGGGACAAGGGAAGCAATTTTAGGCCTCAGATTAATAGAAGGAAGATTAAAGAAAATGAAGCAATATACTTGGCGTTTATAGACCTAGAAAAGGCATTCGATAACGTAGACTGGAATAAAATGTTCAGCATTTTAAAAAAATTAGGGTTCAAATTCAGAGATAGAAGAACAATTGCTAACATGTACAGGAACCAAACAGCAACAATAACAATCGAAGAACATAAGAAAGAAGCCGTAATAAGAAAGGGAGTCCGACAAGGATATTCCCTATCACCGTTACTTTTTAATCTTTACATGGAACTAGCAGTTAATGATGTACAAGATGATTATTGATTAGTACAAGGTGAAAAGATAAAGATGCTACGATTTGCTGATGATATAGTAATTCTAGCCGAGAGTAAAAAGAATTTAGAAGACCAATGAACGGTATAGATGAAGTCCTACGCAAGAACTATCGCATGAAAATAAACAAGAACAAAACAAAAGTAATGAAATGTAGTAGAAATAACAAAGATGGACCACTGAATGTGAAAATAGGAGGAGAAAAGATTATGCAGGTAGAAGAATTTTGTTATTTGGCAAGTAGAATTACTAAAGATGGACGAGGCAGGAGCGATATAAAATGCCGAATAGCACAAGCTAAACGACCCTTCAGTAAGAAATATAATTTGTTTACATCAAAAATTAGTTTAAATGTCGGGAAAAGGTTTTTGAAAGTATATGTTTGTAGTGTCGCTTTATATGGAAGTGAAACGTGGACGATCGGAGTATCTGAGAAGAAAAGTATAGAAGCTTTTGAAATGCGGTGCTATAGGAGAATGTTAAAAATCAGACGGGTGGATAAAGTGACAAATGAAGAGGTATTGCCGCAAATAGATGAAGAAAGAAGCATTTGAAAATATATAGTTAAAAGAAGAGACAGACTTATAGGCCACATACTAAGGCATCCTGGAATAGTCGCTTTAATATTGGAAGGACAGGTAGAAGGGAAAAATTGTGTAGGCAGGCCACGTTTGGAATATGTAAAACAAATTGTTAGGGATGTAAGACGTAGAGGGTATACTGAAATGAAACGACTAGCACTAGATAGGGAATCTTGTAGAGCTGCATCAAACCAGTCAAATGACTGAAGACAAAAAAAAAAAAAATTTTTGTAAATGGTTTTTAAGTTAATATTATTTTTTTAAATTTTCAATAATAATTTCGCATATTATTATATTAATTTTTTTTCTTAACATCCTGGACCAACGTTAGGTATCATTTCAAAGATGAGATGAACAGATAATTTTATAGCGTATGAAAATACTATGCGACCGGAATTCAAACTCGGGACCTCCGGATGTTAGGCCGAGACGCTACCACTTGTGTATTCTTTGTAAGGTGATTATATAACAATAATTTGAATTTAAAAGGTACATCGCTGTTGTCCGCATTTATCTTTTGAATTTCTTCTGGGTAACTTGTATGTCATTTAATCGTATAGTTTTCTTCATACCATTATCCAAGATTCTTTTGTAATGTGGAATCCAGACCACTGCTTGTTTAGGTAAATTGTAATGCTGAACATGACCATACCAAGTAAATTAATGTCTTCCATAATCGAAGTTTTTAGTCCCTTCTTCCTTTTTTTTACCTCCGGGACCACCGTTAAGTATTATTTAAGAGGATGAGATGAATGATGATTTTTGTAGCATGTGAATATGCCATGCTGACCAGGATTGGAACCTGGGATCTCCGAATAAAATGCAGAGACGCTACCACTCATGCCATGTAAGCCGACAGATCTTCACAGTCCCGTCTGTCATTTCTTATCTTCATTTCTGATTATCCGCTCGTGAATTCCTTACAGATCGTCAAGGTGCATCCATTTTTTGTATATTTTAGCATTCTCTTATATCTCATGGTAATTTTATAAATCTTGCAGTTTTTATTACTTAAGTATTCTTAGCTTCTGGTTATATCTTTACTCCACAAAACTTCATTTTGATATTTTATCGCTCGCTTTTCCACTATTATCCTTTCTCTTTGTCTCTTTCTCATCTCTTATCGTCTTTTTTAATATTATTGCTAAATACTTTCATAGACTTTTATCTCTTCTGAAGTGCAAATTTTGAATTTCAAATTAGATACCCAAATATTTAATCTTTTGGGTGTTTATTGTATTATAATTTTAGAGGAAATGAATATTTTGGTTAAGTAACATTAAAAATCATTTCTGCTGTGTAAAGTTGCTGGTCGATACGAAACTAGTTTTATAAGATAAGAAATGCTGGGTTTTGCTCTGTTTTGTCCTTTTTATTAAATAATCTTTAAACATATTTCTTTATTTGTATTTAAATTACGCCTGTATTAATAAATAAAATCCTTAATAATTGTTAATTTTATTTTAATTCTAATTTTGGACGTCTACAATTATAAATATTATTAAATTGTCTGTGTGTGAATGTTCACGCACGCGTATTTTTTAACACGATCATAAGTAACAAGTGTTGCATGAAAAAGCTTAAATACTGAAGCTTGAATAGTGAACATGGACCACTGAAAATTGATTTTTGGGTGGGGAATTTTCTCTTTCATTAAAATGTTGAAAATAGAGGGTGCTTTATCCCGAACAACGTTTTACAAAGGATATACTTTGCTATGTCTATGGTACAGTTTGATATAATGTGGGTTGGGAGGAGGTTTAGAGTTAGTGAAAGAGAGAGATGCTACGATAAGGGAGGGTGTGCTATATTCATACTAAATTGTACACTGGACTTCCAAACAACAACCGAAACTACTCTACAAAGCTTTTCTCTTCCAATTCTAAATTCCCTCTTTCCATGCTCATATGCATGTACTTCTACTATTTTATCTTTGTAATTCTCTTTTATATATATATATATATGTGTGTGTGTGTGTGTGTGTGTGTGTGTGCACATAAATGTGTGCATGCGTGCACCTAACCGTATATGTGTGTAATTTTTAATAACAAAAGACACTCGCAAAAACAATAAGGAAGAAAAAACCTTACCTTTTCAGAGATTCATTGTTATCTATTTTCTACATTGACTCTAAACAAAGTCATTGAATTTTTCTTAAATCTCTGTCTCTTCTATTACGTTCGATATCTATCATGTATGTACACACGCGCGCGCACACACACACACACACATATATATATATATATATATATATATTACGCACACATTTTGTGGTCGTGATATGTTTGAATACATCGAATGCTTTTAGTAATTCAGGGATTATTGTTAACAGGTTCCTAAGCGCACACACAGACACACACACACACACACACACACACACACACACATGTATATATATATATATTACGCACACATTTTGTGGTCGTGATATGTTTGAATACATCGAATGCTTTTAGTAATTCAGGGGTTATTGTTAACAGGTTCCTAATTATAATTGTTTTCTAGATCTTACTCTTGTAAGCAACAAAATTTTAAAATTATTTGATCAAAGTAGAAGCCAAATAATAGTACGATAAAATAATTATAATATGTGTTTTTAAAGTTTTCAAAAATGCTTTGAAATAAGTATTTAAAAGTATTCAAAAATATTTGCCGATCTCCTTGGTAGAGTGGTACGCGTCTCGGCTTTTTTCATCCCAGGTCTCCCGGGTTCGAAACCTGATCACGCATGAAATTTTTTGTGCACTATTTAATCATATTTCCATATTCTCACGTATAAGTTTCTCAATAGCTTCTGTCATGAATTTATTTATTAGCCAAAAAAATAAAAAAATATTTGGAATCAACATGACTTCCTTGTACACTTATTTTTTTACACATTTTTTGTTGCACTTCATTTAAACTTATTTCATTTGAAGTGAGATACGATTATTCAATTGTTTAATTAAGTGGAGAATTACATAATTGCATTGTGGTAGACACCACGTATCCGACACCAACGTGTCGGATTCGTAATCATGCACCATAGATTTGAATTATATATATATAATCACCATCGACTTATATATATATATGTCTTGTTTTAAACTTTTTTTTTAATTTAAATGTATTGATTTATTAATAATTAATTAACTTCTATAAAAATTGTTGAATTAAATTGTAAAGTACATAAAATGTGTTATTTCACTAATAATTTCTACTAAACATTTATAATAAACAAATATAATTAAATTAAAAAAAGTTAAAAGAAAAACAAAGGAAATGAAGTCTTATTCGAACCGATGTTCCTTCCGCTTGTATGATCATAATATTTCATTAATTAACATTTTATTTGGTTGTAACTCTGAACAACCAATGAAAATAAGTACCACTTAGGTATATCTTTATAAACCTCTTAATGAAGGCTTATTACTGCAGTTAAGAAAAAATCAAAAATCCAAATTTGTTGGATTTTGGGCTTTTTTAGACACTTTTGGTCCAGATGATTGCAATCAAAAGGGAAGGTGCACAACTAGATATTTATTATAAAAGTCCTAAATCCAAATTTCAATATCCTACGGCTAACCGTTTTTGAGTTATGCGAGATACATATGTATGTACAGACGTCACGCCGAAACTATCCAAAATGGATTCAGGGATGGTCAAAATGGATATTTCCGTTGAAATCCGAAAACCGAAATTTTCTCATTCAAAATACTTCTTTTACTTCTACAAGGAAGTAAAAAATATATTATTTACGTATATTTTACACATACTTCGATATATTGTTATATAATAATATAACAAGTACACGAATGGGTGGAGATCCCTGGTTCGAATCCCGGTCAGGCATGGTATTTTTACCCGCTACAAAAATTATCATTCATTTCATCCTCTAAAGTAATACCTAACGATGGTCCCTGAAGTTTACAAAAAAGAAAGAAGTATACACCTGACCAAAACGAGGTTTCTATTAATGAATCGGGTTTTTCCGCTAGTGATCGGTACATACCGGTCCTAAGCTAAGTTCAACGAACACACACACAGACTCACATACAAATGCCTTTTAGTAGGGTAGGATTATACGTATCATATATCGTAAACTGGAAGAGGAAAAATGATGTATTATAATAAAAACTAAAAGTATCGTTTTTATTTTCACGAACCTATGTTGAAAACACAATATAGTAACTGGAAACGAACTGAAGTGATGAATAAGTCGCAAAATATTACATCCATGTCGTGAAAACAACAAATATTCAATGCCAGGCTTACAAGAAAGATTAACGAAAAGACTGCTGTGCAGATGAGCATGAAAAATTACTTTGTACTGTATGTGATATTCAGAAATATAAATGACTTGAAATCCGCTTACCTCAAATGAAATGGATAAATAATCAAAACCCAACATTACCCGAATTTTAATTATTACCACTAGTAAATTACGTTATATTCATAAAGTTAAAATAATATCATATTCAGTTAATACTCAGACATTGATAAAAGAGAGTTAAGATATAATTACACATCCGTTTTAAAGACCTGTAATGTACATAAAAGTCATTGTCCACTATTACCGTTTTACCATTCCGTTATTATTATTAAGTGTGTGCAGTGATAAATAAAAGCGATTACTTAGAAATGAAAGTGGATATTTGTTGTTCCCCTCTCTAATCGTCTTTCATTCTTAATCTTCCAAAGACTTTACTTTTGTTCCTATAGCACATTATATAGTATAATTCACAAAGAATATATCAAACTTTCAGGAGATATTCTACTGGTGAAATAAAGAAAAAGGTACATATAAACATAAGTTTGGAAATTCTTCGTTTACGAGTATCATCCGTTGAAAGTTTCCGGCCTGATTTCTGCTCCATCGAATAAATGAAGCTAAACTGTAATTGTTGGAATCGAATTAATGGGTAAATTTATAGCACGACCACGCATTTCAGAGGAAAAAGTAAAAAGAATTCCAGAGGATTTTCAGCGTCCTAGTAAAGCCAGATATTTTTACATGGATTTGAATACTAGATCATGGATACCGGTGTTCTTTGGTGGTTGGGTTTCAATTAACCACACATCTCAGGAATGGTCGAACTGAGAATGTACAAGACTAACACTTCATTTACACTCATACATATCATCCTCATTCATCCTCTGAAGAATTATCTAAACGGTAGTTACCGGAGGCTAAGCAGGGAAAAAGAAAGAAAAGAGGATTTTCAGCGAAGACCGAAAAAGTGCAAACCGAAAACTTTTGCGATCATTCGTTTATTTTTGTTTAACTTCCGGGACCACCGTTAGTTATTGCTTCAGAGGATGAGATGAATGATTTGTAGCGTGTGTGAAAATGTCATGCCTGACCAGGATTCGAACCCGGGACCTCCGGATGAAAGACCGAGACGCTACCACTCATGCCACGGAAGCCAGTACGCCATCCCTTGTTTGGCATATATTAAGAATACGCTTGGATTTGAGGGCGTACAGATTATACAGGGCTTAGATTCAAAGCGTACAAGGTCAGGCCGACGTGGCGGGGTCACTACACATAGTTTGGGGCGGATAGCGTGAAATTTCGTAGTTAAAGAGATATATTATTGAGGATCCGAAGATTATTACTGTTGAAAGTAAGGGGTAGTTACTGGACGGTTACACGGAAGGCGATCTTGGTGATTACGAGAGTAAAACCGGTTGATATTCCAGCTTTTGAGAGACAGGAGCGTTATGCTCCTAGGAAGTCGGGTAAAGATTACATTATATTATTTTTTATCATTATTATTTTTTTTTTTAATTCCTCTATATCTGTTAATTTTTCTTTATTGTAGTAATTATAAAATCTTAACTAGAATTCTATACAGAAGAATTGAGAGGAGTGGTCTAAGTGTTAGGAGAAGACCAATTTGGTTTAAGGAAAAGTATAGGGACAAGGGAAGCAATTTAAGGCCTCAGATTAATAGTAGAAGGAAAATTAAAGAAAAACAGACCAACATACTTGGCGTTTATAGACCTAGAAAAGGCATTCGATAACGTAGACTGGAATAAAATGCTCAGCATTTTAAAAAAATTAGGGTTCAAATACAGAGATAGAAGAACAATTGCTAACATGTACAGGAACCAAACAGCAACAGTAATAATTGAAGAACATAAGAAAGAAGCCGTAATAAGAAAGGGAGTCCGACAAGGATGTTCCCTATCCCCGTTACTTTTTAATCTTTATATGGAACTAGGAGTTAATGATGTTAAAGAACAATTTAGATTCGGAGTAACAGTACAAGGTGAAAAGATAAAGATGCTACGATTTGCTGATGATATAGTAATTCTAGCCGAGAGTTAAAAGGATTTAGAAGAAACAATGAACGCCATAGATGAAGTCCTACGCAAGAACTATCGCATGAAAATAAACAAGAACAAAACAAAAGTAATGAAATGTAGTAGAAATAACAAAGATGGACCACTGAATGTGAAAATAGGAGGAGAAAAGATTATGGAGGTAGAAGAATTTTGTTATTTGGCAAGTAGAATTACTAAAGATGGACGAAGCAGGAGCGATATAAAATGCCGAATAGCACAAGCGAAACGAGCCTTCAGTAAGAAATATAATTTGTATACATTAAAAATTAATTTAAATGTCAGGAAAAGATTTTTGAAAGTATATGTTTGGAGTGTCGCTTTATATGGAAGTGAAACTTGGACGATCGGAGTATCTGAAAAGAAAAGATTAGAAGCTTTTGAAATGTGGTGCTATAGGAGAATGTTAAAAATCAGATGGGTGGATAAAGTGACAAATGGAGAGGTATTGCGGCAAATAGATGAAGAAGGAAGCATTTGGATAAATATAGTTAAAAGAAGAGACAGACTTATAGGCCACATACTAAGGCATCCTGGAATAGTCGCTTTAATATTGGAAGGACAGGTAGGAGGAAAAAAATGTGTAGGCAGGCCACGTTTGGAATATGTGAAATTGTTAGGGATGTAGAGGGTATACTGAAATGAAACGACTAGCATTAGATAAGGAATCTTGAAGAGCTGCATCAAATCAGTCAAATGATTGAAGACAAAAAAAGTTATAAATAATGATTATTTTTTAATTGAAGGAAAATTTTCTAAATAATATAAAAACTATTTTTGTTACTTTTTAAATTTTGTTTAATAGTTTTTTGTGCAGAAAAACTTTTTTTTTTTTTTTTAAATTTAATTTATAATTATTTTAGATTAATAAATTGACTTTATCTTTAAAAAAATTAATATTTAAATGACCATTAATTTTTAGGAAAAATTATGAACAAAATAAAAAATTTAGTTCCTGCCTGACCTTTTACACCTCACTTTTAGTAAATCTGGGAACATTTAATAATAACGTTCCATATCATTTGAGTTAAAATTGCAAATGATAGGTGTGTTATTCGCTAAACAGCACTAAGATTTTCATTGGTGAATGATTTAGTGTTGGGATGTGTCATAGTGACATTAGGTTGGTTAGTTATGTAAAAGAGTGGTATGGTGGGGGTTGGGAGGAGATAGATATAATAATACTATTTTAGGACAATATCGGGTGTAATAAATTTATCAACTCGTCTTCCCCCTCTACTATCTTTTCCACTATCAAAAATATTAGTCACATAAACTGTACCTCTTGCTCTATATTATTTGATCCCCTTCTCACTTCTATGGTTTTTTAACTCTTCCTCTTTTATCAACTAACCAATGTTTGCATAAATTTATGCATACAAACATTTAAATGTAGAAACTGTTGTAAATTTTCGTTAAAATGATCCCTCGTTCTTCCTATATGCCTATTGTTATTGTTGCTTGACTGTACTTTGTGATGTAATATGTAGCATTTTAATTTATTATCAACGGTTTTAAACATATATCCATCCAGGATAAATAAGTGATTTTATCTTTTTATTTCCAAATTTATTTATTTTATATTTTTTAGTATTTATATATAAGTATATATTTGCTTGACGATTTAATTTATTAATCTGTAATTCATCATAGAAGCTTTGAAGCTCATACGTAGAAATGTAGAAGTAGAATTTTGTAGCGTATAAAATATGCCATGCCTGACCAGGATTCGAATCCGGGAATCCCCGGATTAAAGACGGAAAGCTATAACTCTATCACGGAGATTTGAGGAGTGGTAGTTTTTCTCTTAGTAATAGTGATTAATTTAAAAATGAATAATTAGAATTTTTAATTAAATTTTCATATTTATGAACGCTTAATAAAGATCTATAATTCATTTTTCATTCTTGAAAATTATTTTTTTTGCTAAGCTTCATTTGATAGATTTGATTGAAGAGATTTGATTTTTTTGCAAATGTAATCAAATCATATCGAAAGAACTTTCATTATTAAAAAATTTCACGTTACAAGGAAAAAAAATATTATTCTACTAATCAGTATATTACCTTCATGTGATTAGGAATATTACATCTATCTAAGAAGCAGGTCGCTATGGATATACAGGATGATTCAAAGAAACGGGAAATTTAAAAAATTAAATAACCTTAATGAAAAAGTTTTTTAGAAAATGAATTTTATTTCATTTAATTTTACAAATGTTGCCATTTTAGGATGCATACCTTTTAGTTTACTTTTTAAAGATGACATCTTGCAGGTGACCTCCTCTTCTACGTAAACACTCACGAAGTCTCTTCGTTAAATTGTTCATGGTTTGACGTAACATCTCAATTGGAATTTCCGCAATTGATTCTCAGATCTTTGCCTTCAGTTATTCCGTTGTAGCAGGTCTACTGTGGAACACTTTGCTTTTAAGGTGAACCCGCAAAAAGTAATCGCAAGCTGAGAGATCAGGCGATCTGGGAGGCCATCTAATGTCACCGTTTCGTGAAATGACACGTTGCCCAAACAATCGGCGTACAGCTGCCGTCGATGTTCGTGCAGTATGTGACGTTGCTCCGTCTTGTTTAAACCAGGCTGTGTTAAGAATCGGTGGAAATCTCTTTTGTCGTTCCACAACAAAGGTTTCAAGCACGGCTACGTAACGAGCCGACGTCACTGTAATCGCAAGACCGTTGTCATCCTCAAACAAATAAGGGCCTATAACACCGTAAGATGACGTAGCACACCACACGGTCATTTTCTGGCTGTGCAACGGACGCTGCTGTAGCTGCATAGGATTTTCTTGTGCCCGGTATCTGAAATTTTGCTTGTTAACAAATCCACTGAGGTGGAAATGCGCTTCTTCTGACATCCACAGTTCGTGAACAAACTCCTCGTTATCGTTTATATTCTGAAGCATTACATTACAGAATTGTGCTCGCACAACTGCATCGTTCGGTTTCAGTTCCTGGAAGATCTGCAAGTTGTATGGATGGAATTGCAAGTCCTTCACTAACATTCTTTGAACACTTGAACTTAAAGATGGTGAGATACGACGGATTGACCGATGTGGACTTCGTGTGACAGCATCTTGTAAAGCTTGAACATTCTGTGGTGTAAGGACGGTTCGCTCACGGCCTGGAGGTTTCTTTTTCATTGCCGAACCGGTTTCCTCAAAATTAGATATCCATGTTTTAATTGTATGTGCTGATGGAACATGGTCGTGCCGTCCCAGATTAAAATGACGGCGAAATTCTCTACTCGCTCCCTCCACACTGTCATTGTTTTTGTAAAACGGTTTGATAGCAAATGCACGTTGCGCACCACTCCAAGGATCCGTGACAACTAAATGGCAGGTTAGGTTAGAGAGGCTGGCGTCACTTATAAAGTGGTACCAATCGCCCACGGCTACCAACACAACTTTCAAAATTTCTCGTTTCTTTGATTATATATTATATATATATATAATATATATATATTATAACTATATATATATATATATATATATATATATATATATATATATATATATATATATATATATAGTTATAATCCATTAACAGAAGAATATGTTTTTAATTGCCGGTATAGAGTTTTAAAAACGTTTTAAATACGTATTTATCTCTGGATATAGATCCATCTGTAAAAAAAAGTGTAAACTACAATTGGTTTTAGATTTTCAGGTAAATTATTACTAAATAGTAAGAACAACAGAGGTCCTAGGAAACTTCCCTTGTGGCACTCCACATTTAAAATTTTTCAAATGATGGTTTGTACTTCATACCATTGTTTTATCGAAAGACATAATTTCAAGACTGCCTTTTAACAGTTATTTGTAAGCAGTGGATCGGCGAAAATTGATTCATAAAAACAAGTACTGAACTTAACCACAACCTTTCATATTTATTATTGTGTAATGATAATTATTCTGTAATTAGGATATACCAACCAACATTAATGTAAATTTTTACGTTTAAAATCAAAATTTAAATTATCATAACTAACATTGAGATATGGAAATGTAGTTTAACAAATTTGTTAATTTTCGTAATTTGAAATTTAAATTTAAAACATTATTACTCGACAAATGAACAACAAATTATCGTCTCTTTGTTTATCAGGACTATTCCCACCCTTCTATATACCATGTCTCTTTTCTACCACCCTTTATCCTCTTGCATCATTTTATCAACCTAACTTCTCCCATCACCAACCGCACAACCTATTTTATGTATATATATAGTTGTTGTCCTAACGTTTTCCAATTTCAACTGTCACACTACTGTTACTGTTTGTCAACTTATCATTCTTCCCCTCTTCCCATTCTCTACCCGTAAACTAGTCTCTTCTCTCTCCCTCTGTTACTATAATTTACCATTCCAAAATATCTCTAAATACCATAACATACCAAAAATTTTCACTCTGTAGATAATAAATGTCTCACTTTTCTCTCTCTCTACATATATATATATATATATATATATATATATATATATATATACTGTTATAAATTAATCTGTATAATAGTTTGATTTATATTCACTATAAAACAATTCATACAAAAATACCTACTTTGGGTTCTATCTATGCATGGGTATTTTTGGTATATATTAATGCACGAAAAACGTTTCACCTATATTTCGTTTCCTATTAAAATGATAAAACAGAACTCATATAATCATCAATGTCCAACATAATTATTATAAATAATATATGTAGTTGTGCAAATATTAACTCAACTACATATTAATATTTTCATTTTATGTATTACATGTATCTATAACTCTTTAAAATACGACATATTTACAATAAAACACATATATTTACTTCTATAAATTAGGAATAAAGATTAAATTAATAATTTTCCATTGATTTAATTGTACATTTACATAATATAAAATACTACCATCCCCGTCGCGGCTTCGCTCGCTAAATATGTTTGCTTGCCTTTCCCGTCGCAGTCAATTGTTTTTTTATTTTATGTTTTTTTAGTTAAGGAACCCAGAGGTTGGTGCAGCCAGTCGGGTCACATATACAGTAATAATGGCAGGGGCTGTGTTGGTAGAGTAATTGTTGCACTTCTTAAAAAATTAAAACCCAGTAAAACACGAACACGTTTTTTAGATATTTTGTTACAGACGTTCATCACGCTGTTCTCGAGATTATTTTCTACGAATTTCTGCTGTTCTGATTCGTTGAGCTGCATTTCTTGCTGCAATTTATTCTTCCGATTCATGAATTATCTTAACACGCATGCCTCGTGCGTGCATTTTTGCTACTCGCATTGTTAAGGTTAGATTTTTTCCGCGGCATTAGACTGAAATTGAAAAAAAAATTGATAATATTTATTATTTAAATAAATAAATTAGTTGACAATTAATGAATGAATTAATTAACAATTAACAGATTAAAAAATCAAAATAAATACAAAAAAAATATAAAGTAAGCAAGAAATACTTACACGTTTTTGAGGTGGTATGAAGATTAATAAACAAAAATGTTACCTATAAGTTTTATGTTATTATTATTTTTCTGTTAAAAATTATAATAATTTCCAAACGATACATTGCACAATTATAACACAATACACAGTATAATTATATTATAAAAATCATTCACGAAAAATTAAAATAGTACTGTTTAGTACTGTTTAATAGTACTGTTATGTCGTGAACATAAACAAATATGACGTGAATAGAATGTATTATCTAGAAATTGAAACAACGCTATATACCAGATGTCTACGCAACCTTGATGTTAAACGATGTTAGAAAGTTGTACAGATGAATTAACTTACACCGCCATCTATTAGAAATTCATAGAACTAACCAATAAATACACACTATTTTCGTATAATAAACATTTAATTTGCAATAACAAATATTAAGGTAAATAATTGAGATAAAAACTATTCTATCTTTTAAGTTGGACTAAATTACAGATAGTTACGAAATTTTATCAAAATCGGTTTAGTAGTTTTGGAGTTTATCCTGAACATACTTCGTGACACGAGATTTTTATATATATATAAGATTTTATACGTTGGGGGTTATTATATGTAATTTTTACAAATGTTTCTTATTTTTGAACCCTTCTTTTTCTTTTTTAATTAAGTAAAAGTATTTAAAGTTTAGAAATATGATTTATTAACGTAAAAATGGTTTTTTTTTTTATTTGATCTATGAACAAAACTATTTGAACGTATATATACATCAACTGACAGATGTAGTCGTCATGAATTGATATAGTGAACAGTAAAAGAATTATTGATACCAATAAAGAAATGACCCAGACACTTCTATTTCTTGGCTCATAAAAGTCTCCAAGGTCCTAAAGTAATATAATAATAATGGTTACAAGTATCTAACAGTATATGTTGTATAAAGTTTTTATTTTTCTATTATTTATGAAACATTTTAACCTTATTATTAAATTATATAAAATAATAGTATAACGTATAGTCCCTCAGGTGTCTAATGCGCCACTGGAGAAATTCATGAACAGTCGTTATTTTTAAAATAATGAATATTCGTTCATTCCTTAAAATAAAAACTAGAATTATATAAAATTTGAAAAACCATGAATAATTTGGCTGTTGCAAAAGTAATAATTATCGTTATTTTATTATTATAAGAAAATTATATATAGAAAATTTTATATTCCATTATTTATGTCAAATAGAATATTTATATTATTAGTGTTATAAAATGTATTTTCAACGTTTAGATATAATGAATAACTTAATAATGCACAGAAAATACATAATAATTTCCAAGAAATGAATATAGACTTATAAAAATAGTAAAGAAAAACAAGCCTCATGTACATAAGAACATGTATATTTTCCATATGCGTCCACACACAGTAATTCTTATACAGATGTCTATTTTTAAGAAATAAATATAGTAAATCGTAAATATCTGTACAACATGAAATGTAGCAAATTAAAATTTCTTTTTTGAACATAAAAGGCATGATTTCATGCATTATTTTTAAAAAAAATATTTAATATTATAATTTCCTTTATCTTTTTACTTAAAAATGTAACGTCAAATAATTTAATAATTTTAAAAATAGTTAAAAAACTTATGTGTAATTAATTTGGGAAATAAATTATATAATTATTTTCACATTCAATTTTTTCTAGATTTTATTAATTTTAAGCCTTTGACTATTTATAACTGATAAATTTTATTTTTACAGTTAATTAGAATGAAAACTGTAGTAGTTTTTACTTTTTGCCAAATTTTACTTTATAGAATCCAGTTACTTCATCGGGACCAGGGTTTTTCAGCCTAAGGGCCGAATTGATATGAAAAAGAGATGTGAAATTAGTCTACAACTTTACACGTAAACAATAACGAAATTATTTTATTACGAAAAAAAATTATTTATACATTTATAAGTGTAAATGTAAAAAACTGCAAAAAAAATTACAATGAAATTGTAAATTGTACGGTAAAAGTCTCGCAGATATCATTTCTTTTACCCATCTGGTTGGTCTAGTGGTGAACGCATCTTCCCAAATCAGCTGATTTGGAAGTCGAGAGTTCCAGCGTTTAAGTCCTAGTAAAGTCAGTTATTTTTACACGGTTTTGAGTACTAGATCATGGATACCGGTATTCTTTGGTGGTTGGGTTTCAATTAACCAGTTATCTTAGGAATGGTCGAACTGAGACTGTACAAGACTATACACTTCATTTACACTCATACATATCATCCTCTGAAGTATTATCTGAAAGGTAAATACCGGAGGGTAAACAGGAAAAAGAAAGATATCATTTCTTCCGCTCAAAAAACAAAAATTTCTGTAATATAAATAAAACTGTTTTTAACAAAACGATACTGATATAAAAAAAAAGGTAAGACACTACATTTCAATTCATAAAAATCTGTTATAATTTACAAATTTGTTTAAAAAAATACACGTTAAATACATGTAATAGACAATAGATAATATACAATGTTTAAGCGTTCCGAATAATAATAATAATAAAAAAAATTGTTACAAAACTCTTACCGGCCCGATTTCATTTATAAATAAATTGTATTTCACGGCCAATTTTTTGTTGATAGTCATGTCATTCACTTCATATCATATTTTTCCTTTTTTAATAAAACTAGTATAATGACCTTTACGAATCGAAAATCGGTAATATTTCACTTACTGTTTTATAAGTGTAACCCTCGATTTTTATTGTTATTCGTTTTGCCTAGGTTCGGCGTAACGTTTGTGCAAATATATCACCCATAACTCACAAAACGATTAGGCGTAGAATGTTCAAATTTTTGATTTAGAACTGTTGTATACTTTCCCTTTTGATTGCATTCGACTGGATCAAAAGGTTCCAAAAAAGTTCAAAATCCAAAAAAATATGGATTTTTGACTTTTTCTTAACTGCAGTAATAAGTTCTGATTGAGTGTTTTTCAACGATTTATCATAATTGGTACTTATTTTCATCAATTCCAAAGTTATAGCGAAATAAAATTTTAGTTAAGGAAATATTTGGTATCTTAAAAGGGGAAGACATCGGTTCGAATCATTTTTTTTTTTAATATAAATATATTGATCTATTAATAATTGTTAACCTCTATAAAAATAGTTTTACTATGAATGATAATTCAATAATAACTAGAAAACAAAACAGAAATTAAAAGTTATAAATGAAATAAAATTTTATGAACTTTTCATTTTAAAAAAAATATGTATATTTAATTTATTAGGTGTACATGTGGAATCCATGTGGTGTCCACATCAGATTTTTTGTAGACTAAGACACCAGTCTTAGATTTACGAAATTTATTTTATATAGGTTTACCCGTTCCTGTTTAAAAATATTTTTTTTTTTGTGAAAATTACAAAATGGTGTTATGAAGAAAAACAAAGCAAAATAGGGCTTATATCAATATGATTTTTTTTTTTTTTGCTCATTTTGGTGTCTGGAATTATTACTTGAAGTTCGGGAAATATGTCCGGGAACACTCCGTACATACTAGGAAAGTTTTTAGTTCTACTTCTGATAACTTTATTTTCAAAACTTTTATCTTACATAGTATTTAAGTGAATTTTTTTATTATATTTACAACTAAACATTACGTGTTATATTCGCACGCTTAACAATTTAAGATTTTTCATTTATATTGTTGAAATAAACCAAAGTTTTGTTTCGTAATAAATATTACGAACTACCCACAAAGCATAACCGACAAGAAACTGGTTTGTTTTTTAAAGGTAAGGTTCGAGAATTTATAGTGTAAAATATAGATAAAAAAGATGAACCCATTTAAGTCGGTTAGCAAATGTATTTGTAATATATGTTGTTTGTTGAATTACAAACGAGTAGTGATAGCGGTGCAATTTAGGATATATGGTAGTTAGGTTTTGTATGTACGTATAAGATTACTAAAATAGTACGTTTATTTATATACGGTTAATGTAAGGGGAGGGTTTTGAGGTTATAGGTATTCTAAGTGAGAAAGGCAGAATAAGATCTTATTTGAAAAGGGATGGTTGTTTTATGGTGGACGGGTGTAGAAGAGATAGGTGTGGTTTTTAGGTACGGTTGAATAGAGGGTGGGGTTGTTAGAAATTTAGATAATTCAAAGAGGCTCAAGTTTGTGTGTATGTGTTCAAAACACATTGTATGAGTGCCGATACATCAAGTCGGTTTAGATAAAGATAGAATGACGAGAGGGGTATTAGGATGTTGTAGAAGGTTAAGCGGTGGGGAGGGGATGGACGTAGAAGGACAGCTAAAGGAGAAACTTACGAGTGGGAGAGACAGAAATACGTACGTAGGAAAGGACAAAAGGGGCGTTACCTAAAACCCTAGTTTTGGTATTACAAGCCCCCCTTAAAATATTGCCACTCGCTGCCAGTACCAAAGCAGAATGCTGTACCATATTGTGTTGTATACATCCATATATATATATATACACACACCTCGCTCTCACTCAAACTCTCTCTCTCTCTCTCTCTCTCTGTGTGTGTGTGTGTGTGTATGTTTGTGTGTGCGCGCGCGCGAGATAATACACAATACATAGCTTATGTACATATGTAAAACTAATATTTCTCTCTCAATCTCTCTCTGTCTAAAACATACTCATTCACACGTTTCTTCCTAATTTAAATGTACATAATATTTTCTGAATTCATACTTATTTCAATAACATGTTAAAACTATTGAATTTTAAGTTGTTTTCAAGAAATATGAGGACAAATGAAAAATGTAGTTGAATGTATATCAATAAAATAATAACGGTTATACCACTTGTTTATTGTTTTATAAATTTATTCCTTATATATTTTTACTTTTAATAATTAAAATCCAGTTATAATTAGAGTTTTCTTCAGTGATGCATTTTGTTCAACTCGCCTTATACTGAAACGTAAAGTATTATTTTACTGGGACTTGCTACAATACTCAATTTAACCGATTATAAGAATTTCTTAAAATATTTTATTACTTCCTTTTGTGAAATAAAAGAAGTTATCTAAACTCCTAAAACAGTAAAATTTTTAAGATTTCGGCGAGAGTTTGCCGTCAATTGAAAACATCAAAAATCAAAATTTTATTTATTTATAGTTCTTCAAAAATACATTATCAGAATCAAAAAATTACACATATGTATGAAAGGCGAGATAATAATTGTTATATATTTTTCCTACTTAATTTTTTCAAACACAACAATATACCGTTAAATATTTTTTTATTCCTACATATCGAATATAAAATATTCATAAATATTAAATATTTTAATAGTAGAAGGAAGATTAAAGAAAAACAAACCAACATACTTGGCGTTTATAGACTTAGAAAAGGCATTCGATAACGTAGACTGGAATAAAATGTTCAGCATTTTTAAAAAATTAGGGTTCAAATACAGAGATAGAAGAACAATTGCTAACATGTACAGGAACCAAACAGCAACAGTAATAATTGAAGAACATAAGAAAGAAGCCGTAATAAGAAAGGAGTCCGACAAGGATGTTCCCTATCCCCGTTACTTTTTAATCTTTACATGGAACTAGGAGTTAATGATGTTAAAGAACAATTTAGATTCGGAGTAACAGTACAAGGTGAAAAGATAAAGATGCTACGATTTGCTGATGATATAGTAATTCTAGCCGAGAGTAAAAAGGATTTAAAAGAAACAATGAACGGCATAGATGAAGTCCTAAGCAAGAACTATCGCATGAAAAGTAAACAAGAACAAAACAAAAGTAATGAAATGTAGTAGAAATAACAAAGATGGACCACTGAATGTGAAAATAGGAGTAGAAAAGATTATGGAGGTAGAAGAATTTTATTATTTGGGAAGTAGAATTACTAAAGATGGACGAAGCAGGAGCGATATAAAATGCCGAATAGCACAAGCGAAACGAGCCTTCAGTAAGAAATATAATTTGTTTACATCAAAAATTAATTTAAATGTCAGGAAAAGATTTTTGAAAGTATATGTTTGGAGTGTCGCTTTATATGGAAGTGAAACTTGGATGATTTAAAGGACTTGGACTTAAAGAATACGTGCAAGAATTAAATTTGACTTACGAAGATTTACTTAATAAATCCGAAAAATAAAAATTTGTTATTAAAGATCCGAATACCAACTTTAAAATAAGAACTTTTAATTATATAAAAAGGGTATATTCAGAAGAGATGGCAAGATCATTAAGAATGACTAAATATTGGGAGAAAGTAAAAGCTAAGAACTTAAAGGCCAAATGATCGGCAAAAAAGGGTTGAATTATTCTGACTAAAGTGGTTCTTTGTACGGCCTTAAAAAAAAAAAAAAAAAAAAAATTGGATTATATGCATTTGCATATTAAGCCCATTCTCACCGGTTATAGCATATTTTCCTTAAAATCAAGTGATGATGCATATTTTTGCTATATTTACAATATTTTTCGGTAGAATACCTTGTTATTAAATGAAATCTTACGTTGTAATCGTCTAAACCTCTTAGCTGCACGGCTCTTAGAGCGCACACGTAGCAGCCGCGGAATAGTACCTCTGACTGTTAATGTTTGCAAAAGTAAGAAACTGTTAAATAATTTTAATTACTGAATTTATCTATATGTTATTCAACTATTTACTAATTGTTTGCTGATTTTGAAATTAAAAAACTAAAAATTACTATTTAAAGTTGCATATTTTAAGCATTTTTCATGCATATTTCAAGTTTTTTATTTTTCATTTAATCCGGTCTCTAGTTATTCATATACATAAAACATTAATAAACATTGTTTTTGAATTCTAAAAATATCTTATCTTTTACTGTTATTTTTGCTTATTGAAATTCAGCATTTTATAATACAATAAATGTATATTTTAAAATCTTAAATATTTATATCTAAAGTATTTTTGGGGAACGTAAAACATAATAATTTAATGTAATAATTTTAAAATAAAAAAAAATAAATACATTTGAAATTAGCTGAGTACGCAACCATTATTATCATTAAACAGGTTGTACACCAATGAGAAAAAAAAAATTCACACCAACAGCAATAATGTAAGTATATGCGAGCAAGCAAGTAAAAAGCATAGCATGGTATTTTACCCGGGTAAATAGCAAAAATTCTCTCTAGAGAGTGAAAGAAGAAGAAAAATACCATAAAATAAAGTGAGAAAACAAGTGTAAAAAAGTAGAGAGAGAGAGAAAAACTGAATGTATTTTGAAGCATACCGCTTTGGTTTTTTTTAATATATATATATATAAAAGTATGAGGTCTAAACATTACCAAGCAGAGAAATGAGTGTATAGCAGAAGCAGCTGAGGGAACTTGTGAGCATAGAATATCGCCCTAGGATCTTCTTCAACCCGTTAGAACCCTCAACTCATTTCACTATCGTCTTTTTATTCTCATACCACTGTTAAAGTTGGTAGCACTGGTAAACCCCCATAAGGGGAATGTTTTGTCTTTAATGTATTCCAACATAACTCTGACGCTTTTCTTCATATTATATATATATATAACCACTCTACATATATTTAATATGCTGAATATATTAAAATCATATAAATAATCATTTTCACGGGAAAGTTATTATTTTTTTTTTTTATACAGGTCAGTGCATATTTATAACAGTATTATCAGTCGTACAATAATTTTTAATTTTTTTTTAATAAAAGTAAATAGAAAATTGTATTTTTAACGATCGATAAATCTAGAGCAAGTATAAAACTAACCATAATCATTCTAACCTGTCTGTAAATTTTTTTTTTAAGCTTTGTTATAAAATATTTTAATTATCTCTACAGTTACATTCTTGTGCAAATTAATGTGAAAAAGTTTATACTTTCAAAAATAATCAAATTTATTACATATAAAGAATATACATGGTTTATTACAGTATTTTTTTAGTATTTAAAGTGCGGCGTCTCGAAATTGGATTTAAGGTCCGAAATTTATTATCTCTTATGTAATGATAAAAATTAATAGTAAAATTTAAGGGAAAGACCCTTACCCCAATTCCGTGGGTAGCTAATCTTGAGTATTGTTGACAACCAGCCAATTATTATGTCTCCAAGTGCTATAAAATTGTTGACAAGTACTTTCTGGCATTCAGTAGCCTAGGCGTGGCAGCGAATTGCTGCGTAGACAAAATAAATTTTATTTATGGATGTCATATATATTCTTAGTAGTTGACGAGGTGCGTCTACACATTTTAGCAAATATATGACAAGTAAGCGGTTAGAACACGTAAGCCGGTGGTGTATGGCACCATGCTTAGTCAGCGCTCACGCTGTTAGGTGAGTTCTAGGAGCTGTGTTAGGATACTGGTCACTAAACTCTTCGAGGCTCAGTTGCCGTTTATGGTACAGATGGTCTAATGCTTTAGGGCGACCGAATGAGGTGGTGGTGGGAGAAATACCAAGCAAATGAAATAGCGAAATATAATTAATAATTTAATACTGAAATTAAATACTTTCGTTTTTTAGAATACTGACAATGGCACCTCCAAAAGTTCTTGTATGATCTGAAGGATTACTGGACAGTAAAAAGAACGTATAAAATCCTATGGATGCGGACAATGAAAATTGTCTCGCTACAACAATTTTATTTTAACAAGGGACGAGTCACTTATTCGTTTTGCAGGCCAGAGGACATTAAACTACCGGGTTGGTCTAGTCGTGAACGCGTCTTCCCAAATCAGCTGATTTGGAAACAAGAGTTCCAGCGTTCAAATCCTACTAAAGTCAGTTTTTTTTTTTACACGGATATGAATACTAGATCTTAGATACCGATGTTCTTTGGAGGTTGGGTTTCAATTAACCATACATCTCAGGAATGATCGAACTGAGAATGTACAAGAGTACACTTCATTTACATTCATACATATCATCCTCTGAAGTATTTATCTGAAAGGTAATTACCGGAGGCTAAACAGGAAAACGAAAGGCCAGGGGGCATATAAATACTTTCAGGGATCAGCGAATAAAGTCAGTAGTTCGGGAGGACTTGTTCGGCGCAGTCGTGATAACAGTGATATCAGTAAGCGTAACGAGTAAAGAGTATGTCATTAGTATTCGATTGTGAACAGAGGTTGAATACAGAAGTTGTTATTTGTAATTAGTAGTGAATCGCGAACACAGAATAGTATTTTATTTTTTTGCATTTAAACAGATTCTATATATATATATATTAATTTTTTTTAATTTTAAAGTTATAAATATTAAAATTTGTTTCAATTTTATTTATTACTAAAAATTAAGTAATTTATTTTTATATTATTTTTAAATGGAGTTTTGTTAAAACGTTGGATTTTTGCCACATTTTATTTTAGTGTCAATGTAATTTCTTACACAGAGAAGTAATAAAATGTATTTCTAACTTTATAATGAAACAATTATTTATTAATGCTATTATAAAATTAAGATTTTGTTTTTTTGTTTTTATAAGAGTTATTACTTTATGACTTTACTTAGTATATATATATATATATTTTTATCTATATTTTTTTTAAACATTTTTGATCACTTTATATGTTTCTATATCACAAAGATTTTATTAAAATTGTATATGGTGATATATTATAAATATTTAAAACTAATTAAGACATTTTAAATTTAACAACAAAAACAGGGGGATGAAAGGATTTGTTTTTTTACTTAAAAGGGTTAGTTATTTACAAAGGTATAAAGTGCAGTCAACCAAGTTGGCTGAGAGTTGCCTATCTCATAATTTAACAATTTTTTTTTTTTTTATATTTTTACTATTTATTTACCAAAATATAGTTAAATATCTTAAAAGAAAATGATGCGTAGTATACAACAAAAAATGAGATAACTGGATCAGATCGTACATATGCTTTAAATTGACACGAAATAATGCATTAATTACATACAATGATTCACAAAGAATGAAACAAACTTTGAGGCCATCTTCTACTGGTGAAAATAAAGAAGACTGTTCATATTATCGCGTGAAAACAAATATTTGGATCTTACAAGGGGAAGGCACATCAGTTCGAATCCGACGTCATTCACTTTTTTTTTTTAAATTTGAATATATTGATTTATTAATAATTGTTAACCTCCGATTAAAAAAAAAATGTGAAAAAATCAGAAGTTATCAGTGAATTAAAATTTTATGTACTTTTTTATTTTAATTCAAAGATTTTTTACAGGGGTTAATAATAATTAAAAAATCAATTATTTAAATTAAAAAAAAAAAACATATGTATATGAAGTCGGATTCGAACCGATTTGGGCTTGTTTACTGATCCGACACGTTCTCACGTATAACACATACTTACCCGAATAACGTGAAACAAAATTAATATATAAACTAATTAAGGGTGTCCCATATAAAACGCAACCCAACCTTATATTGGTAGGTATTGAAATAATAAAAAGGCATATGTAAATGTAAATGTAATTTTTATTATTACCATCCATTACCTTACATTTAGAGTAAATGTTGGAAGTGGCCGCCATCTTCTTGAATACAAGCTTCAATTCTTTTTACAGCGTTTCTTGCAACTTTTTTCAAAGTTTGTGGCAGGATATTTAATACAGCTTGTTCAATATTGACTTTCAATCGTTCAAGTGTTCGTGGTTTGTTGCTGTAGGCTTTTTCTTTGAGGTAACCCCATAGAAAAAAAACCGCCGCAGTCAAATCTGGAGATCTTGGTGGCCACAAGCCTCAACCGATAACACGATTACCAAAGAATTCCTCAACGAAATCAGAAGTTGAACCTGCTTAGTGCGATGTCGCACCGTCATGTTGTAGCCAGCAGTGTCTGTCTTCCTCTTCCAAGAGTGCGATGAACTGAAATAAAATATCCTGATATCGTTCTGCATTAATGATGTACTCGAAAAAAAATAGAACCGATTATTTTCTTCCACGATATCGTGCACCACACGTCTGACTTCTGCGGGTGAAATTGTTTTTCGTGATAAACGTGGGGATTATCAGCGCTCCAAATTGTACTGTTTTGGCTGTTTATGTAGCCATCCGAATGAAACCGTGCTTCATCTGTGAAAAATAACGATTCCATAACATTAATTCCCTCACGCAGAAATCGACGGAACCGTTGACAATATTGTAGCCGTTTTTTTTTGTCGGGCTCAAGAAGTCGATGAACCGTTTGAATGCGATAAGGTCGTAATTGTAATCGTTTGGTCGCTAGATGAACAGTCGATTTAGACAAATTAATTTCAGCAGACAAACGTCTGATCGATTTATTTGGCGAGGCGAGTAATCGGTCATTGATTTCAGTGACTGTATCTGTATTCAACACTGATGCAGATCTTTTGTGTTCCTTGTTATTAACAGAACCGGTCTCTCTAAATTTTGCGACTAACCTTAATACTGATGTTTTGTTAGAAGCTGGTTTATCTGGGTACTTATGGCGAAACAAATCTTGCACTGCGACCGCTGATTTTGTACTGAAGTACGACTCAACGATGAAAACACGTTCATCTAGCGAAAACACCATCTTGTCTCAAGGGATACACTGAACGTTATGATTGCATTGTAGTTACTATCGGTAGTGTTCTACTGCGTCGCCGCGATGTTCAGATGTTGGACAAGTCCATTTCAGTAACGAGTAGGGGAGTAAGCTTGACTTTTGAAATTTCATGGATGAGTGATTGATGGGTTGCGTTTTATATGGGATAACTAATATGGATACCACAAAAATATGTGATGCAATGTGGGGGTGTCCACCACAATGCAATTGTGTAACTATCCAGTGTTAAAGAATTTGAGGATTGTACTTAACTTTCAAATGAAATAAGTTTAAATGAAGTGCAGAAAAAATGCGTATATGCAACATTATTAGGCGTATAAGGAAGTCGTATGGTGTCCAGATCAGATTTATTCTTTAATACTATGTATGTTTTAGAACATTATTTAGAATTGTGTTTATTATTTTAGGATGTACTATGTACATTCTAAAATTCAGCAGATTCGCATATTTTTAAATTTGACACATAATACACAATAAAACTTTCATTTGTATACATTTAATTCATCTAGAATTGTGCTTGTAAAATATTATAAAAGGTTATAGTGTATATACGTATATATATATATATATATTCTGACCGAACTTTATAATAACTTTACAAACATATTTTATTAGGATCAGTTATGGAGGAAAATTAAGATAGATGTTATAGTTCAATAAACAGCCGCAAAAGAGGTACTGACGATGAAAGAGAAGATGAAAATTTAACTTACAAAATATTCAAAAAAGGAAAACATTAAGAAAATGACAGTAATAATGAAGAAAATTATGAAAAAAGTAATGGCTAAAAATGAACTTTCAAAAGAATTAAGAAGATATGTAACCAGCGGTATAGAAAAAGGTAAAAGAGCAATTCTTTACAATCTGAACTGTCTGATTAAAAAAAAAACACGAATAAGAATTAACAAAATTACGTGTACGAAAACATACAGACAAAAAAATTCTGATACAATGCGCCTAAAGAAGTTTTCACTTCAATAATAAATTCAGTTAATTCTGAAATGAATTAACTAAATTTAAAAAGTATAAGAAATTTTGTAAATTTGAACTTCAATATTGAGAAAAATAATTTAATTTTTAAACTCTATAAAAATGTGGAAGGTTCAGTGACAGAGATGCTTGATTTTATATATATATATATATATATATATATATATATATAGACGTGAGTGTGTGTGTGACGGCAGTTGTAGACCATATATATTTACTACGTTTTACTACGCCAAAATAATCAATTTAACTGCAAAGTATGGGATATATATTGAAATTAGTAATATAACATTTGTTCTTACTCTTGTACTAATATTAATACTAAAACTTTGATATTGAGATTTGATAATTCTGGTCACGTAATGCAATTGGGATCACTAATTTTACCAACTAATATATACACAAACACACAGATACACACCGTTATATGTCTAGATATATTAATTAAATTCTGATAGAATATTATTTAATTGTTAAAATAAATAATCACGTAATTTTTGAAAATATTTTCCAAATCGTTTATAATGAATTAAGTTTAATTTTTTTTTAATTGTAAAATCATTATCAGATTTAAACTTAATTTAATAAGAATTCACAGTTTCGGTGACATTTTTTGATAAAACACTTTATTGTTCGGCGAAGACTTTGCTTAGCCGTTTTAACGTCGGAAATCAAGTTTAAACAATGAGTGTGGTTGGACCAAAGGCGGTCATTCACTCGTCGCGTCTAGCTGATGAGTGAGAAAGCTGTGCAGACTCTCAAGAAGTTGATTAAGTTATTATCGAACGTTGGAGGGCCTCGTACGTCGAAGAGGAGGCTGTACGCGCATGTGGCGAACTCAATTCTTCTTTATGGTGCGCCAGTGTTGAAGAGCACCATGGCGGTAGGGCGTAACAAAACATTGTTGAAGGGAGTACAGCGCCGTACGGTTCTTAAGGTGGCGTCGACATACGCCTTTCGACTCGACTGAGGCGATGCTGGTGGTGACTGGGATGCCGCCACTTCAGCAACTGGTGGCGGCTCGTGCGCAAATTTATTAGGGTATGTTTAAGAACGATGCCAACAGAACTGTCTACAGGGATTGGGAAGCCAGGTGGGATGCGTCCACGACAGGGAGGTGGACGCATCGTGTTTGATCGGCTCACATTGAGCCGTAGGCCGAGAGGAAGTTTGGCGAACTGGGATTCTAGCTGACACAAATCCTAACCGGTCATGAGGTCTTTCGTTCGTACCTGTGTGGACGAAGAAGAGCTAAATATCACTTCTGTCCCTACTGTCGGGAGTTAGACACGCCGAAACACGTGATATTCCAGTGCCCGCGGTGGGACGAGAACGCCGCGACTGTACTGCCGTAACTGGGCATCTCGAAGTGGGGGTCCATCGTTAGAACGATGTTACCAAGTTCGGTGGACTGTAACGGGGTTTGTGTTTGGAAAACTGTAACTGAAATATCGTGAAGCATGGGAGTGAGGGACAGCTCCGTACGGAGCTGCCGTTCGCCCGTACTTGCACGGGTGGACGATGGTCATGAAGTGCGGGGACTCTCGAGCCCGTATGCTAAAAGACTGAGTCTCGGCGGGGTCGTCCCTTCGGGGGTGTCCCCGTTAGAGGCGAAGCACAAAGGACCGAGTCCCGGTTACCTTTATTAAATTTTCAACTTAAAAGGTCTAGGGGGTGAGGTTGTAGAACAAGTTCACCTTCAGCATCTCGAAATTTCCCCTTATTTTTCTTAGGAACATTTGTTAACCATTAATAAATAATATTTGCAAAATAAACATTTGAAAAATTGTCCTCCCACCACCAAACGATTCTCTAAACTATTGCTAAGTGGATATACTGAGTCAATAATACCCCATTACACCACAAGGAGCGCTAGTGTAACACTGATGTACTAAATTAAGTTGTACGTGTAAGCCGCTGACGGGAAAATCCTACAACTGTGTCAGCTTTTTTATTAAAATTTCTTATCATATATGGTATTTTGATAACTTTGAATTCTGTTCTAAATATATTTTGATATAAATATTGGTATTTATAAAGAATATGTATTTTTAAATTAATAAAATTAATACTTAACCTGATTTTCTAATCTTCTAATTTATCAAAAAAAAAAAAAAAAACTTTTATGTATTACTTTTAAAAGTCTAACAATTTTTTTTTTTTTGTATTATAAAAAAACCCTCAAAATTTACATCAAGTAGGTCGTACAAATTCCAATTTAGAAAATTGTTCACTGTAAAAATAATATTCATGTAACTTTTTGAGAATATCAGAAAATGTTTCAACAATATAATCTAAAAAAGATTCAGAAATGTAAAAAAAAAAAAAAACTGTTATTCCATTATCGAGATATTTTGTAAAATAGGTCAAACGTTGTCGGATACCATTATTATGAGTTAAGAAGAAAAAAAATTAAATAAAATTAAGTGAACTTTAAGGTTCTTATTTTTATAAAGCAAGATAAATTTATGAAACAAAAAGGATTTAAAACTATTTACTTATATTTCAAAACTGCATTTAAATCTAGATATTTTACAACTAGATTGACAAAGAAAGTATAGTGTGAGTTTTTAATATATAACTATTTATATCAGATCTCTACTTAGTTATATTGTATAGAGTATTTCAAAGTGGGTATTTTGTTATATGCTTTACTTTATTTCTTTTCTGTTTAGCCTCCGGAATCACCGAAAGGTATTACTTCAGAGGTTGATACGTATGAATGTAAATGAAGTGTAGTCATGTAAAGTCTCTGATCGACTATTATTGAGATGTGTGGTTATGCTACTTCAAAGTTAAAAAGAGGAACTGTAGTAGTATTTCCCTATTCTTTCTTTTTTCTGTTTAGCCTCCGGGAATTACCGTTCAAGTATTACTTCGAGGATGAATGAGGATGATATGTATGTGTTTAAATGAAGTGTAGTCTTGTACAGTCTCAGTTTACCATTCCTGATATGTGTGGTTTATTGAAAAACCTAACCACTAAAGAATACTGGTATCCACGATCTAGTATTACAATCCGTGCAAAAATAAATGACTTTTCTAGGGCATGAACGCTGGAACTCTCGACTTCCAAATCAGCTGATTTGGGAAGACGCGTTCACCACTGGATCAATCCGATGGGTAATGTAGTATTTCTCTGGAACAATCAAAAGTAACTTGAAAACTGATAATGAATATTGTTGTTAAATTAAAATAAAATGATAAAAAGTTCTTTATAAAAAACCCTCTTGAAAGCCAATTTTTTTATTTTATTTTGTTTTCATGTTTTAACTTATATCATAACGAACCATGCTTGGAAATTACCCCGTTAAAAATTTATCGATCTTAAATTCTGAGTAACTAATGAACTATTCAACCAATCTTCATCAAATTTTTACATGCATAACTACAGATACACTACTATAGCATATATAAATTTCAATAAAATTGGTATAGTAGTTTTGGAGATTTTTGACCCACAAAATATTATCCATAGACCTCTCTCTCTCTATATATATATATATATATATATATATATATATATATATTCGTCAGTATTCTCCGGTGAATGTCGACACACACCAAATTCGTCGTTTTTAAAAACCTAAATATTTGCTTATTCGGACCTTTGCCGGTACATGTTGACAAGCACAGGTAAGCTGTGATGAGGGTAAACGATAACTAGAAATTACAACAAAAAAAATCACCCAATATACTAATCTATAAGTTAAATAAAGGTAAGTTTAAATTTAAGCACAACGCTCTACACACGCTTCGCTCGTTAACCTCGTCTAATAAACGTTTAATATAGAAATTATATTTTTGTTTTTCTTCAACATTGGACGCGATTAATCAAATTCATCGCATTCTACATGCAATGATTATGAAGTTGAATAAAACTATTTTCATAAAAAAAGTTGAAAAAAGTGCAAACCATGTGATCGATAATTGATTTGTTTCCTTATCATTCATCCCTGCAGTTAACATATTCTGTCTATCTTGATTGACATTTTCAATTTATAGTAGTGAAAATTTTATTAAATTTTTTTATTAATGCGGTGCATTTGCTTAAAATCGCCTTCAAATTTGGAGAATAACATATATAAATTTTATATTTAAAATTAATTAGACGAAGTTATTGAGAGTAGGTTACGTTTAATTTAAATTTAAACTTCCTTTATTTACTTCCTTGTATGAAGTAAAGAAAGTATTGTGATCGCGAAAAATTTCGGTTTTTATATTTCAACGGAAATACCCATTTTTCACCCTCCCTGAATCCATTTTGACCAGTTTAGGCGTGACGCCTGTACGTACGTATGTATGTAACTTGTATAACTCAAAATCGATTAGCTGTAGAATGTTGAAATTTTGGATTTAGGACTGTTGTAACATCTAGTTATGCACCTCCCCTTTTGATTGCAATCAACTGGGCCAAAAGTGTCCAAAAAAAGCCGAAATCCAAAAACATTTGGATTTCGGAATTTTTTCCTCATTGAGAATTTTTCAGTGATATATCGTCAGTGGTACTACTTATTTTCATTGGTTACACAGTTATAAAAAATAAAATAAATGAAATATTTGGATCTTACAAAGGAAAGGAACATCGGTTCGAATCTGATTTTATTTTATTTTATTTTTTAATTTATATATATTGATTAATTAATAATTATTAACTTGTGATTGAAAAAAAAAATTCCAATAAATAATATAATAAATATCAGAAGTTATTGGTAAAATAAAATTATATATACTTTTATTTTTTTTTAAATTATGTAATTTAATAAGCGTACATGGAAGTCATATGTATGGTTCCAAATGTTATTTGGTGAAACATCTGATTATTTAATATTATTTGAAAATTATAATTTAGAATCCTAATAAATTTTATGTACTTTTCATTTTAAAAAAAGATGTCTTTATATAATTTAGCATAAGCACAAGGAAGTCATATGGTGTCACACAACAGATTTTTTTACAAGAATTTCTCATAATATATTTACCTTAGAGATTAGTATTCCATGATTTTTTTTTTTTTAATTACTATTTATTTCGATCACCTTGATATCTTATTTGTCGACCTATATACCGTACCGGTGAATATATATATATATATATATATATTTTCAGCATTTAAAAAACATTAGGGGTCAAACACAGAGATATAAGAACGATTGCTAACATTTACAGGAACCAAACAGCAAAAGTAATAATTGAAAAAAATAAAAAAGAAGCCGTAATAAGAAAGGGAATCCGACAAGGATGTTCCCTGTCCTCGTTACTTTTTAATCTTTACATGGAACTAGCAGTTAATGATTTAAAAGAACAATTTAGAACTGGAACACTACAAGGTAAAAAGATTTAGATGCTACGATTTGCTGATGATATAGTAATTCTAGCCGAGAGTAAAAAGGATTTAGAAGAAACAATGAACGCCATAGATGAAGTCCTACGCAAGAACTATCGCATGAAAATAAACAAGAACAAAACAAAAGTAATGAAATGTAGTAGAAATAACAAAGATGGACCACTGAATGTGAAAATAGGAGGAGAAAAGATTACGGAGGTAGAAGAATTTTGTTATTTGGGAAGTAGAACTACTAAAGATGGACAAAGCAGGAGCGATATAAAATGCCGAATAGCACAAGCGAAACGAGCCTTCAGTAAGAAATATAATTTGTTTACATCAAAAATTAACTTAAACGTCTGGAAAACATTTTTTGAAGTATACGTTTGGAGCGTAGCTTTATATGGAAGTGAAATTTGGACGATCGGAGTACCTGAGAAGAAAAGATTAGAAGCTTTTGAAATGCGGTGCTATAGGAGAATGTTAAAAATCAGATGGGTGGATAAAGTGACAAATGAAGAGGTGTAGCTACAAGTCGATAAAGAAGGAAGCATTTGGAAAATATAGTTAAAAGAAGAGGCAGAGTTTTAGGCTGTATATAAAGGCAACCTGGAATAGTCGCTTTAATATTTGAGGGTCGTGTAGAAGGGAAAAATTGTGCAGGCAGGTAACGTTTGGAATATGTAAAACAAATATTGTTAGGGATGTAGGATGTAGGGGATATACCGAAATGAAATGACATGCACTAGATAGGGAATCTTGGAGAGCTGCATCAAACCAGTCAGATGACTGAATATAAAAAAAAAAATACGGCGAAGGTTCAAATAAGGAAATATTTCCGTCTTTCAGCGATATATTTTGTGTATCTCGACATTCAACGGAAAATATCAATATTTTCCTAGACATCGGTCTGTAGCGGTAACATAAATAAGGAGATTACGTTTTTTGTGAATATATTTTTGTACTTTTCATACCTTAAAACGTAAAGAAAATTAAATTCCCATCTTAACACCTACCAACCGACCGAAAATAATAACGTAATTTTCATCGAAAGGTCTGTAAAAAAATCAATTTTTTATTTACAGTAATTTTTCCGATTAGAATTCATATAAAAAAACAAAAATTACCTCTTTATTTGGGTCCTAAGAATTACAGTCTGGTTTAAATTTACCAAAGGCGCAGCGATCAGGGCGAAATCAATTGTCAGCTGACACTTGCTAACAATGCGTTTTCGAAAATATGTATATTTAAATTTATTTTTTATTTTTACCAATTGAACATATCTTTAAGGTTTTTACATTCTTCGTATTTTATATGGAATATCAATAACAGAAGGTCGGTTAAAAGAATGTCGGTTTATATAATACTTAGTGAAGTGGTATTTCTTAATACCTCTTTAAATAGAAGTGAAACCTCTTCTATTTATCTTTAAATAGAAGTGAAGAGATGTTTTCGGAAGATGTAGGTGCTTATATGTTAGCATAAAATAGTAAAAGATTGGGAATAGCATCAAATGAATCAAATAAGTGATGTTTATATATATATTTTTATTATATATATATTTTATATATTTTATTTTTATTATATATTTTGAATTTTGCTTTTAATGGAAATTAAATGGAAATTTTGCTTTTAATGGATTCAAATCTATAAAAAAACTAAATTTCGTGTTAACAGCGCTATCTGTTGGACGTAACAGCAACATACGGTATACTAAATATTTACGATTCCATTGCAATGTTTCCGATATGTGTGTCCGCTATTGACTAAAAAACTGGTAGACCGATTTACGCGCGGTGAAGAAGGGAGAAAGGGAAAAATTGAAAAAGGGACGAAGGGGAAAGGGAAGTAAGGGAAAGAAAACGGGAGAAGAAAAGGGAAACGAGAAAGGAGAGCGAAGCGATCCATGACCCTCTGATCGTGATGGGAAACGCAAGTAACCATAGAGCACGGGCGAAGCCCCGTGATGTGAATGCTACATTTGGGATTGTAATATATTTTTTTTGTTTATCGAACTTTTATATTGAACTATTTAAATTCATTCATAAAATGGATCGATCTAACAAATATTTTATCTTCCTTTTTTTGGTTTTCCTTTATTTAAGTTTTGGGCAACATTGTTTATTGTAGTATATTCCTAAAAAATATTTATTTACCGTTTTATCAGGATTTAATGAAAATCTAAATATAATATTGTTGATTAAATATTTTTTTATTTATAAAAAAGTAAGTTTGCTATTAAAAAAGCATTGCGAGTGAAGATACATTTATATTGCACGGGCGAAGTCGTGACGGGGTAAGCTAGTTTATATATATTTCAAGTAATTTATTGTAATCTGTTTGTTATAAATTAGTTTTTTTTTAACCTTCGGATCTATCGTTCAGAGGATGAGATGAATGATTTGTAGCGTGTGTAAAAATGCCATGCCTGACCGGGATTCGAACCCGGGACCTCCGGATGAAAGGCTGAGACGTTATCACTTTGTTTGTTATAAATTGAAAGGAAATTCAATTATTTCAATACTTAGTTGTAAATAAAGAAATGTATTACAGTGTTGTAGTATTATTCAAAAAATTATTTCATAGAAATTCTTTCCCGTAATATTCATAATAAAAAAATGAAGAAAAACAAAATAATTTAATAAATTTTTTAAACATTAAAGTCTTATTTAATGAAAATAACATTTTTTATAGGTTTTTCTTCTGTGTGGAATTTGAAAAATTCCAGACTGTTTTCCTAGCTTTTTTATAATATAATATCTTTTCATCTACTTATTTCAGTTATTAATTTCTTTTTTTTTTTAGATCATAACATAATAATAATAATAATAATAATAATAAATATATTTGCGCTATTTCTTCTTTTTTTTTTTGAAATGAACATATTTCACTTATCCAAGATGATACATATATTCTTTATTAATGGTATAATATATTCAATCAACATTAATAGTGATAAATGTGTTTTTCCTCTGAGCAGGACTACAGAGAATCACGCAAATATCAAAAAAGGACTACAAAATTTAGAAGCGTGTAAAAATTTATTGAGATATCTTATAGATTCGGTTGAGGTCTCATTTCATAGAAAAAAACATCAAGTTTGTCACCCAACATTCACTTTGCTTCGATATGGATTCCATTTGTAATGCGATATACATCCCAGCTGATGTCGATTTTATTCCAAACTGTACCCAGCAAAACGGGCGTTAGTACTGCAGATTCAGGATTAATTCGACGTCTTAGCTTAACAAGATTATCAGGTAAAAGACTCAATCTTTAATTAAATACCACAAGAAAGAATCTTACCTGGTCAAATAGGGAGAGCAAGGAGGCCATGAAATGTGACCTTGACGACCAACCTCCCTGACCTGGGAAGCGAATACTAACAAAATCTCAAACTTCTCAACGGTAGTGAGACGGTGTTCCATCTTGCTGATAGTAATGGATTCCATCTTGTTAATCATTGTCTAACTAAGGAATTAGAAAATTTTGAAGTATATCCAGATAAAATGATACCATTTATGGTTGTTTTCTGGAAGAAGAACGGACAGTAAAGTATTTGTTTGCTTAAGGCAACAAAAAAATTGACCTTTGAGTTATAACAAATGTGTTGCCATACATTCATGACACATAGGTAATGAGGGTTTTCACTACCACATATTCGACTGTTACGGGTGTTCACCTTGCCGCTGATTTAAAACGTTGAGTAATCACTAAAAAATGATATTATCTAAAAATGTATCGTTGTATACAACTTCGTCATTATTTGTAATGTTTTGGAAACCACGGTTAGTTTGTATGGCTTCAAATGCAGTCGTTTACCCACCGGGTTGGTCTAGTGGTTAACTCGTTTTCCCAAATCAGCTGACTTGGAAGTCGAGAGTTACAGCGTTCAAGTCCTAATAAAACCAGATATTTTTACACGGATTTGAATACTAGATCGTGGATACCGGTGTTCTTTGATGGTTGGGTTTCAATTAACCACACGTCTCAGGAATGGTCGAACTGAGAATGTACAAGACTACACTCATACATATCATCCTCATTCATCCTCTGAAGAATTATCTAAACGGTAGTTACCGGAGGCTAAACATGAAAAGTGCAGTCGTTTACGTAATACACGCTTAACAATCGTTTTTGGAATACCGGTTTACGTGACGCAAGTCGAGTTTATTTCTTCGGTCTACCTACACAGCTTCCACTGAATTATTTCGCAGCAGCTTAAGGGACGCATGAGTGATTTTGTATGTTTCACAGAAAAACCTGTTTCAAAGAAGGTTTAGTGCCAAATGTAATTTGTACGCCTACTAGGGTGCGCCTTACCGTATTCGCTTTGAAAACTATATTGATTTATTGATTATATATAATAAAAGTAAAGCACGCATCGAATAAGTTCCGCAACAGTAAATGTATCAATTTTTAACAACACTGATGACAGCGTTGGTGAGCTAATTCGGTACTAATGGACTACATGAATCAAAACTTGATGTGTTTTGCTATGAAATACTTAACCGAATCTGTATGTTATCTACAGAGTGTTTCTAAAATGGGTGGACTAGCTATACAATTTCGGATTCTACTTGTAAAACTAAGCAAAAAATATCCTTAGGAAATGTGGCAATTTCTCCTTCCTTCTCCACCTGTCTACTATTCTGTTAATTTTATATAATAATTTACATCTCAAGTTCGGATATACGAATCACATTAATATTTGGTAAGCGTCTTTGTAATAAAGATTTAAAATTAGCAAAAAATCAAGACTTAAATACCTGCGAAAATTACAAACGGCCATGTTTATTTTTCAATCCGTTATATCGCCATAAATAATTTTTTTTTTCAAAATTTATGTTATTCACTAAAAAATATTAATTCTTTTATTTTGAACAAAATGACATTTTATTTTGGAAAATCGGTTATAAAAAGTCGAATTGTGGCAGAAAATTGAAGTTGTAATTATGAGTCTATTTTCATTTCCTACACTTTACGTTCAATTCGATTAAATATTAGTTGTTTTTATTTATTGTTGATTCTAGTATCGTGTAAATTAGAATAAAATTAACTAATAATTTTCTTGCAATAGATTTAATGATTATGACACAAAATTACAACATAAATTTTCTCTCATAAGTGTTAACCGATTTAAAAAAAAAAAATGCTATTTTGTTCACAATAAAATGTTTAATATTTTAGTAAATAACTTAAATTTTGATGAAACAAATATTTTTGGAGATATTGTACGTCAAACGTAAAAAAAAATGTGTTTTTTTACCATATTTTTGGCGTTTTACATGGGATATCTTAGAAACTAAGAGAGATACAGTTCTGAGATCTATTTTTTTTCATATTTCCCAGCTCAAAAACCATAAAAAACAATTGAATTTGCCCCGTAATTGATCTTCCCAGTACTTTAGAAAGCCTTAATTTACCCGGAGGAACTGAAATTCGGGCGAAATCATTCACTCTGTATAACTCGCTAACGAAGCGTTTTCGGACTTATGTTTATATGAATTTTTTTGTTATTTTTAGCCTCTAGAATGAGTTGTCAAAGTATTACCTTATCCTTCTGAATCACTCTGTATATATATATATATATATATATATATACATAGAGACAGAGAGAGAGAGTGTGTGTGAGAGAGAAGAAAGTCTGTATATTTGTTTGTTTCGTAAATATCTCGACACCGGCGCCACCAAGCGGGTATACTTTTTGCAAAAATTTTCCTTTTCAGGTAACTAATATATATTCTGAATATGACCCAATTCGGTCCACAAATGCAATTTTTCCAAATATCTCGATCCCAGCATAATCCATCGGTTCCAATTATTGAACAGATGTTTCTTTCCATGTAAGTAACACATATTCTGAATATGAGCCAAATCGGACCATAAATACAATTTTTTCACGATATCTGGGAACCCCAGCGCCACCTAGCGGGTCCAAACTAATTCAGAGACACGAAAGTTTCATCGCAATTGATTGAATGGTATAGGAACGCATACAATTGTTTGTCCCTAGTATAGGGACAAACAAACATTCACTTTTAAATATTTATATATGGAACACACACCGGCAACATGCAGCGCGACCAGGCGAGCGATATATTTCTTTAATGTGAAAATATTTCGTTAAGGCTATATCTAGTAAAAGGATCAGTTTTTCGAAATAAATTAATCTTTATATGGAATAAAATCATTAAAATTTGTAAATAGTACCCTACGGTAGCGTTCCTATTTATATAAGATGATTTATAAGATATTCTAGTTACTTCTAGATCGACGACCTGTTACTATCCAAACGTTGGCAGTAATAGGTTGCATCAGTGAAGCTACAGAAGGGAACAAACAAACATAACGGTTAACATTATCACTCCCCCTGTGGAAGCAGAGTTAAAACAAATTTTTTTTTTCTAGACCATCAGTTTTTACGGATCAATAGCTTTAACACTAACATCAGGACCGGAAGGGTTTTCGTATAAAGACAACATCGATAAAAAAAGGATGGGTCAGTGTATATCTCGGATTACCGGAAGTGAGCTTGCAAGATGCTTTTCATCTACTTGTTCCTTCTATATAAAGGGAGATTGGTCTTGTCGCAAAAAAAAAATAAGCCATGCGTTGTATGTCTTTTCTTTTACGTTGGGCTTCTTTTTTATGTTTATTTTTAGTTTGATATTTTTATTTTATATTTTTGTCATATTTATTACGTAATTTAAATCTCTCTCTTTCTCTCTCTCAAAACATATATATGTTTGTATTATTGATTTGCAATATATTTTTAACTGATTCACTTTTAAATTTATTATCGTGTAAGTGACATATATAGGGTAACATTAACATAAAATACTTGTTATGTTTAATTCAAAAATATAATAACGCAAGCGTAACAGGAAATATATTTTATCTAGAATGTTAATATAAAACTCACTGATAATAATTTTTTACTGAATTATTCAATAAAATATTTTTATTTTTCTTGGTAGTTCATTTTAGTTAATTAATTAGAACAAAACAAAAGTAATGAAATGTAGTAGAAGAAACAAAGATGGACCACTGAATGTGAAAATAGGAGGAGAAAAGTTTATGGAGGTAGAAAAATTTTGTTATTTGGGAAGTAGAATTACTAAAGATGGACGAAGCAGGAGCGATATAAAATGCCGAATATCACAAGCTAAACGAGCCTTCAGTAAGAAATATAATTTGTTTACATCAAAAATTAATTTAAATGTCAGGAAAAGATTTTTGAAAGTATATGTTTGGAGTGTCGCTTTATATGGAAGTGAAACTTGGACGATCGGAGTATCTGAGAAGAAAAGATTAGAAGCTTTTGAAATGTGGTGCTATAGGAGAATGTTAAAAATCAGATGGGTGGATAAAGTGACAAATGAAGAGGTATTGCGACAAATAGATGAAGAAAGAAGCATTTGGAAAAATATAGTTAAAAGAAGAGACAGACTTATAGGCCACATACTAAGGCATCCTGGAATAGTCGCTTTAATATTGGAAGGACATGTAGAAGGAAAAAATGTGTAGGCAGGCCACGTTTGTAATATGTAAAACAAATTGTTAGGGATGTAGGATGTACAGGGTATACTAAACGAAACGACTAGCACTAGGTAGGGAATCTTGGAGAGTTGCATCAAACCAGTCAAATGACTGAAGACAAAAAAAAAATTAATTGCCAGGTACACCTTGTTGACAGCTGCAATTAAGAGAATTTTAAATAAATAACATTAAAAATAAAAATATTTATATATAAATGCATCATTAATAATTCGTGGTGGAGTGGTTGCATCTCGACCTTTCATCCGGAGGTCCCGGTTTCGAATCCCGGTTAGGCATGGCATATTTCATACGCTAAAAAAAAGGTGTACAATATAATTTTTTAATTGTAATATATATCATTTTAAATAAATTAATGCATATATAAATGAATTTTTGATATAATATTTTATGTAAATTATTGTTATTAATTTTCGTTGATGTAAACTCAGTATTCAAATGGATTTTTATTTATTCATTTAATTTGTAACATATGGTATTTTTCCTTTTGCTTATTATTCATTAGTAACCTGCAGCTATTTTTCTAAATAATTTTCCAGCGATTCAATTTAAATTTTAAATTACCTATTATTATTATTATAAATTTACATATTTATCAATTATTAATGTTATATTTTCTTTGAACTATTATTGTTATCATTTTTCATTATTATTTTTATGTGCTAAAAAACAACTTCAAAAAAAAAATTGAAAAAATTTTTTTTTATTCATACTTTTTACGTGTTATTATGTTAACAGAATTCTGAATATTGAATCTCTGAAATGAAATTGCAAAATATATTATTTAAATATGTTTTTTTATTCAACGGATATTGAAAAATAAATTTTTGATTGTAATAAAGGGAAATAATAATTTAAATGTTGGTAATACTGAAAATTACCCATATAGTAATAATGGTATATTATACTGAAGACATTATATTAAATGAATTAATAAATCTTTATTTCCCTTGTACAAAATACGACATAGAAAGAATTACAAATATAATTAACAAACATAATAATTGCAAAGGATTATCTGGAGGAAGACATGAGCCACTTTATATTTTTTTTTTGTCTTCAGTCATTTGACTGGTTTGATGCAGCTCTCCAAGATTCCCTATCTAGTGCTAGTCGTTTCGTTTCAGTATACTCTCTACATCCTACATCCCTAACAATTTGTTTTACATATTACAAACGTGGCCTGCCTACACATTTTTTTCCTTCTACCTGTCCTTCCAATATTAAAGCGACTATTCCAGGATGCCTTAGTATGTGGCCTATAAGTCTGTCTCTTCTTTTAACTATATTTTTCCAAATGATTCTTTCTTCATCTATTTACCGCAACACCTCTTCATTTGTCACTTTATCCACCCATCTGATTTTTAACATTCTCCTATAGCACCACATTTCAAAAGCTTCTAATCTTTTCTTTTCAGATATTCCGTTCGCCCAAGTTTCACTTCCATATAAAGCGACACTCCAAACATATACTTTCAAAAATCTTTTCCTGACATTTAAATTAATTTTTGATGTAAACAAATTATATTTCTTACTAAGGCTCGTTTAGCTTGTGCTATTCGGCATTTTATATCGCTCCTGCTTCGTCCATCTTTAGTAATTCTACTTCCCAAATAACAAAATTTTTCTACCTCCATAAACTTTTCTCCTCCTATTTTCACATTCAGTGGTCCATCTTTGTTATTTCTCCACTTTATATAATATTTATAAAAAGGGATTCAAAAAATAAAACTATTTTTTTTTTTAAATTAAAGGTTTTGCATAAATAAGTTAAAGGTTTTTACAAACAAAAAACTGTTAAATATTGAGATCAATGAAAATTTAAATTTATAAAAACGACAGAATAAAAAAGTTGACAACACCGTTGTGTAGGACTTTCCCGTCGCGCGGCTTATTTCTGATGTACGGCTCTCTCGCTCTCTCGCTCTCTCGCTCTCTCACTCTCTCTCTCTCAATCACACACACAACACACACACACACACACACACACCGCTTAATTTAAAATATTTATAATTTTATTTAAATACAATATTTTTTGTTTATTTTTCAATGAGTCTAACTAAAGGGCGCGCGCATATCGTATTTATTCGCGCGGGTATGACAGTATTAGGGCTACTTTAAATAAATTTTTATACTCCGAATATTATTCATTTCTTTAATTCTACCTCTCATCTGTGATATCACAACATAGACAACTACAGCAGTAGTCCAGCCATTAAGTGGGATATTGGGTGCGTAAGGGGGCGGTAGCTGGGTTAAGATCCCTTTTTGATGGGAAACAAATTTGCCGATCCAACAAGATGCTAATAGAAAAAAATGCAACAAAAAAGACCCACTGTACTGCCTTTTAAAACGTTACAAAATTATTATTATTTTTTTTGGAGTAGGGATGAAATTTATCAAAAAAACATTTTTAAATAATAAATGGTTTGTTTTTATTTTATTTTTTTTGTCTTCAGTCATTTGACTGGTTTGATACAGCTCTCCAAGATTCCTTATCTAGTGTTAGTCATTTCATTTCGGTATACCCCCTACATCAAACATCCCTAACAATTTGCTTTACATATTCCAAACGTGGCCTGCCTACACAATTTTTTCCTTCTACCTGTCCTTCCAATATTGTTTTTATAATTGTTTACAAATATATATAAAAAAAAGAAATGCAACGAAAATCGCACCTTTACTACTTTTTATAATTATTCAAAATTAAAACCATTTTTAGTAATGAAGGGGAAATCTAACAAACAATTTTTTTTACAAATTTGTTTATTAATATTCACAAAATTATCAAAAAAATAAATCTTAATTATACAAAATCTGGAGACGATTTCGTCCCCCCCTCACAGTGTATCCCTACTAATTATTTAATTATATAAAATTCAATAATAACATTATAAAAATATATATGAAACAATTATATAATTTTATGTACTTTTAAAAATGTGTATATGTAATTTAATAGGTTACAAGGAAGTAATGTGATGTCCACACCAGATTTTTTCTGTTTAGCCTCCGGAACCACCACTGTAAGGTATTACTTCAGACGATAATATCTAGAGGGGAATGTAAATGAAGTGTAGTCTTGTACAGGTCTATGATCGACCACTCCTATGATGTGTGGTTAATTAAAACCCAACCACCAACCACTTGCTGCGTAATAATATGTTCATTACAACAATACCAGTTCTCATTTTTATTTTTTTTTGTCTTCAGCCATTTGACTGGTTTGATGCAGCTCTCCAAGATTCCCTATCTAGTGCTAGTCGTTTCATTTCAGTATATCCTCTACATCCTACATCCCTAACAATTTTTTTTACATATTCCAAACGTGGCCTACCTACACAATTTTTTCCTTCTACCTGTCCTTCCAATATTAAAGCGACTATTCCAGGATGCCTTAGTATGTGGCCTATAAGTCTGTCTCTTTTTTTAACTATATTTTTCCAAATGCTTCTCTCATTCTATTCTTATTTTCTTTATTACTCAGCATTTTGAAATAAAATAAAAAACCTTTTCTTTTGTTTAACTTTAATCCTCGGGGATCTGCTTTTTTTTTCTTTTTTTTGGAATAATTATTACATCAAGTTACTAACGATTATATGCTGCTGTAAAAACTTGAAAAGCTGTTCCCTAGATGTGTTAAACCCAACTACCAAGAACACCGGTATCCACGATCTAGTATTCAAATCGTAGGTAGTCTAGAATGATTCCACTGTTTATTTTTTGATTATTAGATTTTATGTACAGATGTAAGACGAATTTCTCTTGGGACTTTTCCTAGTATTTTACCTAGAAATAAGTTACAAAAGATATATAAGTTATAAATGTTTAATAAAAATATTTCCTAAAAATGATTCGTTTAAGGGTAGTAAAATATTTCGTTCCGATTTCAGATACCCCAGCGAAATGAGGTTGTACTGACATTTTTAGGACGTTAATTAAAGGATAAAATTAGTGATTTCTTATAGTTATTGATCTGAAAAATCAAATAAAAGGTCACAAAACATTATCTGCAGTCATTTTTGAGGAAGCTTGGGTAAAAATCGATTAATTGAGTTAAAAAACTTTATTTTTTATATTGACGTACGATAATTAATTCATGAATCCTGAATTGAGAGGAGAGTGGAAGAAGTGTTAGGAGAAGACCAATTTGGTTCAGGAAAAGTATAGGGAGAAGGGAAGCAATTTTAGGGCTCAGATTAATAGTAGAAGGAAGATTAAAGAAAAACAAACCAACATACTAGGCGTTTATAGACCTAGAAAAGGCATTCGATAACGTAGATTGGAATAAAATGTTCAGCATTTTTAAAAAATTAGGGTTCAAATACAGAGATAGAAGAACAATTGCTAACATGTATAGGAACCAAACAGCAACAGTAATAATTGAAGAACATAAGAAAGAAGCCGTAATAAGAAAGGAGTCCGACAAGGATATTCCCTATCTCCGTTACTTTTTAATCTTTACATGGATCTAGCAGTTAATGATGTTAAAGAACAATTTAGATTCGGAGTAACAGTACAAGGTGAAAAGATAAAGATGCTACGATTTGGTGATGATATAGTAATTCTAGCCGAGAATAAAAAGGATTTAGAAGAAACAATGAACGGCATAGATGAAGTCCTACGCAAGAACTATCGCATGAAAATAAACAAGAAGAAAATAAAAGTAATGAAATGTAGTCAAACCAGTCAAATGACTGAAGAGAAAAAAAAATTAATTCCTATAGATTATTCAATTTTTTTGGTATAAGATTATAACCTGAATTTTTGAAACGGGTTTTATAAACATTTTGAATAAAGGCACTACAATTTAAGTAAATTTTATTTTCGTAATTATACCTGAAAACAAAAAGAAAATTCATTTTCACCCCCTGACTTCCAACTATACCATCATGTGATGGAAAGTAATATTATACTTTTTTTAACCACTCAGTATAAATGTTTTTACATTCTAGAATTTATATTTAATATTTAAATTGTATAACTTCTATAGAAATTTATAAGTTAACACAAAAATATATTTTTATATCGAAAATATTTTACTAAGAGAATTATATAGAAAAAAAAATTCTGATATATATACCAGCATTATTTATAAAATTTTCCTTTTCTTGTTAAATTTAAAATATTTTTTTAAGGTAAACAACATTGCATATGTTAAAAAAAGAATTTTTGTTTATGTAGGTCTGTATATATATATATATATATATATATAGAGTATATACATATACTTTTATAATACGGTTTGTTGGTTGTTAACACCTCTGAGATTTTATGTATTTATTTATTTGTTTTTTATTTTGTATTATCGAGTACATTTTAGGTTAAGTATTAATTTGGCATACCTGTTTTTTTTTTTCAATTTTCGTGTACTTCATTTTTTTTGGTATCTGTGACATTTGTACATTTCTTTTGTGTTTATATATATGTATATATATATAAAGATATATATATATATATATATATATATATACAGCAACCATGTAGTATGTTTGTGTGTAAAAAAACAGAAAGAAAATGTGATAAACGATTGAGATAGTTACGTCACTGTTCGTACACCTTTTTCTGTCTCTTCTAGTATAAAAAAATTACACCCTACAATTAACAGATTTGGCAGCTTGTTTCTTCTTTTTTATCACCTTTTTTTTATTACTTTACTGTACTTTATTACACTAAATTTGATCTGATAAACACACACACACACACACACACACACATATATATATATATATATAAAACACAAAAACATGTTGTGGATGATTCATATTCTATCCCCGGGAAAAACTGACCGGGAAACTACTGAAGATAAGTTGATGAAAAGTTGTATACAGGTTCATCTTATGGTGTAAGTGAATACTAAAAAAATAATTTTTAATTTATAAATTCCGAATTTAGAGGATTAAAATATAATAAAAATTAAATTTATAATTTTTTCAATTTCTGGTTTAAAATGTAGAGATATGAATTTGATTTCGGTATGCGTAATCCTTATGCAAATAATAATAAAAATTAATTTCCAGATTATTCGAAATTCTCATTTGAAAGTATTAAAATTACGTAAAATTGAAATTTAATGTTTCTTTTTTAATTTCTTGGAAACAAATGAAAATATCAATTTGATTTCTTATATGTTTAACCATGTGGATATCTAAAAACAAATTTTTGATTTTCTTGAAATTCGATTATTAAAGGGGTAAAGAGAGATAAAAAAATTTCGAACAATTATTTATCCTTTTAGATTAGATTAGATTTATCCTTTTTCCGACTATACGATATATTTAGTAGATTTAGTCATGAAAAATATTCTTTAGTTAAATATCTAAAAACTATTTTCTGATTTATTATTTTTTTTCTTTAATTACGAAATTTTAACGGGTGCGGTGTTGTACGGCGTGGCTACTAAATGAACACAGCAATTTTTTTACTGTATGTATGATGCAGGCTGTACCTGCTTCTGATTACTACTTTTGTACTGATTACAAAAATTAAAAACAAATTATTGTAGTGGGAAACGTAAGTAATCATATAGCACGGACGAAGCCGCGAAGGGAACACAGATGTGTGTTCTGACTGTTAAAATTTATTTACAAATGGCATCAATTTTTTTTTCTAATGTTACGGTTAAAATTAATTTTTTTTAAATTTGATTTATTTTTTTACTTATCATTATCAAATAAGGGAAAAATTCAAAAAATTTACAAATAGATTATAAATTCCTCCCTTCAGATCCTGGCAATCATATAATTAATTATTTTATTTTTAATTTCAGTTATTTAAATAATTTTTATTAAATTTTTTGTTTAAATAAACGCTGACAACTAAGTTGTAGGATTTTCCCGTTACACGGATTTTTAGGTAGATTTTTGATAACAAAGCTACCTATTTTAATGGGTATTATGATTCAACTTACGGAAAATTTCGACATATCTTCGCTTTTCATATCCCGAAGACCCTAAAATCACCTTCAGTTCAAAAGTTTATATATGCATTTATATATTTCACTTTCTTGTGGACACGATAACTGCCGTAATTTTGCGCGCCAATCACTTTCAAATTCACGACCTAAAATCTCGGTCTAGTTCGTTAATGGGCAAAATCGGATTATGAGGGTGGAAATGGCGGGGGGGAGTGTTGCTATTTCAAAAAATCGAAATATATAACTTTCTGATTAAGTAAAATATCGAATTCGTTTAAAGTTCCTACTATTCTTTGGATAATAGCCTAAAATTTATTTAGGTAAAGTTTTTTGATATCTCTAAGGTTCCAAGGGAGGGAAAAAATTGGGTTTCGAAGAGATAAAAATCATACCTCTCTTAATAGACACAGTATTGGATTTTTTTTTACAGTGTTATGACCAACCCTTACGGCAAGGGATGACCAAAATGTTACTGTAATTGTAAAAGATGGGGCTTGTCGTATGCTAAACATGTGAAACTTTTTTTACATGCAATCATTGTCGTATTGAGTAAATTTGAAGTTTTTCTTAACTTTAAAGTGGAAATCTTTTTATCCCATATTTAGCACCGGTGAAAAACGCCTCCGCCTTCTGGCGTGCCGAAAGGGATTATTTTTTTCTAATGCACGGCTTACACATACAGTTTATAATTTTTTTAAATATAATTTATTTTCTTTTTGTCAATTCAATGATTCTCACTAAATCCCGCGAGCATATCGTATTTCATTATCGCGGGTGTAACAGTACTAGTTGCCATTTTAAATACATTTTTCCACTTCAAATATTATTAATTTATTTAATTCTACAGTTGCATCACTACAAAAAATATTACTTAATATTCTAAGAAGTGTAACAGCTGTTTTTGTGTAAGTTAGATGTGACTAGTGCGTGCTAATGAAAAATTATCTTTTACCGAGTGTAACCAGGTATTATATTGTAGATTATATCATTTATAAACTGTATTGTGTATTATTATTTTAGTATTGTCTCCAGAATGAATATTTTCATTCGGTGTCGTTTTCAAATAAGCGACATAATCTTTCATAGTGCGTTGCTACGGACCAGCTACAACCTGTTAGTCCTAGTAACGGCGAATCATCGGATGTAAACAATAACCTATTATCTCTTGTAAACCCGAACATACAAGGTATTAGAATATGTAGGCTTCTAAAGTGTTCTAATAGGGACCCTCGGAAATCAGCGCGACGTAAGTTAACTCTAAAGACGACATTATCGATAACACGGGTGACTTTTCAGGAGTATTCATTGAAAGTGATGTTATGGATTTTAGTAAGGCAAACCCTCCATGCCAAGTAATACCAGTATTGCTCATATAAAACTATAATATCAATTGGCAGAATGATGAAATTCCAGTGGCAAAAAAACCCCCAATGCACAAATTATACTTAACCTAATATTCGCGTACAATCAACTGGTATTTTTGCTGTTCCTATGTCAAATAAATTTAGTATTTTTGAAAAAAAAGTTGTTGACAACGAAGATTTTCATGCAAAAACATTAAAACCTGAACCTATATATTTGTATCAGCCGTCAATGCAATAACTGAATTGAAAATATCACAGTTATATCCTAATTGTTATTAAATAAACAAATTGACAATGAAATCGGGCCACACGGTAAAAGTTCTGCCAGTTGATATTAAAATATTATAATGTCAAAAATGCTTGAAAACAATATCAGTCGTTGTATATATATATATATATATATATAGTTAAACATGAAAGAGAATATTGAGTGGTCATGCGAGGCATGTATCACTCCGTTGATAAATCTGTAATCATTGATGAATTGACGAAGTTAGGCCACGAGGTTTAGAAACGTTCTACTTGGTCAACCGAAGGAACCGCTGCCACTTTATTTCGTAGATTTGGAACCCAATTCAAATAATTAAGAAATTTTTGTTGTGAAATCTCTCAAGTATACAATAGTAAGCTTTCAAGGTCTGTATTTTAAAAAAGAAATGGTCCGATGCAAAGGTTGCAAACGCTTGGGGGCATACCAATTTTGGGTTTCAATCAGTCATTCATGCAGCACATCTTGTTTTAGACACAGTATTTCTAAAATGGTCGGCTGGTTATACTTTTTCGGTTTCTACATGTAAAACTAAAAAAATATTCGTTTCCCCCCTATTCGCTATTTTGTAATTTTTATATAAAAATTTATATCTCAAATTCGAATCGACTAATCACATTAATATTTGGTAAGCGTCTTTGTAATAAGGTAAAAAATTAGCAAAATATCAGGAATTAAATTCCTATTCAAATTACAAAATGGTGGGCATGTTTATTTTTAAATCCATTATATCTCCGTAAATATTATTTTTATCAAAATTTATGTAATACTAAAATATTAAGCGATTTATTTTCAACAAAATTACATTTCATTTGTTTAAATCGGTTAACAAATAGATGAATTAATGGCAGAAAATTGATGTTGTAATTGTATCTGCTTTCATGTCCTCCACTTTAAGTTCAATTCAACACTTTAACATCTCGGTGAAATATTAATTTTTTTTATTTATTGAAAATTCTAGTATTGTAAATTAGTAAAAAAAATTAAGTAATAATTTTTCTCACAATAATCGATCTAATAATTATGACAAAATTACATCAATTTTCTCCTATCGACTCTATTTATGAACCATTTAAAAAAAAAAAAAATTGCATTTTGTTCAAAATAAAAGACTTAATATTTTATCAAATAATATAAATTATGATAAAATTAATATTTATGAAGATATAACGGATTGAAATACAAATATGGCTGCCATTTTGTAATTTGCGAAGGTATTAAAGTCCTGATTTTTTTTATAATTTTTAACTTTAATTACCAAGACGCTTACCAAATATTAATGTGATTCGTTTATCCGAACGTCAGATTTAACTTTCATTACCAAGACGCTTACCAAATATTAATCTGATTCGTTTATCCGAACGTCAGATATAAATTTTTATATAGAAATAACAAAATGGCGGACAATGGGAGAAGGAAGGAGAAATTGTCATTTTTCCTAAAGATATTTTTTGTTTAGTTTTACAAGTAGAATCCGAAAAAGTATAGCCAGCCCACTATTTTAGAAACTATTTTATATATATATATATATATACAAAATGATTCAAAGAGACGGGAAATTTAAAAAATTAAATGAAAATTTTTTTTAGAAGGAAATTTTATTTCATGTAATTGTACAAATGTTGCCATTTTAGGATACATACATTTTAGTTTTTTTTTTAAAGATGACATCTTGCAGGTGACCTCCTCTTCTACGTAAACACTCACGAAGTCTCTTCGTTAAATTGTTCGTGGTTTGACGTAACATCTCGACTAGAATTTCCCCAATTACTTCTCGTATTTTTGCCTTCAGTTTTTCCGTTGTAGCAGGTCTACTGTGGAACACTTTGCTTTTAAGGTGACCCCACAAAAAGTAATCGCAAGCTGAGAGATCAGGCGATCTGGGAGGCCATCTAACGTCACCGTTTCGTGAAATGACACGTTGTCCAAACAATCGGTGTACAGCTGCCATCGATATTCGTAAAGTATGAGTCTGGCTCCACTTATCAAGTGGTACCAATCGCCCACGGCTACCAACACAACTTTCAAAATTTCCCGTTTCTTTGAATCACTCTATATACAGAGGGATTCAGGAGGAAAGGGCAATACTTTGACAACTCAATCTAGAGGCTAAAAATAAGAAAAAAGTGCATATAAACATAGATCCGAAAACGCTTCGTTAGCGTTTCAAACGAATTGAAATGCATTACCAACTTGATGTAGCTCCTACACTCTCGTCGGTTTTGTTGTTAATAAAAGTCGACATGTTTAAAATTTTATTTCTTTTTTGTTGTCATTATCTACATCAATCTTCTTATAATTAAATTCTCTACAATTTTTTTTTTTTTTATGTATGATTTATTGCCAATTTAACAACGTTATTGTACGTCAAACGTAAAAAAAGTGTTTTTTGACACTATTTGTGGCGTTTTACATATCTTAGAAACTAAGAGAGATACAGTTCTGGGAGCTATTTTTTCGATTTCCCAGCTCAAAAACCATAAGAAATAATTGAATCGTTCCTTAATTGACATTCCCAGAATTTCAGAAAGCCTTAATTTACCCGGAGGAACTGAAACTCGGGCGAAATCTTTCATCCTGTATATCTAGCTAACGAAGCGTTTTCGGAGATATGTTTATATGAACTCTTTTCTTATTTTTAGCCTCTAGAATGAGTTGCCAAAGTATTGCCCTATCCTCCTGAATCAACCTGTATATATATTTTGAGTATAAAATTAATGTTTAAATACATTAATTGTATTAAATAAAAGGAAGATATTAAGAAACATTTTTAATTCCGTAATTGAATTATTTGTTTGTAAAAAAATAATCAATTTATCAAGCGAAAAAGAAAACTTCACAATTTAAATTACAATAACTTGAAAAGAAAAAAAAACAAGTTTTTTTTTGTCTGTTCGAACTGTTTACTATATATTTCTGTAACTAAGTATAAGTTGAATGTAAAAGAATGTTAGTTAAAAGGAAGTATAAAATAAAATGGTAAAATTTTAAATAAGAGATACAAAAAGGAATATGAGAGAATGAGAAAGTAATATTGTTGTATTGGTTAATTGGGTATGGGATGGAAATAGAAGTAAGACAAAAAATGGAAAAAAGAAAACTACCAGTATTCCAGTATATATAGAGTATAAACATATACTTTTATAATACGGCTTGTTGGTTGTTAACACCTCTGAGATTTTATGTATTAATTTATTTGTTTTTTATTTTTTTATTATCGAGTACATTTTAGGTTAAGTATTAAGTTGGCATACCAGTTTTTTTTTTTTTCAATTTTCGTGTACTTCATTTTGTTTGGTATCTGTGACATTTGTACATTTTTTATTTTGTGTTTATATATATATATATATACAGCAACCATGTAGTATGTTTGTGTAAAAAAACAGAAAGAAAATGTGATAAACCATTGAGATAGTTACGTCACTGTTTGTACACCCTTTTCTCTCTCTTCTAGTATAAAAAAATTACACCCTACAATTAACAGATTTGGCAGCTTGTTTCTTCTTTTTTATCACCTTTTTTTAATTACTTTACTGTACTTTATTACACTTCATTTGATCTGATAAACACACACACACACACACACACACACACACACACACACACACACACACACACACACACACACACACCACACACACACACACACACACACACACACACACACACACACACACACACACACACATACATACATACTCATATATATATATATAAAACACAAAAACATGTTGTGGATGATTCATATTCTATCCCCGGGAAAAACTGACCGGGAAACTACTGAAGATAAATTGATGAAAAGTTGTATACAGGTTCATCTTATGGTGTAAGTGAATACTAAAAAAATAATTTTTAATTTATAAATTCCGAATTTAAAGGATTAAAATATAATAAAAATTAAATTTATAATTTTTTCAATTTCTGGTTTAAAATGTAGAGATATGAATTTGATTTCGGTATGCGCAATCCTTATGCAAATAATAATAAAAATTAATTTCCAGATTATTCGAAATTCTCATTTGAAAGTATTAAAATTACGTAAAATTGAAATTTAATGTTTCTTTTTTAATTTCTTGGAAACAAATGAAAATATCAATTTGATTTCTTATATGTTTAACCATGTGGATATCTAAAAACAAATTTTTGATTTTCTTGAAATTCGATTATTAAAGGGGTAAAGAGAGATAAAAAAATTTCGAACAATTATTTATCCTTTTAGATTAGATTAGATTTATCCTTTTTCCGACTATACGATATATTTAGTAGATTTAGTCATGAAAAATATTCTTTAGTTAAATATCTAAAAACTATTTTCTGATTTATTATTTTTTTTTTCTTTAATTACGAAATTTTAACGGGTGCGGTGTTGTACGGCGTGGCTACTAAATGAACACAGCAACTTTTTTACTGTATGTATGATGCAGGCTGTACCTGCTTCCGATTACTTCACAAAAAAAAATAAAAACAAATTATCGTAGTGGGAAACGCAAGTAATCACATAGCACGGACGAAGCCGCGAAGGGAACACATATGTGTGTTCTGACTGTTAAAATTTATTTACAAATGGCATCAATTTTTTTTTCTAATGTTACGGTTAAAATTAATTTTTTTTAAATTTGATTTATTTTTTTACTTATCATTATCAAATAAGGGAAAAATTCAAAAAATTTACAAATAGATTATAAATTCCTCCCTTCAGATCCTGGCAATCATATAATTAATAATTATTTTATTTTTAATTTCAGTTATTTAAAAATTTTTTATTAAATTTTTTGTTTAAATAAACGCTGACAACTAAGTTGTAGGATTTTCCCGTTACACGGATTTTTAGGTAGATTTTTGATATGAAAGCTACCTATTTTAATGGGTATTATGATTCAACTTCCGGAAAATTTCGACATATCTTTGCGTTCCATATCCCCAAGACCCTAAAACCACCTTCAGTTCAAAAGTTTATATATGCATTTATATATTTCACTTTCTTGTGGACACGATAACTGCCGTAATTTTGCGCGCCAATCACTTTCAAATTCACGACCTAAAATCTCGGTCTAGTTCGTTAATGGGCAAAATCGGATTATGAGGGTGGAAATGGCGGGGGGGGTGTTGCTTTTTCAAAAAATCGAAATATATAACTTTCTGATTAAGTAAAATATCGAATTCGTTTAAAGTTCGTACTTTTCTTTGGATAAGGGCCTAAAATTTATTTAGGTAAAGTTTTTTGATATCTCTAAGGGTCCAAGGGAGGGAAAAAATTGGGTTTCGAAGAGAAAAAAATCATACCTCTCTTAATAGACACAGTATTGGATTTTTTTTTACAGTGTTATGACCAACCCTTACGGCAAGGGATGACCAAAATGTTACTGTAATTGTAAGAAGATGGGGCTTGTCGTATGCTAAACATGTGAAACTTTTTTTACATGCAATCATTGTCGTATTGAGTAAATTTGAAGTTTTTCTTAACTTTAAAGTGGAAATCTTTTTTATCCCATATTTAGCACCGGTGAAAAACGCCTCCGACTTCTGGCGTGCCGAAAGGGATATTTTTTTCTAACGCACGGCTTACACATACAGTTTATAATTTTTTTAAATATAATTTATTTTCTTTTTTTCAATTCAATGATTCTCACTAAATCCCGCGAGCATATCGTATTTCATTATCGCGGGTGTAACAGTACTAGTTGCCATTTTAAATACATTTTTCCACTTCAAATATTATTAATTTATTTAATTCTACAGTTGCATCACTACAAAAAATATTACTTAATATTCTAAGAAGTGTAACAGCTGTTTTTGTGTAAGTTAGATGTGACTAGTGCGTGCTAATGAAAAATTATCTTTTACCGAGTGTAACCAGGTATTATATTGTAGATTATATCATTTATAAACTGTATTGTGTATTATTATTTTAGTATTGTCTCCAGAATGAATATTTTCATTCGGTGTCGTTTTCAAATAAGCGACATAATCTTTCATAGTGCGTTGCTACGGACCAGCTACAACCTGTTAGTCCTAGTAACGGCGAATCATCGGATGTAAACAATAACCTATTATCTCTTGTAAACCCGAACATACAAGGTATTAGAATATGTAGGCTTCTAAAGTGTTCTAATAGGGACCCTCGGAAATCAGCGCGACGTAAGTTAACTCTAAAGACGACATTATCGATAACATGGGTGACTTTTCAGGAGTATTCATTGAAAGTGATGTTATGGATTTTAGTAAGGCAAACCCTCCATGCCAAGTAATACCAGTATTGCTCATATAAAACTATAATATCAATTGGCAGAATGATGAAATTCCAGTGGCAAAAAAAACCCCAATGCACAAATTATACTTAACCTAATATTCGCGTACAATCAACTGGTATTTTTGCTGTTCCTATGTCAAATAAATTTAGTATTTTTGAAAAAAGTTGTTGACAACGAAGATTTTCATGCAAAAACATTAAAACCTGAACCTATATATTTGTATCAGCCGTCAATGCAATAACTGAATTGAAAATATCACAGTTATATCCTAATTGTTATTAAATAAACAAATTGACAATGAAATCGGGCCACACGGTAAAAGTTCTGCCAGTTGATATTAAAATATTATAATGTCAAAAATGCTTGAAAACAATATCAGTCGTTGTGTATATATATATATATATATATATATATATATATATAGTTAAACATGAAAGAGAATATTGAGTGGTCATGCGAGGCATGTATCACTCCGTTGATAAATCTGTAATCATTGATGAATTGACGAAGTTAGGCCACGAGGTTTAGAAACGTTCTACTTGGTCAACCGAAGGAACCGCTGCCACTTTATTTCGTAGATTTGGAACCCAATTCAAATAATTAAGAAATTTTTGTTGTGAAATCTCTCAAGTATACAATAGTAAGCTTTGAAAGTCTGTATTTTAAAAAAAAAATGGTCCGATGCAAAGGTTGCAAACGTTTGAGGGCATACTAATTTTGGGTTTCAATCAGTCATTCATGCAGCACATCTTGTTTTAGACAGAGTATTTCTAAAATGGTCGGCTGGTTATACTTTTTCGGTTTCTACATGTAAAACTAAAAAAATATTCGTTTCCCCCCTATTCGCTATTTTGTAATTTTTATATAAAAATTTATATCTCAAATTCGGATCGACTAATCACATTAATATTTGGTAAGCGTCTTTGTAATAAGGTAAAAATTTAGCAAAATATCAGCAATTAAATTCCTATTCAAATTACAAAATGGTGGGCATGTTTATTTTTAAATCCATTATATCTCCGTAAATATTATTTTTATCAAAATTTATGTAATACTAAAATATTAAGACATTTATTTTCAACAAAATTACATTTTATTTGTTTAAATCGGTTAACAAATAGATGAATTAATGGCAGAAAATGATGTTGTAATTGTATCTGCTTTCATGTCCTCCACTTTAAGTTCAATTCAACACTTTAACATCTCGGTGAAATATTAATTTTTTTTTATTTATTGAAAATTCTAGTATTGTAAATTAGTAAAAAAAATTAAGTAATAATTTTTCTCACAATAATCGATCTAATTATTATGACAAAATTACATCAATTTTCTCCTATCGACTATTTATTAACCGTTTAAAAAAAAAAAAATTGCATTTTGTTCAAAATAAAAGACTTAATATTTTATCAAATAATATAAATTATGATAAAATTAATATTTATGAAGATATAACGGATTGAAATACAAATATGGCTGCCATTTTGTAATTTGCGAACGTATTAAAGTCTTGATTTTTTTTATAATTTTTAACTTTAATTACCAAGACGCTTACCAAATATTAATGTGATTCGTTTATCCGAACGTCAGATATAAATTTTTATATAGAAATAACAAAATGGCGTACAATGGGAGAAGGAAGGAGAAATTGTCATTTTTCCTAAAGATATTTTTTGTTTAGTTTACAAGTAGAATCCGAAAAAGTATAGCCAGCCCACTATTTTAGAAACTATTTTATATATATATATATATATATATATATATATATATATATACAAAATGATTCAAAGAGACGGGAAATTTAAAAAATTAAATGAAAATTTTTTTTAGAATGAAACTTTATTTCATGTAATTGTACAAATGTTGCCATTTTAGGATAAATACATTTTAGTTTATTTTTTAAAGATGACATCTTGCAGGTGACCTCCTCCTACGTAAACACTCAGGAAGTGTCTTTCTTAAATTGATCATGGTTTGACGTAACATCTCGACTGGAATTTTCGCAATTGCTTCTCAGATCTTTGCCTTCAGTTCTTCCGTTGTAGTAGGTCTACTGTGGAACACTTAGCTTTTAAGGTAACCCCGAAAAAGTAATCGCAAGCTGAGAGATCAGGCGATCTGGGAGGCCATCTAACGTCACCGTTTCGTGAAATGACACGTTGTCCAAACAATCGGTGTACAGCTGCCATCGATATTCGTGCAGTATGAGTCTGGCTCCACTTATCAAGTGGTACCAATCGTTCACGGCTACCAACACAACTTTCAAAATTTCCCGTTTCTTTGAATCACTCTATATACACAGTGATTCAGGAGGATAGGGCAATACTTTTTGACAACTCAATCTAGAGGCTAAAAATAAGAAAAAAGTGCATATAAACATAGATCCGAAAACGCTTCGTTAGCGTTTCAAACGAATTGAAATGCATTACCAACTTGATGTAGCTCCTACACACTCGTCGGTTTTGTTGTTAATAAAAGTCGACATGTTTAAAATTTTATTTCTTTTTTGTTGACATTATTTACATCAATCTTCTTATAATTAAATTCTCTACAATTTATTTTTTTTAAATGTATGATTTATTCCCAATTAACAACGTTATTGTACGTCAAACGTAAAAAAAATGTGTTTTTTGACACTATTTTTGGCGTTTTACATATCTTAGAAACTAAGAGAGATACAGTTCTTGGAGCTATTTTTTCGATTTCCCAGCTCAAAAACCATAAGAAATAATTGAATCGTTCCTTAATTGACTTTCCCAGAATATCAGAAAGCCTTAATTTACCCGGAGGAACTGAAACTCGGGCGAAATCTTTCATCCTGTATAACTCTCTAACGAAGCGTTTTTCGGACATATGTTTATATGAACTTTTTTCTTATTTTTAGCCTCTAGAATGAGTTGTCAAAGTATTGCCTTATCCTCCTGAATCAACCTGTATATATATTTTGTGTATAAAATTAATGTTTAAATACATTAATTGTATTAAATAAAAGGAAGATATTAAGAAACATTTTTAATTCCGTAATTGAATTATTTGTTTGTAAAAAAATAATCAATTTATCAAGCGAAAAAGAAAACTTCACAATTTAAATTACAATAACTTGAAAAGAAAAAAAAACAAGTTTTTTTTTGTCTGTTCGAACTGTTTACTATATATTTCTGTAACTAAGTATAAGTTGAATGTAAAAGAATGTTAGTTAAAAGGAAGTATAAAATAAAATTGTAAAATTTTAAATAAGACATAAAAAAAGGAATATGAGAGAATGAGAAAGTAATATTGTTGTATTGGTTAATTGGGTATGGGATGGAAATAGAAGTAAGACAAAAAATGGAAAAAAGAAAACTACCAGTATTCCAGTATATATAGAGTATATACATATACTTTTTTAATACGGCTTGTTGGTTGTTAACACCTGTGAGATTTTATGTATTTATTTATTTGTTTTTTATTTTTTTATTATCGAGTACATTTTAGGTTAAGTATTAAGTTGGCATACCTGTTTTTTTTTTTTTTCAATTTTCGTGTACTTCATTTTGTTTGGTATCTGTGACATTTGTACATTTTTTGTTTTGTGTTTATGTATATATATATATATATATATATATATATATATATACAGCAACCATGTAGTATGTTTGTGTAAAAAAACAGAAAAAAAATGTGATAAACCATTGAGATAGTTACGTCACTGTTTGTACACCCTTTTCTCTCTCTTCTAGTATAAAAAAATTACACCCTACAATTAACAGATTTGGCAGCTTGTTTCTTCTTTTTTAACTCCTTTTTTTTATTACTTTACTGTACTTTATTACACTTCATTTGATCTGATAAACACACACACACACACACACACACACACACACACACACACACACACATATATATATATATATATAAAACACAAAAACATGTTGTGGATGATTCATATTCTATCCCCGGGAAAAACTGACCGGGAAACTACTGAAGATAAATTGATGAAAAGTTGTATACAGGTTCATCTTATGGTGTAAGTGAATACTAAAAAATAATTTTTAATTTATAAATTCCGAATTTAAAGGGTTAAAATATAATAAAAATTAAATTTATAATTTTTTCAATTTCTGGTTTAAAATGTAGAGATATGAATTTGATTTCGGTATGCGTAGTCCTTATGCAAATAATAATAAAAATTAATTTCCAGATTATTCGAAATTCTTATTTTAAAGTATTAAAATTACGTAAAATTGAAATTTAATGTTTCTTTTTTAATTTCTTGGAAACAAATGAAAATATCAATTTGATTTCTTATATGTTTAACCATGTGGATATCTAAAAACAAATTTTTGATTTTCTTGAAATTCGATTATTAAAGGGGTAAAGAGAGATAAAAAAATTTCGAACAATTATTTCAGATTTATCCTTTTTCCGTCTATACGATATATTTAGTAGATTTAGTCATGAAAAATATTCTTTAGTTAAATATCTAAAAACTATTTTCTGATTTATTATTTTTTTTCTTTAATTACGAAATTTTAACAGGTGCGGTGTTGTACGTAGTGGCTACTAAATGAACACAGCAACTTTTTTACTGTATGTATGATGCAGGCTGTACCTGCTTCCGATTACTTCACAAAAAAAAATAAAAACAAATTATCGTAGTGGGTAACGCAAGTAATCATATAGCACGGACGAAGCCGCGAAGGGAACACAGATGTGTGTTCTGACTTAAAATTTATTTACAAATGGTATCAATTTTTTTTTCTAATGTTGCGGTTAAAATTAATTTTTTTTAAATTTGATTTATTTTTTTACTTATCATTATCAAATAAGGGAAAAATTCAAAAAATTTACAAATATATTATAAATTCCTCCCTTCAGATCCTGGCAATCATATAATTAATAATTATTTTATTTTTAATTTCAGTTATTTAAAAATTTTTTATTAAATTTTTTGTTTAAATAAACGCTGACAACTAAGTTGTAGGATTTTCCCGTTACACGGATTTTTAGGTAGATTTTTGATATGAAAGCTACCTATTTTAATGGGTATTATGATTCAACTTCCGGAAAATTTCGACATATCTTTGCGTTCCATATCCCCAAGACCCTAAAACCACCTTCAGTTCAAAAGTTTATATATGCATTTATATATTTCACTTTCTTGTGGACACGATAACTGCCGTAATTTTGCGCGCCAATCACTTTCAAATTCACGACCTAAAATCTCGGTCTAGTTCCTTAATGGGCAAAATCGGATTATGAGGGTGGAAATGGCGGGGGGGGGGGGGGTGTTGCTTTTTCAAAAAATCGAAATATATAACTTTCTGATTAAGTAAAATATCGAATTCGTTTAAAGTTCGTACTTTTCTTTGGATAAGGGCCTAAAATTTATTTAGGTAAAGTTTTTTGATATCTCTAAGGGTCCAAGGGAGGGAAAAAATTGGGTTTCGAAGAGAAAAAAATCATACCTCTCTTAATAGACACAGTATTGGATTTTTTTTTACAGTGTTATGACCAACCCTTACGGCAAGGGATGACCAAAATGTTACTGTAATTGTAAGAAGATGGGGCTTGTCGTATGCTAAACATGTGAAACTTTTTTTACATGCAATCATTGTCGTATTGAGTAAATTTGAAGTTTTTCTTAACTTTAAAGTGGAAATCTTTTTATCCCATATTTAGCACCGGTGAAAAACGCCTCCGCCTTCTGGCGTGCCGAAAGGGATTATTTTTTTCTAATGCACGGCTTACACATACAGTTTATAATTTTTTTAAATATAATTTATTTTCTTTTTGTCAATTCAATGATTCTCACTAAATCCCGCGAGCATATCGTATTTCATTATCGCGGGTGTAACAGTACTAGTTGCCATTTTAAATACATTTTTCCACTTCAAATATTATTAATTTATTTAATTCTACAGTTGCATCACTACAAAAAATATTACTTATTATTCTAAGAAGTGCAACAGCTGTTTTTGTGTAAGTTAGATGTGACTAGTGCGTGCTAATGAAAAATTATCTTTTACCGAGTGTAACCAGGTATTATATTGTAGATTATATCATTTATAAACTGTATTGTGTATTATTATTTTAGTATTGTCTCCAGAATGAATATTTTCATTCGGTGTCGTTTTCAAATAAGCGACATAATCTTTCATAGTGCGTTGCTACGGACCAGCTACAACCTGTTAGTCCTAGTAACGGCGAATCATCGGATGTAAACAATAACCTATTATCTCTTGTAAACCCGAACATACAAGGTATTAGAATATGTAGGCTTCTAAAGTGTTCTAATAGGGACCCTCGGAAATCAGCGCGACGTAAGTTAACTCTAAAGACGACATTATCGATAACACGGGTGACTTTTCAGGAGTATTCATTGAAAGTGATGTTATGGATTTTAGTAAGGCAAACCCTCCATGCCAAGTAATACCAGTATTGCTCATATAAAACTATAATATCAATTGGCAGAATGATGAAATTCCAGTGGCAAAAAAACCCCCAATGCACAAATTATACTTAACCTAATATTCGCGTACAATCAACTGGTATTTTTGCTGTTCCTATGTCAAATAAATTTAGTATTTTTGAAAAAAAAGTTGTTGACAACGAAGATTTTCATGCAAAAACATTAAAACCTGAACCTATATATTTGTATCAGCCGTCAATGCAATAACTGAATTGAAAATATCACAGTTATATCCTAATTGTTATTAAATAAACAAATTGACAATGAAATCGGGCCACACGGTAAAAGTTCTGCCAGTTGATATTAAAATATTATAATGTCAAAAATGCTTGAAAACAATATCAGTCGTTGTATATATATATATATATATATATAGTTAAACATGAAAGAGAATATTGAGTGGTCATGCGAGGCATGTATCACTCCGTTGATAAATCTGTAATCATTGATGAATTGACGAAGTTAGGCCACGAGGTTTAGAAACGTTCTACTTGGTCAACCGAAGGAACCGCTGCCACTTTATTTCGTAGATTTGGAACCCAATTCAAATAATTAAGAAATTTTTGTTGTGAAATCTCTCAAGTATACAATAGTAAGCTTTCAAGGTCTGTATTTTAAAAAAGAAATGGTCCGATGCAAAGGTTGCAAACGCTTGGGGGCATACCAATTTTGGGTTTCAATCAGTCATTCATGCAGCACATCTTGTTTTAGACACAGTATTTCTAAAATGGTCGGCTGGTTATACTTTTTCGGTTTCTACATGTAAAACTAAAAAAATATTCGTTTCCCCCCTATTCGCTATTTTGTAATTTTTATATAAAAATTTATATCTCAAATTCGAATCGACTAATCACATTAATATTTGGTAAGCGTCTTTGTAATAAGGTAAAAAATTAGCAAAATATCAGCAATTAAATTCCTATTCAAATTACAAAATGGTGGGCATGTTTATTTTTAAATCCATTATATCTCCGTAAATATTATTTTTATCAAAATTTATGTAATACTAAAATATTAAGCGATTTATTTTCAACAAAATTACATTTCATTTGTTTAAATCGGTTAACAAATAGATGAATTAATGGCAGAAAATTGATGTTGTAATTGTATCTGCTTTCATGTCCTCCACTTTAAGTTCAATTCAACACTTTAACATCTCGGTGAAATATTAATTTTTTTTATTTATTGAAAATTCTAGTATTGTAAATTAGTAAAAAAAATTAAGTAATAATTTTTCTCACAATAATCGATCTAATAATTATGACAAAATTACATCAATTTTCTCCTATCGACTCTATTTATGAACCATTTAAAAAAAAAAAAAATTGCATTTTGTTCAAAATAAAAGACTTAATATTTTATCAAATAATATAAATTATGATAAAATTAATATTTATGAAGATATAACGGATTGAAATACAAATATGGCTGCCATTTTGTAATTTGCGAAGGTATTAAAGTCCTGATTTTTTTTATAATTTTTAACTTTAATTACCAAGACGCTTACCAAATATTAATGTGATTCGTTTATCCGAACGTCAGATTTAACTTTCATTACCAAGACGCTTACCAAATATTAATCTGATTCGTTTATCCGAACGTCAGATATAAATTTTTATATAGAAATAACAAAATGGCGGACAATGGGAGAAGGAAGGAGAAATTGTCATTTTTCCTAAAGATATTTTTTGTTTAGTTTTACAAGTAGAATCCGAAAAAGTATAGCCAGCCCACTATTTTAGAAACTATTTTATATATATATATATATACAAAATGATTCAAAGAGACGGGAAATTTAAAAAATTAAATGAAAATTTTTTTTAGAAGGAAATTTTATTTCATGTAATTGTACAAATGTTGCCATTTTAGGATACATACATTTTAGTTTATTTTTTAAAGATGACATCTTGCAGGTGACCTCCTCTTCTACGTAAACACTCACGAAGTCTCTTCGTTAAATTGTTCGTGGTTTGACGTAACATCTCGACTAGAATTTCCCCAATTACTTCTCGTATTTTTGCCTTCAGTTTTTCCGTTGTAGCAGGTCTACTGTGGAACACTTTGCTTTTAAGGTGACCCCACAAAAAGTAATCGCAAGCTGAGAGATCAGGCGATCTGGGAGGCCATCTAACGTCACCGTTTCGTGAAATGACACGTTGTCCAAACAATCGGTGTACAGCTGCCATCGATATTCGTAAAGTATGAGTCTGGCTCCACTTATCAAGTGGTACCAATCGCCCACGGCTACCAACACAACTTTCAAAATTTCCCGTTTCTTTGAATCACTCTATATACAGAGGGATTCAGGAGGAAAGGGCAATACTTTGACAACTCAATCTAGAGGCTAAAAATAAGAAAAAAGTGCATATAAACATAGATCCGAAAACGCTTCGTTAGCGTTTCAAACGAATTGAAATGCATTACCAACTTGATGTAGCTCCTACACTCTCGTCGGTTTTGTTGTTAATAAAAGTCGACATGTTTAAAATTTTATTTCTTTTTTGTTGTCATTATCTACATCAATCTTCTTATAATTAAATTCTCTACAATTTTTTTTTTTTTTATGTATGATTTATTGCCAATTTAACAACGTTATTGTACGTCAAACGTAAAAAAAGTGTTTTTTGACACTATTTGTGGCGTTTTACATATCTTAGAAACTAAGAGAGATACAGTTCTGGGAGCTATTTTTTCGATTTCCCAGCTCAAAAACCATAAGAAATAATTGAATCGTTCCTTAATTGACATTCCCAGAATTTCAGAAAGCCTTAATTTACCCGGAGGAACTGAAACTCGGGCGAAATCTTTCATCCTGTATATCTAGCTAACGAAGCGTTTTCGGAGATATGTTTATATGAACTCTTTTCTTATTTTTAGCCTCTAGAATGAGTTGCCAAAGTATTGCCCTATCCTCCTGAATCAACCTGTATATATATTTTGAGTATAAAATTAATGTTTAAATACATTAATTGTATTAAATAAAAGGAAGATATTAAGAAACATTTTTAATTCCGTAATTGAATTATTTGTTTGTAAAAAAATAATCAATTTATCAAGCGAAAAAGAAAACTTCACAATTTAAATTACAATAACTTGAAAAGAAAAAAAAACAAGTTTTTTTTTGTCTGTTCGAACTGTTTACTATATATTTCTGTAACTAAGTATAAGTTGAATGTAAAAGAATGTTAGTTAAAAGGAAGTATAAAATAAAATGGTAAAATTTTAAATAAGAGATACAAAAAGGAATATGAGAGAATGAGAAAGTAATATTGTTGTATTGGTTAATTGGGTATGGGATGGAAATAGAAGTAAGACAAAAAATGGAAAAAAGAAAACTACCAGTATTCCAGTATATATAGAGTATAAACATATACTTTTATAATACGGCTTGTTGGTTGTTAACACCTCTGAGATTTTATGTATTAATTTATTTGTTTTTTATTTTTTTATTATCGAGTACATTTTAGGTTAAGTATTAAGTTGGCATACCAGTTTTTTTTTTTTTCAATTTTCGTGTACTTCATTTTGTTTGGTATCTGTGACATTTGTACATTTTTTATTTTGTGTTTATATATATATATATATATACAGCAACCATGTAGTATGTTTGTGTAAAAAAACAGAAAGAAAATGTGATAAACCATTGAGATAGTTACGTCACTGTTTGTACACCCTTTTCTCTCTCTTCTAGTATAAAAAAATTACACCCTACAATTAACAGATTTGGCAGCTTGTTTCTTCTTTTTTATCACCTTTTTTTAATTACTTTACTGTACTTTATTACACTTCATTTGATCTGATAAACACACACACACACACACACACACACACACACACACACACACACACACACACACACACACACACACACACACACACACACACACACACACACATACATACTCATATATATATATATATAAAACACAAAAACATGTTGTGGATGATTCATATTCTATCCCCGGGAAAAACTGACCGGGAAACTACTGAAGATAAATTGATGAAAAGTTGTATACAGGTTCATCTTATGGTGTAAGTGAATACTAAAAAAATAATTTTTAATTTATAAATTCCGAATTTAAAGGATTAAAATATAATAAAAATTAAATTTATAATTTTTTCAATTTCTGGTTTAAAATGTAGAGATATGAATTTGATTTCGGTATGCGCAATCCTTATGCAAATAATAATAAAAATTAATTTCCAGATTATTCGAAATTCTCATTTGAAAGTATTAAAATTACGTAAAATTGAAATTTAATGTTTCTTTTTTAATTTCTTGGAAACAAATGAAAATATCAATTTGATTTCTTATATGTTTAACCATGTGGATATCTAAAAACAAATTTTTGATTTTCTTGAAATTCGATTATTAAAGGGGTAAAGAGAGATAAAAAAATTTCGAACAATTATTTATCCTTTTAGATTAGATTAGATTTATCCTTTTTCCGACTATACGATATATTTAGTAGATTTAGTCATGAAAAATATTCTTTAGTTAAATATCTAAAAACTATTTTCTGATTTATTATTTTTTTTTTCTTTAATTACGAAATTTTAACGGGTGCGGTGTTGTACGGCGTGGCTACTAAATGAACACAGCAACTATTTTACTGTATGTATGATGCAGGCTGTACCTGCTTCCGATTACTTCACAAAAAAAAATAAAAACAAATTATCGTAGTGGGAAACGCAAGTAATCACATAGCACGGACGAAGCCGCGAAGGGAACACATATGTGTGTTCTGACTGTTAAAATTTATTTACAAATGGCATCAATTTTTTTTTCTAATGTTACGGTTAAAATTAATTTTTTTTAAATTTGATTTATTTTTTTACTTATCATTATCAAATAAGGGAAAAATTCAAAAAATTTACAAATAGATTATAAATTCCTCCCTTCAGATCCTGGCAATCATATAATTAATAATTATTTTATTTTTAATTTCAGTTATTTAAAAATTTTTTATTAAATTTTTTGTTTAAATAAACGCTGACAACTAAGTTGTAGGATTTTCCCGTTACACGGATTTTTAGGTAGATTTTTGATATGAAAGCTACCTATTTTAATGGGTATTATGATTCAACTTCCGGAAAATTTCGACATATCTTTGCGTTCCATATCCCCAAGACCCTAAAACCACCTTCAGTTCAAAAGTTTATATATGCATTTATATATTTCACTTTCTTGTGGACACGATAACTGCCGTAATTTTGCGCGCCAATCACTTTCAAATTCACGACCTAAAATCTCGGTCTAGTTCGTTAATGGGCAAAATCGGATTATGAGGGTGGAAATGGCGGGGGGGGTGTTGCTTTTTCAAGAAATCGAAATATATAACTTTCTGATTAAGTAAAATATCGAATTCGTTTAAAGTTCGTACTTTTCTTTGGATAAGGGCCTAAAATTTATTTAGGTAAAGTTTTTTGATATCTCTAAGGGTCCAAGGGAGGGAAAAAATTGGGTTTCGAAGAGAAAAAAATCATACCTCTCTTAATAGACACAGTATTGGATTTTTTTTTACAGTGTTATGACCAACCCTTACGGCAAGGGATGACCAAAATGTTACTGTAATTGTAAGAAGATGGGGCTTGTCGTATGCTAAACATGTGAAACTTTTTTTACATGCAATCATTGTCGTATTGAGTAAATTTGAAGTTTTTCTTAACTTTAAAGTGGAAATCTTTTTTATCCCATATTTAGCACCGGTGAAAAACGCCTCCGACTTCTGGCGTGCCGAAAGGGATATTTTTTTCTAATGCACGGCTTACACATACAGTTTATAATTTTTTTAAATATAATTTATTTTCTTTTTTTCAATTCAATGATTCTCACTAAATCCCGCGAGCATATCGTATTTCATTATCGCGGGTGTAACAGTACTAGTTGCCATTTTAAATACATTTTTCCACTTCAAATATTATTAATTTATTTAATTCTACAGTTGCATCACTACAAAAAATATTACTTAATATTCTAAGAAGTGTAACAGCTGTTTTTGTGTAAGTTAGATGTGACTAGTGCGTGCTAATGAAAAATTATCTTTTACCGAGTGTAACCAGGTATTATATTGTAGATTATATCATTTATAAACTGTATTGTGTATTATTATTTTAGTATTGTCTCCAGAATGAATATTTTCATTCGGTGTCGTTTTCAAATAAGCGACATAATCTTTCATAGTGCGTTGCTACGGACCAGCTACAACCTGTTAGTCCTAGTAACGGCGAATCATCGGATGTAAACAATAACCTATTATCTCTTGTAAACCCGAACATACAAGGTATTAGAATATGTAGGCTTCTAAAGTGTTCTAATAGGGACCCTCGGAAATCAGCGCGACGTAAGTTAACTCTAAAGACGACATTATCGATAACATGGGTGACTTTTCAGGAGTATTCATTGAAAGTGATGTTATGGATTTTAGTAAGGCAAACCCTCCATGCCAAGTAATACCAGTATTGCTCATATAAAACTATAATATCAATTGGCAGAATGATGAAATTCCAGTGGCAAAAAAAACCCCAATGCACAAATTATACTTAACCTAATATTCGCGTACAATCAACTGGTATTTTTGCTGTTCCTATGTCAAATAAATTTAGTATTTTTGAAAAAAGTTGTTGACAACGAAGATTTTCATGCAAAAACATTAAAACCTGAACCTATATATTTGTATCAGCCGTCAATGCAATAACTGAATTGAAAATATCACAGTTATATCCTAATTGTTATTAAATAAACAAATTGACAATGAAATCGGGCCACACGGTAAAAGTTCTGCCAGTTGATATTAAAATATTATAATGTCAAAAATGCTTGAAAACAATATCAGTCGTTGTGTATATATATATATATATATATATATAGTTAAACATGAAAGAGAATATTGAGTGGTCATGCGAGGCATGTATCACTCCGTTGATAAATCTGTAATCATTGATGAATTGACGAAGTTAGGCCACGAGGTTTAGAAACGTTCTACTTGGTCAACCGAAGGAACCGCTGCCACTTTATTTCGTAGATTTGGAACCCAATTCAAATAATTAAGAAATTTTTGTTGTGAAATCTCTCAAGTATACAATAGTAAGCTTTGAAAGTCTGTATTTTAAAAAAAAAATGGTCCGATGCAAAGGTTGCAAACGTTTGAGGGCATACTAATTTTGGGTTTCAATCAGTCATTCATGCAGCACATCTTGTTTTAGACAGAGTATTTCTAAAATGGTCGGCTGGTTATACTTTTTCGGTTTCTACATGTAAAACTAAAAAAATATTCGTTTCCCCCCTATTCGCTATTTTGTAATTTTTATATAAAAATTTATATCTCAAATTCGGATCGACTAATCACATTAATATTTGGTAAGCGTCTTTGTAATAAGGTAAAAATTTAGCAAAATATCAGCAATTAAATTCCTATTCAAATTACAAAATGGTGGGCATGTTTATTTTTAAATCCATTATATCTCCGTAAATATTATTTTTATCAAAATTTATGTAATACTAAAATATTAAGACATTTATTTTCAACAAAATTACATTTTATTTGTTTAAATCGGTTAACAAATAGATGAATTAATGGCAGAAAATGATGTTGTAATTGTATCTGCTTTCATGTCCTCCACTTTAAGTTCAATTCAACACTTTAACATCTCGGTGAAATATTAATTTTTTTTTATTTATTGAAAATTCTAGTATTGTAAATTAGTAAAAAAAATTAAGTAATAATTTTTCTCACAATAATCGATCTAATTATTATGACAAAATTACATCAATTTTCTCCTATCGACTATTTATTAACCGTTTAAAAAAAAAAAAATTGCATTTTGTTCAAAATAAAAGACTTAATATTTTATCAAATAATATAAATTATGATAAAATTAATATTTATGAAGATATAACGGATTGAAATACAAATATGGCTGCCATTTTGTAATTTGCGAACGTATTAAAGTCTTGATTTTTTTTATAATTTTTAACTTTAATTACCAAGACGCTTACCAAATATTAATGTGATTCGTTTATCCGAACGTCAGATATAAATTTTTATATAGAAATAACAAAATGGCGTACAATGGGAGAAGGAAGGAGAAATTGTCATTTTTCCTAAAGATATTTTTTGTTTAGTTTACAAGTAGAATCCGAAAAAGTATAGCCAGCCCACTATTTTAGAAACTATTTTATATATATATATATATATATATATATATATATATACAAAATGATTCAAAGAGACGGGAAATTTAAAAAATTAAATGAAAATTTTTTTTAGAATGAAACTTTATTTCATGTAATTGTACAAATGTTGCCATTTTAGGATAAATACATTTTAGTTTATTTTTTAAAGATGACATCTTGCAGGTGACCTCCTCCTACGTAAACACTCAGGAAGTGTCTTTCTTAAATTGATCATGGTTTGACGTAACATCTCGACTGGAATTTTCGCAATTGCTTCTCAGATCTTTGCCTTCAGTTCTTCCGTTGTAGTAGGTCTACTGTGGAACACTTAGCTTTTAAGGTAACCCCGAAAAAGTAATCGCAAGCTGAGAGATCAGGCGATCTGGGAGGCCATCTAACGTCACCGTTTCGTGAAATGACACGTTGTCCAAACAATCGGTGTACAGCTGCCATCGATATTCGTGCAGTATGAGTCTGGCTCCACTTATCAAGTGGTACCAATCGTTCACGGCTACCAACACAACTTTCAAAATTTCCCGTTTCTTTGAATCACTCTATATACACAGTGATTCAGGAGGATAGGGCAATACTTTTTGACAACTCAATCTAGAGGCTAAAAATAAGAAAAAAGTGCATATAAACATAGATCCGAAAACGCTTCGTTAGCGTTTCAAACGAATTGAAATGCATTACCAACTTGATGTAGCTCCTACACACTCGTCGGTTTTGTTGTTAATAAAAGTCGACATGTTTAAAATTTTATTTCTTTTTTGTTGACATTATTTACATCAATCTTCTTATAATTAAATTCTCTACAATTTATTTTTTTTAAATGTATGATTTATTCCCAATTAACAACGTTATTGTACGTCAAACGTAAAAAAAATGTGTTTTTTGACACTATTTTTGGCGTTTTACATATCTTAGAAACTAAGAGAGATACAGTTCTTGGAGCTATTTTTTCGATTTCCCAGCTCAAAAACCATAAGAAATAATTGAATCGTTCCTTAATTGACTTTCCCAGAATATCAGAAAGCCTTAATTTACCCGGAGGAACTGAAACTCGGGCGAAATCTTTCATCCTGTATAACTCTCTAACGAAGCGTTTTTCGGACATATGTTTATATGAACTTTTTTCTTATTTTTAGCCTCTAGAATGAGTTGTCAAAGTATTGCCTTATCCTCCTGAATCAACCTGTATATATATTTTGTGTATAAAATTAATGTTTAAATACATTAATTGTATTAAATAAAAGGAAGATATTAAGAAACATTTTTAATTCCGTAATTGAATTATTTGTTTGTAAAAAAATAATCAATTTATCAAGCGAAAAAGAAAACTTCACAATTTAAATTACAATAACTTGAAAAGAAAAAAAAACAAGTTTTTTTTTGTCTGTTCGAACTGTTTACTATATATTTCTGTAACTAAGTATAAGTTGAATGTAAAAGAATGTTAGTTAAAAGGAAGTATAAAATAAAATTGTAAAATTTTAAATAAGACATAAAAAAAGGAATATGAGAGAATGAGAAAGTAATATTGTTGTATTGGTTAATTGGGTATGGGATGGAAATAGAAGTAAGACAAAAAATGGAAAAAAGAAAACTACCAGTATTCCAGTATATATAGAGTATATACATATACTTTTTTAATACGGCTTGTTGGTTGTTAACACCTGTGAGATTTTATGTATTTATTTATTTGTTTTTTATTTTTTTATTATCGAGTACATTTTAGGTTAAGTATTAAGTTGGCATACCTGTTTTTTTTTTTTTCAATTTTCGTGTACTTCATTTTGTTTGGTATCTGTGACATTTGTACATTTTTTGTTTTGTGTTTATGTATATATATATATATATATATATATATATATATACAGCAACCATGTAGTATGTTTGTGTAAAAAAACAGAAAAAAAATGTGATAAACCATTGAGATAGTTACGTCACTGTTTGTACACCCTTTTCTCTCTCTTCTAGTATAAAAAAATTACACCCTACAATTAACAGATTTGGCAGCTTGTTTCTTCTTTTTTAACTCCTTTTTTTTATTACTTTACTGTACTTTATTACACTTCATTTGATCTGATAAACACACACACACACACACACACACACACACACACACACACACACACACACACATATATATATATATATATATAAAACACAAAAACATGTTGTGGATGATTCATATTCTATCCCCGGGAAAAACTGACCGGGAAACTACTGAAGATAAATTGATGAAAAGTTGTATACAGGTTCATCTTATGGTGTAAGTGAATACTAAAAAATAATTTTTAATTTATAAATTCCGAATTTAAAGGGTTAAAATATAATAAAAATTAAATTTATAATTTTTTCAATTTCTGGTTTAAAATGTAGAGATATGAATTTGATTTCGGTATGCGTAGTCCTTATGCAAATAATAATAAAAATTAATTTCCAGATTATTCGAAATTCTTATTTTAAAGTATTAAAATTACGTAAAATTGAAATTTAATGTTTCTTTTTTAATTTCTTGGAAACAAATGAAAATATCAATTTGATTTCTTATATGTTTAACCATGTGGATATCTAAAAACAAATTTTTGATTTTCTTGAAATTCGATTATTAAAGGGGTAAAGAGAGATAAAAAAATTTCGAACAATTATTTCAGATTTATCCTTTTTCCGTCTATACGATATATTTAGTAGATTTAGTCATGAAAAATATTCTTTAGTTAAATATCTAAAAACTATTTTCTGATTTATTATTTTTTTTCTTTAATTACGAAATTTTAACAGGTGCGGTGTTGTACGTAGTGGCTACTAAATGAACACAGCAACTTTTTTACTGTATGTATGATGCAGGCTGTACCTGCTTCCGATTACTTCACAAAAAAAAATAAAAACAAATTATCGTAGTGGGTAACGCAAGTAATCATATAGCACGGACGAAGCCGCGAAGGGAACACAGATGTGTGTTCTGACTTAAAATTTATTTACAAATGGTATCAATTTTTTTTTCTAATGTTGCGGTTAAAATTAATTTTTTTTAAATTTGATTTATTTTTTTACTTATCATTATCAAATAAGGGAAAAATTCAAAAAATTTACAAATATATTATAAATTCCTCCCTTCAGATCCTGGCAATCATATAATTAATAATTATTTTATTTTTAATTTCAGTTATTTAAAAATTTTTTATTAAATTTTTTGTTTAAATAAACGCTGACAACTAAGTTGTAGGATTTTCCCGTTACACGGATTTTTAGGTAGATTTTTGATATGAAAGCTACCTATTTTAATGGGTATTATGATTCAACTTCCGGAAAATTTCGACATATCTTTGCGTTCCATATCCCCAAGACCCTAAAACCACCTTCAGTTCAAAAGTTTATATATGCATTTATATATTTCACTTTCTTGTGGACACGATAACTGCCGTAATTTTGCGCGCCAATCACTTTCAAATTCACGACCTAAAATCTCGGTCTAGTTCCTTAATGGGCAAAATCGGATTATGAGGGTGGAAATGGCGGGGGGGGGGGGTGTTGCTTTTTCAAAAAATCGAAATATATAACTTTCTGATTAAGTAAAATATCGAATTCGTTTAAAGTTCGTACTTTTCTTTGGATAAGGGCCTAAAATTTATTTAGGTAAAGTTTTTTGATATCTCTAAGGGTCCAAGGGAGGGAAAAAATTGGGTTTCGAAGAGAAAAAAATCATACCTCTCTTAATAGACACAGTATTGGATTTTTTTTTACAGTGTTATGACCAACCCTTACGGCAAGGGATGACCAAAATGTTACTGTAATTGTAAGAAGATGGGGCTTGTCGTATGCTAAACATGTGAAACTTTTTTTACATGCAATCATTGTCGTATTGAGTAAATTTGAAGTTTTTCTTAACTTTAAAGTGGAAATCTTTTTATCCCATATTTAGCACCGGTGAAAAACGCCTCCGCCTTCTGGCGTGCCGAAAGGGATTATTTTTTTCTAATGCACGGCTTACACATACAGTTTATAATTTTTTTAAATATAATTTATTTTCTTTTTGTCAATTCAATGATTCTCACTAAATCCCGCGAGCATATCGTATTTCATTATCGCGGGTGTAACAGTACTAGTTGCCATTTTAAATACATTTTTCCACTTCAAATATTATTAATTTATTTAATTCTACAGTTGCATCACTACAAAAAATATTACTTATTATTCTAAGAAGTGCAACAGCTGTTTTTGTGTAAGTTAGATGTGACTAGTGCGTGCTAATGAAAAATTATCTTTTACCGAGTGTAACCAGGTATTATATTGTAGATTATATCATTTATAAACTGTATTGTGTATTATTATTTTAGTATTGTCTCCAGAATGAATATTTTCATTCGGTGTCGTTTTCAAATAAGCGACATAATCTTTCATAGTGCGTTGCTACGGACCAGCTACAACCTGTTAGTCCTAGTAACGGCGAATCATCGGATGTAAACAATAACCTATTATCTCTTGTAAACCCGAACATACAAGGTATTAGAATATGTAGGCTTCTAAAGTGTTCTAATAGGGACCCTCGGAAATCAGCGCGACGTAAGTTAACTCTAAAGACGACATTATCGATAACACGGGTGACTTTTCAGGAGTATTCATTGAAAGTGATGTTATGGATTTTAGTAAGGCAAACCCTCCATGCCAAGTAATACCAGTATTGCTCATATAAAACTATAATATCAATTGGCAGAATGATGAAATTCCAGTGGCAAAAAAACCCCCAATGCACAAATTATACTTAACCTAATATTCGCGTACAATCAACTGGTATTTTTGCTGTTCCTATGTCAAATAAATTTAGTATTTTTGAAAAAAAAGTTGTTGACAACGAAGATTTTCATGCAAAAACATTAAAACCTGAACCTATATATTTGTATCAGCCGTCAATGCAATAACTGAATTGAAAATATCACAGTTATATCCTAATTGTTATTAAATAAACAAATTGACAATGAAATCGGGCCACACGGTAAAAGTTCTGCCAGTTGATATTAAAATATTATAATGTCAAAAATGCTTGAAAACAATATCAGTCGTTGTATATATATATATATATATATATAGTTAAACATGAAAGAGAATATTGAGTGGTCATGCGAGGCATGTATCACTCCGTTGATAAATCTGTAATCATTGATGAATTGACGAAGTTAGGCCACGAGGTTTAGAAACGTTCTACTTGGTCAACCGAAGGAACCGCTGCCACTTTATTTCGTAGATTTGGAACCCAATTCAAATAATTAAGAAATTTTTGTTGTGAAATCTCTCAAGTATACAATAGTAAGCTTTCAAGGTCTGTATTTTAAAAAAGAAATGGTCCGATGCAAAGGTTGCAAACGCTTGGGGGCATACCAATTTTGGGTTTCAATCAGTCATTCATGCAGCACATCTTGTTTTAGACACAGTATTTCTAAAATGGTCGGCTGGTTATACTTTTTCGGTTTCTACATGTAAAACTAAAAAAATATTCGTTTCCCCCCTATTCGCTATTTTGTAATTTTTATATAAAAATTTATATCTCAAATTCGAATCGACTAATCACATTAATATTTGGTAAGCGTCTTTGTAATAAGGTAAAAAATTAGCAAAATATCAGGAATTAAATTCCTATTCAAATTACAAAATGGTGGGCATGTTTATTTTTAAATCCATTATATCTCCGTAAATATTATTTTTATCAAAATTTATGTAATACTAAAATATTAAGCGATTTATTTTCAACAAAATTACATTTCATTTGTTTAAATCGGTTAACAAATAGATGAATTAATGGCAGAAAATTGATGTTGTAATTGTATCTGCTTTCATGTCCTCCACTTTAAGTTCAATTCAACACTTTAACATCTCGGTGAAATATTAATTTTTTTTATTTATTGAAAATTCTAGTATTGTAAATTAGTAAAAAAAATTAAGTAATAATTTTTCTCACAATAATCGATCTAATAATTATGACAAAATTACATCAATTTTCTCCTATCGACTCTATTTATGAACCATTTAAAAAAAAAAAAAATTGCATTTTGTTCAAAATAAAAGACTTAATATTTTATCAAATAATATAAATTATGATAAAATTAATATTTATGAAGATATAACGGATTGAAATACAAATATGGCTGCCATTTTGTAATTTGCGAAGGTATTAAAGTCCTGATTTTTTTTATAATTTTTAACTTTAATTACCAAGACGCTTACCAAATATTAATGTGATTCGTTTATCCGAACGTCAGATTTAACTTTCATTACCAAGACGCTTACCAAATATTAATCTGATTCGTTTATCCGAACGTCAGATATAAATTTTTATATAGAAATAACAAAATGGCGGACAATGGGAGAAGGAAGGAGAAATTGTCATTTTTCCTAAAGATATTTTTTGTTTAGTTTTACAAGTAGAATCCGAAAAAGTATAGCCAGCCCACTATTTTAGAAACTATTTTATATATATATATATATACAAAATGATTCAAAGAGACGGGAAATTTAAAAAATTAAATGAAAATTTTTTTTAGAAGGAAATTTTATTTCATGTAATTGTACAAATGTTGCCATTTTAGGATACATACATTTTAGTTTATTTTTTAAAGATGACATCTTGCAGGTGACCTCCTCTTCTACGTAAACACTCACGAAGTCTCTTCGTTAAATTGTTCGTGGTTTGACGTAACATCTCGACTAGAATTTCCCCAATTACTTCTCGTATTTTTGCCTTCAGTTTTTCCGTTGTAGCAGGTCTACTGTGGAACACTTTGCTTTTAAGGTGACCCCACAAAAAGTAATCGCAAGCTGAGAGATCAGGCGATCTGGGAGGCCATCTAACGTCACCGTTTCGTGAAATGACACGTTGTCCAAACAATCGGTGTACAGCTGCCATCGATATTCGTAAAGTATGAGTCTGGCTCCACTTATCAAGTGGTACCAATCGCCCACGGCTACCAACACAACTTTCAAAATTTCCCGTTTCTTTGAATCACTCTATATACAGAGGGATTCAGGAGGAAAGGGCAATACTTTGACAACTCAATCTAGAGGCTAAAAATAAGAAAAAAGTGCATATAAACATAGATCCGAAAACGCTTCGTTAGCGTTTCAAACGAATTGAAATGCATTACCAACTTGATGTAGCTCCTACACTCTCGTCGGTTTTGTTGTTAATAAAAGTCGACATGTTTAAAATTTTATTTCTTTTTTGTTGTCATTATCTACATCAATCTTCTTATAATTAAATTCTCTACAATTTTTTTTTTTTTTATGTATGATTTATTGCCAATTTAACAACGTTATTGTACGTCAAACGTAAAAAAAGTGTTTTTTGACACTATTTGTGGCGTTTTACATATCTTAGAAACTAAGAGAGATACAGTTCTGGGAGCTATTTTTTCGATTTCCCAGCTCAAAAACCATAAGAAATAATTGAATCGTTCCTTAATTGACATTCCCAGAATTTCAGAAAGCCTTAATTTACCCGGAGGAACTGAAACTCGGGCGAAATCTTTCATCCTGTATATCTAGCTAACGAAGCGTTTTCGGAGATATGTTTATATGAACTCTTTTCTTATTTTTAGCCTCTAGAATGAGTTGCCAAAGTATTGCCCTATCCTCCTGAATCAACCTGTATATATATTTTGAGTATAAAATTAATGTTTAAATACATTAATTGTATTAAATAAAAGGAAGATATTAAGAAACATTTTTAATTCCGTAATTGAATTATTTGTTTGTAAAAAAATAATCAATTTATCAAGCGAAAAAGAAAACTTCACAATTTAAATTACAATAACTTGAAAAGAAAAAAAAACAAGTTTTTTTTTGTCTGTTCGAACTGTTTACTATATATTTCTGTAACTAAGTATAAGTTGAATGTAAAAGAATGTTAGTTAAAAGGAAGTATAAAATAAAATGGTAAAATTTTAAATAAGAGATACAAAAAGGAATATGAGAGAATGAGGAAGTAATATTGTTGTATTGGTTAATTGGGTATGGGATGGAAATAGAAGTAAGACAAAAAATGGAAAAAAGAAAACTACCAGTATTCCAGTATATATAGAGTATAAACATATACTTTTATAATACGGCTTGTTGGTTGTTAACACCTCTGAGATTTTATGTATTAATTTATTTGTTTTTTATTTTTTTATTATCGAGTACATTTTAGGTTAAGTATTAAGTTGGCATACCAGTTTTTTTTTTTTTCAATTTTCGTGTACTTCATTTTGTTTGGTATCTGTGACATTTGTACATTTTTTATTTTGTGTTTATATATATATATATATACAGCAACCATGTAGTATGTTTGTGTAAAAAAACAGAAAGAAAATGTGATAAACCATTGAGATAGTTACGTCACTGTTTGTACACCCTTTTCTCTCTCTTCTAGTATAAAAAAATTACACCCTACAATTAACAGATTTGGCAGCTTGTTTCTTCTTTTTTATCACCTTTTTTTAATTACTTTACTGTACTTTATTACACTTCATTTGATCTGATAAACACACACACACACACACACACACACACACACACACACACACACACACACACACACACACACACACACACACACACACACACACACACACACACACACACACACACACACACACACACACACACACACACACACACACACACACACACATACATACTCATATATATATATATATAAAACACAAAAACATGTTGTGGATGATTCATATTCTATCCCCGGGAAAAACTGACCGGGAAACTACTGAAGATAAATTGATGAAAAGTTGTATACAGGTTCATCTTATGGTGTAAGTGAATACTAAAAAAATAATTTTTAATTTATAAATTCCGAATTTAAAGGATTAAAATATAATAAAAATTAAATTTATAATTTTTTCAATTTCTGGTTTAAAATGTAGAGATATGAATTTGATTTCGGTATGCGCAATCCTTATGCAAATAATAATAAAAATTAATTTCCAGATTATTCGAAATTCTCATTTGAAAGTATTAAAATTACGTAAAATTGAAATTTAATGTTTCTTTTTTAATTTCTTGGAAACAAATGAAAATATCAATTTGATTTCTTATATGTTTAACCATGTGGATATCTAAAAACAAATTTTTGATTTTCTTGAAATTCGATTATTAAAGGGGTAAAGAGAGATAAAAAAATTTCGAACAATTATTTATCCTTTTAGATTAGATTAGATTTATCCTTTTTCCGACTATACGATATATTTAGTAGATTTAGTCATGAAAAATATTCTTTAGTTAAATATCTAAAAACTATTTTCTGATTTATTATTTTTTTTTTCTTTAATTACGAAATTTTAACGGGTGCGGTGTTGTACGGCGTGGCTACTAAATGAACACAGCAACTTTTTTACTGTATGTATGATGCAGGCTGTACCTGCTTCCGATTACTTCACAAAAAAAAATAAAAACAAATTATCGTAGTGGGAAACGCAAGTAATCACATAGCACGGACGAAGCCGCGAAGGGAACACATATGTGTGTTCTGACTGTTAAAATTTATTTACAAATGGCATCAATTTTTTTTTCTAATGTTACGGTTAAAATTAATTTTTTTTAAATTTGATTTATTTTTTTACTTATCATTATCAAATAAGGGAAAAATTCAAAAAATTTACAAATAGATTATAAATTCCTCCCTTCAGATCCTGGCAATCATATAATTAATAATTATTTTATTTTTAATTTCAGTTATTTAAAAATTTTTTATTAAATTTTTTGTTTAAATAAACGCTGACAACTAAGTTGTAGGATTTTCCCGTTACACGGATTTTTAGGTAGATTTTTGATATGAAAGCTACCTATTTTAATGGGTATTATGATTCAACTTCCGGAAAATTTCGACATATCTTTGCGTTCCATATCCCCAAGACCCTAAAACCACCTTCAGTTCAAAAGTTTATATATGCATTTATATATTTCACTTTCTTGTGGACACGATAACTGCCGTAATTTTGCGCGCCAATCACTTTCAAATTCACGACCTAAAATCTCGGTCTAGTTCGTTAATGGGCAAAATCGGATTATGAGGGTGGAAATGGGGGGGGGGGGGTGTTGCTTTTTCAAAAAATCGAAATATATAACTTTCTGATTAAGTAAAATATCGAATTCGTTTAAAGTTCGTACTTTTCTTTGGATAAGGGCCTAAAATTTATTTAGGTAAAGTTTTTTGATATCTCTAAGGGTCCAAGGGAGGGAAAAAATTGGGTTTCGAAGAGAAAAAAATCATACCTCTCTTAATAGACACAGTATTGGATTTTTTTTTACAGTGTTATGACCAACCCTTACGGCAAGGGATGACCAAAATGTTACTGTAATTGTAAGAAGATGGGGCTTGTCGTATGCTAAACATGTGAAACTTTTTTTACATGCAATCATTGTCGTATTGAGTAAATTTGAAGTTTTTCTTAACTTTAAAGTGGAAATCTTTTTTATCCCATATTTAGCACCGGTGAAAAACGCCTCCGACTTCTGGCGTGCCGAAAGGGATATTTTTTTCTAATGCACGGCTTACACATACAGTTTATAATTTTTTTAAATATAATTTATTTTCTTTTTTTCAATTCAATGATTCTCACTAAATCCCGCGAGCATATCGTATTTCATTATCGCGGGTGTAACAGTACTAGTTGCCATTTTAAATACATTTTTCCACTTCAAATATTATTAATTTATTTAATTCTACAGTTGCATCACTACAAAAAATATTACTTAATATTCTAAGAAGTGTAACAGCTGTTTTTGTGTAAGTTAGATGTGACTAGTGCGTGCTAATGAAAAATTATCTTTTACCGAGTGTAACCAGGTATTATATTGTAGATTATATCATTTATAAACTGTATTGTGTATTATTATTTTAGTATTGTCTCCAGAATGAATATTTTCATTCGGTGTCGTTTTCAAATAAGCGACATAATCTTTCATAGTGCGTTGCTACGGACCAGCTACAACCTGTTAGTCCTAGTAACGGCGAATCATCGGATGTAAACAATAACCTATTATCTCTTGTAAACCCGAACATACAAGGTATTAGAATATGTAGGCTTCTAAAGTGTTCTAATAGGGACCCTCGGAAATCAGCGCGACGTAAGTTAACTCTAAAGACGACATTATCGATAACATGGGTGACTTTTCAGGAGTATTCATTGAAAGTGATGTTATGGATTTTAGTAAGGCAAACCCTCCATGCCAAGTAATACCAGTATTGCTCATATAAAACTATAATATCAATTGGCAGAATGATGAAATTCCAGTGGCAAAAAAAACCCCAATGCACAAATTATACTTAACCTAATATTCGCGTACAATCAACTGGTATTTTTGCTGTTCCTATGTCAAATAAATTTAGTATTTTTGAAAAAAGTTGTTGACAACGAAGATTTTCATGCAAAAACATTAAAACCTGAACCTATATATTTGTATCAGCCGTCAATGCAATAACTGAATTGAAAATATCACAGTTATATCCTAATTGTTATTAAATAAACAAATTGACAATGAAATCGGGCCACACGGTAAAAGTTCTGCCAGTTGATATTAAAATATTATAATGTCAAAAATGCTTGAAAACAATATCAGTCGTTGTGTATATATATATATATATATATATATATATATATATATAGTTAAACATGAAAGAGAATATTGAGTGGTCATGCGAGGCATGTATCACTCCGTTGATAAATCTGTAATCATTGATGAATTGACGAAGTTAGGCCACGAGGTTTAGAAACGTTCTACTTGGTCAACCGAAGGAACCGCTGCCACTTTATTTCGTAGATTTGGAACCCAATTCAAATAATTAAGAAATTTTTGTTGTGAAATCTCTCAAGTATACAATAGTAAGCTTTGAAAGTCTGTATTTTAAAAAAAAAATGGTCCGATGCAAAGGTTGCAAACGTTTGAGGGCATACTAATTTTGGGTTTCAATCAGTCATTCATGCAGCACATCTTGTTTTAGACAGAGTATTTCTAAAATGGTCGGCTGGTTATACTTTTTCGGTTTCTACATGTAAAACTAAAAAAATATTCGTTTCCCCCCTATTCGCTATTTTGTAATTTTTATATAAAAATTTATATCTCAAATTCGGATCGACTAATCACATTAATATTTGGTAAGCGTCTTTGTAATAAGGTAAAAATTTAGCAAAATATCAGCAATTAAATTCCTATTCAAATTACAAAATGGTGGGCATGTTTATTTTTAAATCCATTATATCTCCGTAAATATTATTTTTATCAAAATTTATGTAATACTAAAATATTAAGACATTTATTTTCAACAAAATTACATTTTATTTGTTTAAATCGGTTAACAAATAGATGAATTAATGGCAGAAAATGATGTTGTAATTGTATCTGCTTTCATGTCCTCCACTTTAAGTTCAATTCAACACTTTAACATCTCGGTGAAATATTAATTTTTTTTTATTTATTGAAAATTCTAGTATTGTAAATTAGTAAAAAAAATTAAGTAATAATTTTTCTCACAATAATCGATCTAATTATTATGACAAAATTACATCAATTTTCTCCTATCGACTATTTATTAACCGTTTAAAAAAAAAAAAATTGCATTTTGTTCAAAATAAAAGACTTAATATTTTATCAAATAATATAAATTATGATAAAATTAATATTTATGAAGATATAACGGATTGAAATACAAATATGGCTGCCATTTTGTAATTTGCGAACGTATTAAAGTCTTGATTTTTTTTATAATTTTTAACTTTAATTACCAAGACGCTTACCAAATATTAATGTGATTCGTTTATCCGAACGTCAGATATAAATTTTTATATAGAAATAACAAAATGGCGTACAATGGGAGAAGGAAGGAGAAATTGTCATTTTTCCTAAAGATATTTTTTGTTTAGTTTACAAGTAGAATCCGAAAAAGTATAGCCAGCCCACTATTTTAGAAACTATTTTATATATATATATATATATATATATATATATACAAAATGATTCAAAGAGACGGGAAATTTAAAAAATTAAATGAAAATTTTTTTTAGAATGAAACTTTATTTCATGTAATTGTACAAATGTTGCCATTTTAGGATAAATACATTTTAGTTTATTTTTTAAAGATGACATCTTGCAGGTGACCTCCTCCTACGTAAACACTCAGGAAGTGTCTTTCTTAAATTGATCATGGTTTGACGTAACATCTCGACTGGAATTTTCGCAATTGCTTCTCAGATCTTTGCCTTCAGTTCTTCCGTTGTAGTAGGTCTACTGTGGAACACTTAGCTTTTAAGGTAACCCCGAAAAAGTAATCGCAAGCTGAGAGATCAGGCGATCTGGGAGGCCATCTAACGTCACCGTTTCGTGAAATGACACGTTGTCCAAACAATCGGTGTACAGCTGCCATCGATATTCGTGCAGTATGAGTCTGGCTCCACTTATCAAGTGGTACCAATCGTTCACGGCTACCAACACAACTTTCAAAATTTCCCGTTTCTTTGAATCACTCTATATACACAGTGATTCAGGAGGATAGGGCAATACTTTTTGACAACTCAATCTAGAGGCTAAAAATAAGAAAAAAGTGCATATAAACATAGATCCGAAAACGCTTCGTTAGCGTTTCAAACGAATTGAAATGCATTACCAACTTGATGTAGCTCCTACACACTCGTCGGTTTTGTTGTTAATAAAAGTCGACATGTTTAAAATTTTATTTCTTTTTTGTTGACATTATTTACATCAATCTTCTTATAATTAAATTCTCTACAATTTATTTTTTTTAAATGTATGATTTATTCCCAATTAACAACGTTATTGTACGTCAAACGTAAAAAAAATGTGTTTTTTGACACTATTTTTGGCGTTTTACATATCTTAGAAACTAAGAGAGATACAGTTCTTGGAGCTATTTTTTCGATTTCCCAGCTCAAAAACCATAAGAAATAATTGAATCGTTCCTTAATTGACTTTCCCAGAATATCAGAAAGCCTTAATTTACCCGGAGGAACTGAAACTCGGGCGAAATCTTTCATCCTGTATAACTCTCTAACGAAGCGTTTTTCGGACATATGTTTATATGAACTTTTTTCTTATTTTTAGCCTCTAGAATGAGTTGTCAAAGTATTGCCTTATCCTCCTGAATCAACCTGTATATATATTTTGTGTATAAAATTAATGTTTAAATACATTAATTGTATTAAATAAAAGGAAGATATTAAGAAACATTTTTAATTCCGTAATTGAATTATTTGTTTGTAAAAAAATAATCAATTTATCAAGCGAAAAAGAAAACTTCACAATTTAAATTACAATAACTTGAAAAGAAAAAAAAACAAGTTTTTTTTTGTCTGTTCGAACTGTTTACTATATATTTCTGTAACTAAGTATAAGTTGAATGTAAAAGAATGTTAGTTAAAAGGAAGTATAAAATAAAATTGTAAAATTTTAAATAAGACATAAAAAAAGGAATATGAGAGAATGAGAAAGTAATATTGTTGTATTGGTTAATTGGGTATGGGATGGAAATAGAAGTAAGACAAAAAATGGAAAAAAGAAAACTACCAGTATTCCAGTATATATAGAGTATATACATATACTTTTTTAATACGGCTTGTTGGTTGTTAACACCTGTGAGATTTTATGTATTTATTTATTTGTTTTTTATTTTTTTATTATCGAGTACATTTTAGGTTAAGTATTAAGTTGGCATACCTGTTTTTTTTTTTTTTCAATTTTCGTGTACTTCATTTTGTTTGGTATCTGTGACATTTGTACATTTTTTGTTTTGTGTTTATTTATATATATATATATATATATATATATATATATATATATATATATATATATATATATATATATATATATATATATACAGCAACCATGTAGTATGTTTGTGTAAAAAAACAGAAAAAAAATGTGATAAACCATTGAGATAGTTACGTCACTGTTTGTACACCCTTTTCTCTCTCTTCTAGTATAAAAAAATTACACCCTACAATTAACAGATTTGGCAGCTTGTTTCTTCTTTTTTAACTCCTTTTTTTTATTACTTTACTGTACTTTATTACACTTCATTTGATCTGATAAACACACACACACACACACACACACACACACACACACACACACACACACACACACACACATATATATATATATATATAAAACACAAAAACATGTTGTGGATGATTCATATTCTATCCCCGGGAAAAACTGACCGGGAAACTACTGAAGATAAATTGATGAAAAGTTGTATACAGGTTCATCTTATGGTGTAAGTGAATACTAAAAAATAATTTTTAATTTATAAATTCCGAATTTAAAGGGTTAAAATATAATAAAAATTAAATTTATAATTTTTTCAATTTCTGGTTTAAAATGTAGAGATATGAATTTGATTTCGGTATGCGTAGTCCTTATGCAAATAATAATAAAAATTAATTTCCAGATTATTCGAAATTCTTATTTTAAAGTATTAAAATTACGTAAAATTGAAATTTAATGTTTCTTTTTTAATTTCTTGGAAACAAATGAAAATATCAATTTGATTTCTTATATGTTTAACCATGTGGATATCTAAAAACAAATTTTTGATTTTCTTGAAATTCGATTATTAAAGGGGTAAAGAGAGATAAAAAAATTTCGAACAATTATTTCAGATTTATCCTTTTTCCGTCTATACGATATATTTAGTAGATTTAGTCATGAAAAATATTCTTTAGTTAAATATCTAAAAACTATTTTCTGATTTATTATTTTTTTTCTTTAATTACGAAATTTTAACAGGTGCGGTGTTGTACGTAGTGGCTACTAAATGAACACAGCAACTTTTTTACTGTATGTATGATGCAGGCTGTACCTGCTTCCGATTACTTCACAAAAAAAAATAAAAACAAATTATCGTAGTGGGTAACGCAAGTAATCATATAGCACGGACGAAGCCGCGAAGGGAACACAGATGTGTGTTCTGACTTAAAATTTATTTACAAATGGTATCAATTTTTTTTTCTAATGTTGCGGTTAAAATTAATTTTTTTTAAATTTGATTTATTTTTTTACTTATCATTATCAAATAAGGGAAAAATTCAAAAAATTTACAAATATATTATAAATTCCTCCCTTCAGATCCTGGCAATCATATAATTAATAATTATTTTATTTTTAATTTCAGTTATTTAAAAATTTTTTATTAAATTTTTTGTTTAAATAAACGCTGACAACTAAGTTGTAGGATTTTCCCGTTACACGGATTTTTAGGTAGATTTTTGATATGAAAGCTACCTATTTTAATGGGTATTATGATTCAACTTCCGGAAAATTTCGACATATCTTTGCGTTCCATATCCCCAAGACCCTAAAACCACCTTCAGTTCAAAAGTTTATATATGCATTTATATATTTCACTTTCTTGTGGACACGATAACTGCCGTAATTTTGCGCGCCAATCACTTTCAAATTCACGACCTAAAATCTCGGTCTAGTTCCTTAATGGGCAAAATCGGATTATGAGGGTGGAAATGGCGGGGGGGGGGGGGTGTTGCTTTTTCAAAAAATCGAAATATATAACTTTCTGATTAAGTAAAATATCGAATTCGTTTAAAGTTCGTACTTTTCTTTGGATAAGGGCCTAAAATTTATTTAGGTAAAGTTTTTTGATATCTCTAAGGGTCCAAGGGAGGGAAAAAATTGGGTTTCGAAGAGAAAAAAATCATACCTCTCTTAATAGACACAGTATTGGATTTTTTTTTACAGTGTTATGACCAACCCTTACGGCAAGGGATGACCAAAATGTTACTGTAATTGTAAGAAGATGGGGCTTGTCGTATGCTAAACATGTGAAACTTTTTTTACATGCAATCATTGTCGTATTGAGTAAATTTGAAGTTTTTCTTAACTTTAAAGTGGAAATCTTTTTTATCCCATATTTAGCACCGGTGAAAAACGCCTCCGCCTTCTGGCGTGCCGAAAGGGATTATTTTTTTCTAATGCACGGCTTACACATACAGTTTATAATTTTTTTAAATATAATTTATTTTCTTTTTGTCAATTCAATGATTCTCACTAAATCCCGCGAGCATATCGTATTTCATTATCGCGGGTGTAACAGTACTAGTTGCCATTTTAAATACATTTTTCCACTTCAAATATTATTAATTTATTTAATTCTACAGTTGCATCACTACAAAAAATATTACTTAATATTCTAAGAAGTGTAACAGCTGTTTTTGTGTAAGTTAGATGTGACTAGTGCGTGCTAATGAAAAATTATCTTTTACCGAGTGTAACCAGGTATTATATTGTAGATTATATCATTTATAAACTGTATTGTGTATTATTATTTTAGTATTGTCTCCAGAATGAATATTTTCATTCGGTGTCGTTTTCAAATAAGCGACATAATCTTTCATAGTGCGTTGCTACGGACCAGCTACAACCTGTTAGTCCTAGTAACGGCGAATCATCGGATGTAAACAATAACCTATTATCTCTTGTAAACCCGAACATACAAGGTATTAGAATATGTAGGCTTCTAAAGTGTTCTAATAGGGACCCTCGGAAATCAGCGTGACGTAAGTTAACTCTAAAGACGACATTATCGATAACACGGGTGACTTTTCAGGAGTATTCATTGAAAGTGATGTTATGGATTTTAGTAAGGCAAACCCTCCATGCCAAGTAATACCAGTATTGCTCATATAAAACTATAATATCAATTGGCAGAATGATGAAATTCCAGTGGCAAAAAAACCCCCAATGCACAAATTATACTTAACCTAATATTCGCGTACAATCAACTGGTATTTTTGCTGTTCCTATGTCAAATAAATTTAGTATTTTTGAAAAAAAAGTTGTTGACAACGAAGATTTTCATGCAAAAACATTAAAACCTGAACCTATATATTTGTATCAGCCGTCAATGCAATAACTGAATTGAAAATATCACAGTTATATCCTAATTGTTATTAAATAAACAAATTGACAATGAAATCGGGCCACACGGTAAAAGTTCTGCCAGTTGATATTAAAATATTATAATGTCAAAAATGCTTGAAAACAATATCAGTCGTTGTATATATATATATATATATATAGTTAAACATGAAAGAGAATATTGAGTGGTCATGCGAGGCATGTATCACTCCGTTGATAAATCTGTAATCATTGATGAATTGACGAAGTTAGGCCACGAGGTTTAGAAACGTTCTACTTGGTCAACCGAAGGAACCGCTGCCACTTTATTTCGTAGATTTGGAACCCAATTCAAATAATTAAGAAATTTTTGTTGTGAAATCTCTCAAGTATACAATAGTAAGCTTTGAAAGTCTGTATTTTAAAAAAAAAATGGTCCGATGCAAAGGTTGCAAACGTTTGAGGGCATACTAATTTTGGGTTTCAATCAGTCATTCATGCAGCACATCTTGTTTTAGACAGAGTATTTCTAAAATGGTCGGCTGGTTATACTTTTTCGGTTTCTACATGTAAAACTAAAAAAATATTCGTTTCCCCCCTATTCGCTATTTTGTAATTTTTATATAAAAATTTATATCTCAAATTCGGATCGACTAATCACATTAATATTTGGTAAGCGTCTTTGTAATAAGGTAAAAATTTAGCAAAATATCAGCAATTAAATTCCTATTCAAATTACAAAATGGTGGGCATGTTTATTTTTAAATCCATTATATCTCCGTAAATATTATTTTTATCAAAATTTATGTAATACTAAAATATTAAGACATTTATTTTCAACAAAATTACATTTTATTTGTTTAAATCGGTTAACAAATAGATGAATTAATGGCAGAAAATGATGTTGTAATTGTATCTGCTTTCATGTCCTCCACTTTAAGTTCAATTCAACACTTTAACATCTCGGTGAAATATTAATTTTTTTTTATTTATTGAAAATTCTAGTATTGTAAATTAGTAAAAAAAATTAAGTAATAATTTTTCTCACAATAATCGATCTAATTATTATGACAAAATTACATCAATTTTCTCCTATCGACTATTTATTAACCGTTTAAAAAAAAAAAAATTGCATTTTGTTCAAAATAAAAGACTTAATATTTTATCAAATAATATAAATTATGATAAAATTAATATTTATGAAGATATAACGGATTGAAATACAAATATGGCTGCCATTTTGTAATTTGCGAACGTATTAAAGTCTTGATTTTTTTTATAATTTTTAACTTTAATTACCAAGACGCTTACCAAATATTAATGTGATTCGTTTATCCGAACGTCAGATATAAATTTTTATATAGAAATAACAAAATGGCGTACAATGGGAGAAGGAAGGAGAAATTGTCATTTTTCCTAAAGATATTTTTTGTTTAGTTTACAAGTAGAATCCGAAAAAGTATAGCCAGCCCACTATTTTAGAAACTATTTTATATATATATATATATATATATATATATATACAAAATGATTCAAAGAGACGGGAAATTTAAAAAATTAAATGAAAATTTTTTTTAGAATGAAACTTTATTTCATGTAATTGTACAAATGTTGCCATTTTAGGATAAATACATTTTAGTTTATTTTTTAAAGATGACATCTTGCAGGTGACCTCCTCCTACGTAAACACTCAGGAAGTGTCTTTCTTAAATTGATCATGGTTTGACGTAACATCTCGACTGGAATTTTCGCAATTGCTTCTCAGATCTTTGCCTTCAGTTCTTCCGTTGTAGTAGGTCTACTGTGGAACACTTAGCTTTTAAGGTAACCCCGAAAAAGTAATCGCAAGCTGAGAGATCAGGCGATCTGGGAGGCCATCTAACGTCACCGTTTCGTGAAATGACACGTTGTCCAAACAATCGGTGTACAGCTGCCATCGATATTCGTGCAGTATGAGTCTGGCTCCACTTATCAAGTGGTACCAATCGTTCACGGCTACCAACACAACTTTCAAAATTTCCCGTTTCTTTGAATCACTCTATATACACAGTGATTCAGGAGGATAGGGCAATACTTTTTGACAACTCAATCTAGAGGCTAAAAATAAGAAAAAAGTGCATATAAACATAGATCCGAAAACGCTTCGTTAGCGTTTCAAACGAATTGAAATGCATTACCAACTTGATGTAGCTCCTACACACTCGTCGGTTTTGTTGTTAATAAAAGTCGACATGTTTAAAATTTTATTTCTTTTTTGTTGACATTATTTACATCAATCTTCTTATAATTAAATTCTCTACAATTTATTTTTTTTAAATGTATGATTTATTCCCAATTAACAACGTTATTGTACGTCAAACGTAAAAAAAATGTGTTTTTTGACACTATTTTTGGCGTTTTACATATCTTAGAAACTAAGAGAGATACAGTTCTTGGAGCTATTTTTTCGATTTCCCAGCTCAAAAACCATAAGAAATAATTGAATCGTTCCTTAATTGACTTTCCCAGAATATCAGAAAGCCTTAATTTACCCGGAGGAACTGAAACTCGGGCGAAATCTTTCATCCTGTATAACTCTCTAACGAAGCGTTTTTCGGACATATGTTTATATGAACTTTTTTCTTATTTTTAGCCTCTAGAATGAGTTGTCAAAGTATTGCCTTATCCTCCTGAATCAACCTGTATATATATTTTGTGTATAAAATTAATGTTTAAATACATTAATTGTATTAAATAAAAGGAAGATATTAAGAAACATTTTTAATTCCGTAATTGAATTATTTGTTTGTAAAAAAATAATCAATTTATCAAGCGAAAAAGAAAACTTCACAATTTAAATTACAATAACTTGAAAAGAAAAAAAAACAAGTTTTTTTTTGTCTGTTCGAACTGTTTACTATATATTTCTGTAACTAAGTATAAGTTGAATGTAAAAGAATGTTAGTTAAAAGGAAGTATAAAATAAAATTGTAAAATTTTAAATAAGACATAAAAAAAGGAATATGAGAGAATGAGAAAGTAATATTGTTGTATTGGTTAATTGGGTATGGGATGGAAATAGAAGTAAGACAAAAAATGGAAAAAAGAAAACTACCAGTATTCCAGTATATATAGAGTATATACATATACTTTTTTAATACGGCTTGTTGGTTGTTAACACCTGTGAGATTTTATGTATTTATTTATTTGTTTTTTATTTTTTTATTATCGAGTACATTTTAGGTTAAGTATTAAGTTGGCATACGTGTTTTTTTTTTTTTTCAATTTTCGTGTACTTCATTTTGTTTGGTATCTGTGACATTTGTACATTTTTTGTTTTGTGTTTATGTATATATATATATATATATATATATATATATATATATATATATATATATATATATATATATATATATATATATATATATATATATATACAGCAACCATGTAGTATGTTTGTGTAAAAAAACAGAAAAAAAATGTGATAAACCATTGAGATAGTTACGTCACTGTTTGTACACCCTTTTCTCTCTCTTCTAGTATAAAAAAATTACACCCTACAATTAACAGATTTGGCAGCTTGTTTCTTCTTTTTTAACTCCTTTTTTTTATTACTTTACTGTACTTTATTACACTTCATTTGATCTGATAAACACACACACACACACACACACACACACACACACACACACACACACATATATATATATATATATAAAACACAAAAACATGTTGTGGATGATTCATATTCTATCCCCGGGAAAAACTGACCGGGAAACTACTGAAGATAAATTGATGAAAAGTTGTATACAGGTTCATCTTATGGTGTAAGTGAATACTAAAAAATAATTTTTAATTTATAAATTCCGAATTTAAAGGGTTAAAATATAATAAAAATTAAATTTATAATTTTTTCAATTTCTGGTTTAAAATGTAGAGATATGAATTTGATTTCGGTATGCGTAGTCCTTATGCAAATAATAATAAAAATTAATTTCCAGATTATTCGAAATTCTTATTTTAAAGTATTAAAATTACGTAAAATTGAAATTTAATGTTTCTTTTTTAATTTCTTGGAAACAAATGAAAATATCAATTTGATTTCTTATATGTTTAACCATGTGGATATCTAAAAACAAATTTTTGATTTTCTTGAAATTCGATTATTAAAGGGGTAAAGAGAGATAAAAAAATTTCGAACAATTATTTCAGATTTATCCTTTTTCCGTCTATACGATATATTTAGTAGATTTAGTCATGAAAAATATTCTTTAGTTAAATATCTAAAAACTATTTTCTGATTTATTATTTTTTTTCTTTAATTACGAAATTTTAACAGGTGCGGTGTTGTACGTAGTGGCTACTAAATGAACACAGCAACTTTTTTACTGTATGTATGATGCAGGCTGTACCTGCTTCCGATTACTTCACAAAAAAAAATAAAAACAAATTATCGTAGTGGGTAACGCAAGTAATCATATAGCACGGACGAAGCCGCGAAGGGAACACAGATGTGTGTTCTGACTTAAAATTTATTTACAAATGGTATCAATTTTTTTTTCTAATGTTGCGGTTAAAATTAATTTTTTTTAAATTTGATTTATTTTTTTACTTATCATTATCAAATAAGGGAAAAATTCAAAAAATTTACAAATATATTATAAATTCCTCCCTTCAGATCCTGGCAATCATATAATTAATAATTATTTTATTTTTAATTTCAGTTATTTAAAAATTTTTTATTAAATTTTTTGTTTAAATAAACGCTGACAACTAAGTTGTAGGATTTTCCCGTTACACGGATTTTTAGGTAGATTTTTGATATGAAAGCTACCTATTTTAATGGGTATTATGATTCAACTTCCGGAAAATTTCGACATATCTTTGCGTTCCATATCCCCAAGACCCTAAAACCACCTTCAGTTCAAAAGTTTATATATGCATTTATATATTTCACTTTCTTGTGGACACGATAACTGCCGTAATTTTGCGCGCCAATCACTTTCAAATTCACGACCTAAAATCTCGGTCTAGTTCCTTAATGGGCAAAATCGGATTATGAGGGTGGAAATGGCGGGGGGGGGGGGGTGTTGCTTTTTCAAAAAATCGAAATATATAACTTTCTGATTAAGTAAAATATCGAATTCGTTTAAAGTTCGTACTTTTCTTTGGATAAGGGCCTAAAATTTATTTAGGTAAAGTTTTTTGATATCTCTAAGGGTCCAAGGGAGGGAAAAAATTGGGTTTCGAAGAGAAAAAAATCATACCTCTCTTAATAGACACAGTATTGGATTTTTTTTTACAGTGTTATGACCAACCCTTACGGCAAGGGATGACCAAAATGTTACTGTAATTGTAAGAAGATGGGGCTTGTCGTATGCTAAACATGTGAAACTTTTTTTACATGCAATCATTGTCGTATTGAGTAAATTTGAAGTTTTTCTTAACTTTAAAGTGGAAATCTTTTTTATCCCATATTTAGCACCGGTGAAAAACGCCTCCGCCTTCTGGCGTGCCGAAAGGGATTATTTTTTTCTAATGCACGGCTTACACATACAGTTTATAATTTTTTTAAATATAATTTATTTTCTTTTTGTCAATTCAATGATTCTCACTAAATCCCGCGAGCATATCGTATTTCATTATCGCGGGTGTAACAGTACTAGTTGCCATTTTAAATACATTTTTCCACTTCAAATATTATTAATTTATTTAATTCTACAGTTGCATCACTACAAAAAATATTACTTAATATTCTAAGAAGTGTAACAGCTGTTTTTGTGTAAGTTAGATGTGACTAGTGCGTGCTAATGAAAAATTATCTTTTACCGAGTGTAACCAGGTATTATATTGTAGATTATATCATTTATAAACTGTATTGTGTATTATTATTTTAGTATTGTCTCCAGAATGAATATTTTCATTCGGTGTCGTTTTCAAATAAGCGACATAATCTTTCATAGTGCGTTGCTACGGACCAGCTACAACCTGTTAGTCCTAGTAACGGCGAATCATCGGATGTAAACAATAACCTATTATCTCTTGTAAACCCGAACATACAAGGTATTAGAATATGTAGGCTTCTAAAGTGTTCTAATAGGGACCCTCGGAAATCAGCGTGACGTAAGTTAACTCTAAAGACGACATTATCGATAACACGGGTGACTTTTCAGGAGTATTCATTGAAAGTGATGTTATGGATTTTAGTAAGGCAAACCCTCCATGCCAAGTAATACCAGTATTGCTCATATAAAACTATAATATCAATTGGCAGAATGATGAAATTCCAGTGGCAAAAAAACCCCCAATGCACAAATTATACTTAACCTAATATTCGCGTACAATCAACTGGTATTTTTGCTGTTCCTATGTCAAATAAATTTAGTATTTTTGAAAAAAAAGTTGTTGACAACGAAGATTTTCATGCAAAAACATTAAAACCTGAACCTATATATTTGTATCAGCCGTCAATGCAATAACTGAATTGAAAATATCACAGTTATATCCTAATTGTTATTAAATAAACAAATTGACAATGAAATCGGGCCACACGGTAAAAGTTCTGCCAGTTGATATTAAAATATTATAATGTCAAAAATGCTTGAAAACAATATCAGTCGTTGTATATATATATATATATATATAGTTAAACATGAAAGAGAATATTGAGTGGTCATGCGAGGCATGTATCACTCCGTTGATAAATCTGTAATCATTGATGAATTGACGAAGTTAGGCCACGAGGTTTAGAAACGTTCTACTTGGTCAACCGAAGGAACCGCTGCCACTTTATTTCGTAGATTTGGAACCCAATTCAAATAATTAAGAAATTTTTGTTGTGAAATCTCTCAAGTATACAATAGTAAGCTTTGAAAGTCTGTATTTTAAAAAAAAAATGGTCCGATGCAAAGGTTGCAAACGTTTGAGGGCATACTAATTTTGGGTTTCAATCAGTCATTCATGCAGCACATCTTGTTTTAGACAGAGTATTTCTAAAATGGTCGGCTGGTTATACTTTTTCGGTTTCTACATGTAAAACTAAAAAAATATTCGTTTCCCCCCTATTCGCTATTTTGTAATTTTTATATAAAAATTTATATCTCAAATTCGGATCGACTAATCACATTAATATTTGGTAAGCGTCTTTGTAATAAGGTAAAAATTTAGCAAAATATCAGCAATTAAATTCCTATTCAAATTACAAAATGGTGGGCATGTTTATTTTTAAATCCATTATATCTCCGTAAATATTATTTTTATCAAAATTTATGTAATACTAAAATATTAAGACATTTATTTTCAACAAAATTACATTTTATTTGTTTAAATCGGTTAACAAATAGATGAATTAATGGCAGAAAATGATGTTGTAATTGTATCTGCTTTCATGTCCTCCACTTTAAGTTCAATTCAACACTTTAACATCTCGGTGAAATATTAATTTTTTTTTATTTATTGAAAATTCTAGTATTGTAAATTAGTAAAAAAAATTAAGTAATAATTTTTCTCACAATAATCGATCTAATTATTATGACAAAATTACATCAATTTTCTCCTATCGACTATTTATTAACCGTTTAAAAAAAAAAAAATTGCATTTTGTTCAAAATAAAAGACTTAATATTTTATCAAATAATATAAATTATGATAAAATTAATATTTATGAAGATATAACGGATTGAAATACAAATATGGCTGCCATTTTGTAATTTGCGAACGTATTAAAGTCTTGATTTTTTTTATAATTTTTAACTTTAATTACCAAGACGCTTACCAAATATTAATGTGATTCGTTTATCCGAACGTCAGATATAAATTTTTATATAGAAATAACAAAATGGCGTACAATGGGAGAAGGAAGGAGAAATTGTCATTTTTCCTAAAGATATTTTTTGTTTAGTTTACAAGTAGAATCCGAAAAAGTATAGCCAGCCCACTATTTTAGAAACTATTTTATATATATATATATATATATACAAAATGATTCAAAGAGACGGGAAATTTAAAAAATTAAATGAAAATTTTTTTTAGAATGAAACTTTATTTCATGTAATTGTACAAATGTTGCCATTTTAGGATAAATACATTTTAGTTTATTTTTTAAAGATGACATCTTGCAGGTGACCTCCTCCTACGTAAACACTCAGGAAGTGTCTTTCTTAAATTGATCATGGTTTGACGTAACATCTCGACTGGAATTTTCGCAATTGCTTCTCAGATCTTTGCCTTCAGTTCTTCCGTTGTAGTAGGTCTACTGTGGAACACTTAGCTTTTAAGGTAACCCCGAAAAAGTAATCGCAAGCTGAGAGATCAGGCGATCTGGGAGGCCATCTAACGTCACCGTTTCGTGAAATGACACGTTGTCCAAACAATCGGTGTACAGCTGCCATCGATATTCGTGCAGTATGAGTCTGGCTCCACTTATCAAGTGGTACCAATCGTTCACGGCTACCAACACAACTTTCAAAATTTCCCGTTTCTTTGAATCACTCTATATACACAGTGATTCAGGAGGATAGGGCAATACTTTTTGACAACTCAATCTAGAGGCTAAAAATAAGAAAAAAGTGCATATAAACATAGATCCGAAAACGCTTCGTTAGCGTTTCAAACGAATTGAAATGCATTACCAACTTGATGTAGCTCCTACACACTCGTCGGTTTTGTTGTTAATAAAAGTCGACATGTTTAAAATTTTATTTCTTTTTTGTTGACATTATTTACATCAATCTTCTTATAATTAAATTCTCTACAATTTATTTTTTTTAAATGTATGATTTATTCCCAATTAACAACGTTATTGTACGTCAAACGTAAAAAAAATGTGTTTTTTGACACTATTTTTGGCGTTTTACATATCTTAGAAACTAAGAGAGATACAGTTCTTGGAGCTATTTTTTCGATTTCCCAGCTCAAAAACCATAAGAAATAATTGAATCGTTCCTTAATTGACTTTCCCAGAATATCAGAAAGCCTTAATTTACCCGGAGGAACTGAAACTCGGGCGAAATCTTTCATCCTGTATAACTCTCTAACGAAGCGTTTTTCGGACATATGTTTATATGAACTTTTTTCTTATTTTTAGCCTCTAGAATGAGTTGTCAAAGTATTGCCTTATCCTCCTGAATCAACCTGTATATATATTTTGTGTATAAAATTAATGTTTAAATACATTAATTGTATTAAATAAAAGGAAGATATTAAGAAACATTTTTAATTCCGTAATTGAATTATTTGTTTGTAAAAAAATAATCAATTTATCAAGCGAAAAAGAAAACTTCACAATTTAAATTACAATAACTTGAAAAGAAAAAAAAACAAGTTTTTTTTTGTCTGTTCGAACTGTTTACTATATATTTCTGTAACTAAGTATAAGTTGAATGTAAAAGAATGTTAGTTAAAAGGAAGTATAAAATAAAATTGTAAAATTTTAAATAAGACATAAAAAAAGGAATATGAGAGAATGAGAAAGTAATATTGTTGTATTGGTTAATTGGGTATGGGATGGAAATAGAAGTAAGACAAAAAATGGAAAAAAGAAAACTACCAGTATTCCAGTATATATAGAGTATATACATATACTTTTTTAATACGGCTTGTTGGTTGTTAACACCTGTGAGATTTTATGTATTTATTTATTTGTTTTTTATTTTTTTATTATCGAGTACATTTTAGGTTAAGTATTAAGTTGGCATACCTGTTTTTTTTTTTTTCAATTTTCGTGTACTTCATTTTGTTTGGTATCTGTGACATTTGTACATTTTTTGTTTTGTGTTTATGTATATATATATATATATATATATATATATATATATATATATATACAGCAACCATGTAGTATGTTTGTGTAAAAAAACAGAAAAAAAATGTGATAAACCATTGAGATAGTTACGTCACTGTTTGTACACCCTTTTCTCTCTCTTCTAGTATAAAAAAATTACACCCTACAATTAACAGATTTGGCAGCTTGTTTCTTCTTTTTTAACTCCTTTTTTTTATTACTTTACTGTACTTTATTACACTTCATTTGATCTGATAAACACACACACACACACACACACACACACACACACACACACACACACACACACATATATATATATATATATATAAAACACAAAAACATGTTGTGGATGATTCATATTCTATCCCCGGGAAAAACTGACCGGGAAACTACTGAAGATAAATTGATGAAAAGTTGTATACAGGTTCATCTTATGGTGTAAGTGAATACTAAAAAATAATTTTTAATTTATAAATTCCGAATTTAAAGGGTTAAAATATAATAAAAATTAAATTTATAATTTTTTCAATTTCTGGTTTAAAATGTAGAGATATGAATTTGATTTCGGTATGCGTAGTCCTTATGCAAATAATAATAAAAATTAATTTCCAGATTATTCGAAATTCTTATTTTAAAGTATTAAAATTACGTAAAATTGAAATTTAATGTTTCTTTTTTAATTTCTTGGAAACAAATGAAAATATCAATTTGATTTCTTATATGTTTAACCATGTGGATATCTAAAAACAAATTTTTGATTTTCTTGAAATTCGATTATTAAAGGGGTAAAGAGAGATAAAAAAATTTCGAACAATTATTTCAGATTTATCCTTTTTCCGTCTATACGATATATTTAGTAGATTTAGTCATGAAAAATATTCTTTAGTTAAATATCTAAAAACTATTTTCTGATTTATTATTTTTTTTCTTTAATTACGAAATTTTAACAGGTGCGGTGTTGTACGTAGTGGCTACTAAATGAACACAGCAACTTTTTTACTGTATGTATGATGCAGGCTGTACCTGCTTCCGATTACTTCACAAAAAAAAATAAAAACAAATTATCGTAGTGGGTAACGCAAGTAATCATATAGCACGGACGAAGCCGCGAAGGGAACACAGATGTGTGTTCTGACTTAAAATTTATTTACAAATGGTATCAATTTTTTTTTCTAATGTTGCGGTTAAAATTAATTTTTTTTAAATTTGATTTATTTTTTTACTTATCATTATCAAATAAGGGAAAAATTCAAAAAATTTACAAATATATTATAAATTCCTCCCTTCAGATCCTGGCAATCATATAATTAATAATTATTTTATTTTTAATTTCAGTTATTTAAAAATTTTTTATTAAATTTTTTGTTTAAATAAACGCTGACAACTAAGTTGTAGGATTTTCCCGTTACACGGATTTTTAGGTAGATTTTTGATATGAAAGCTACCTATTTTAATGGGTATTATGATTCAACTTCCGGAAAATTTCGACATATCTTTGCGTTCCATATCCCCAAGACCCTAAAACCACCTTCAGTTCAAAAGTTTATATATGCATTTATATATTTCACTTTCTTGTGGACACGATAACTGCCGTAATTTTGCGCGCCAATCACTTTCAAATTCACGACCTAAAATCTCGGTCTAGTTCCTTAATGGGCAAAATCGGATTATGAGGGTGGAAATGGCGGGGGGGGGGGTGTTGCTTTTTCAAAAAATCGAAATATATAACTTTCTGATTAAGTAAAATATCGAATTCGTTTAAAGTTCGTACTTTTCTTTGGATAAGGGCCTAAAATTTATTTAGGTAAAGTTTTTTGATATCTCTAAGGGTCCAAGGGAGGGAAAAAATTGGGTTTCGAAGAGAAAAAAATCATACCTCTCTTAATAGACACAGTATTGGATTTTTTTTTACAGTGTTATGACCAACCCTTACGGCAAGGGATGACCAAAATGTTACTGTAATTGTAAGAAGATGGGGCTTGTCGTATGCTAAACATGTGAAACTTTTTTTACATGCAATCATTGTCGTATTGAGTAAATTTGAAGTTTTTCTTAACTTTAAAGTGGAAATCTTTTTTATCCCATATTTAGCACCGGTGAAAAACGCCTCCGCCTTCTGGCGTGCCGAAAGGGATTATTTTTTTCTAATGCACGGCTTACACATACAGTTTATAATTTTTTTAAATATAATTTATTTTCTTTTTGTCAATTCAATGATTCTCACTAAATCCCGCGAGCATATCGTATTTCATTATCGCGGGTGTAACAGTACTAGTTGCCATTTTAAATACATTTTTCCACTTCAAATATTATTAATTTATTTAATTCTACAGTTGCATCACTACAAAAAATATTACTTAATATTCTAAGAAGTGTAACAGCTGTTTTTGTGTAAGTTAGATGTGACTAGTGCGTGCTAATGAAAAATTATCTTTTACCGAGTGTAACCAGGTATTATATTGTAGATTATATCATTTATAAACTGTATTGTGTATTATTATTTTAGTATTGTCTCCAGAATGAATATTTTCATTCGGTGTCGTTTTCAAATAAGCGACATAATCTTTCATAGTGCGTTGCTACGGACCAGCTACAACCTGTTAGTCCTAGTAACGGCGAATCATCGGATGTAAACAATAACCTATTATCTCTTGTAAACCCGAACATACAAGGTATTAGAATATGTAGGCTTCTAAAGTGTTCTAATAGGGACCCTCGGAAATCAGCGTGACGTAAGTTAACTCTAAAGACGACATTATCGATAACACGGGTGACTTTTCAGGAGTATTCATTGAAAGTGATGTTATGGATTTTAGTAAGGCAAACCCTCCATGCCAAGTAATACCAGTATTGCTCATATAAAACTATAATATCAATTGGCAGAATGATGAAATTCCAGTGGCAAAAAAACCCCCAATGCACAAATTATACTTAACCTAATATTCGCGTACAATCAACTGGTATTTTTGCTGTTCCTATGTCAAATAAATTTAGTATTTTTGAAAAAAAAGTTGTTGACAACGAAGATTTTCATGCAAAAACATTAAAACCTGAACCTATATATTTGTATCAGCCGTCAATGCAATAACTGAATTGAAAATATCACAGTTATATCCTAATTGTTATTAAATAAACAAATTGACAATGAAATCGGGCCACACGGTAAAAGTTCTGCCAGTTGATATTAAAATATTATAATGTCAAAAATGCTTGAAAACAATATCAGTCGTTGTATATATATATATATATATATATAGTTAAACATGAAAGAGAATATTGAGTGGTCATGCGAGGCATGTATCACTCCGTTGATAAATCTGTAATCATTGATGAATTGACGAAGTTAGGCCACGAGGTTTAGAAACGTTCTACTTGGTCAACCGAAGGAACCGCTGCCACTTTATTTCGTAGATTTGGAACCCAATTCAAATAATTAAGAAATTTTTGTTGTGAAATCTCTCAAGTATACAATAGTAAGCTTTGAAAGTCTGTATTTTAAAAAAAAAATGGTCCGATGCAAAGGTTGCAAACGTTTGAGGGCATACTAATTTTGGGTTTCAATCAGTCATTCATGCAGCACATCTTGTTTTAGACAGAGTATTTCTAAAATGGTCGGCTGGTTATACTTTTTCGGTTTCTACATGTAAAACTAAAAAAATATTCGTTTCCCCCCTATTCGCTATTTTGTAATTTTTATATAAAAATTTATATCTCAAATTCGGATCGACTAATCACATTAATATTTGGTAAGCGTCTTTGTAATAAGGTAAAAATTTAGCAAAATATCAGCAATTAAATTCCTATTCAAATTACAAAATGGTGGGCATGTTTATTTTTAAATCCATTATATCTCCGTAAATATTATTTTTATCAAAATTTATGTAATACTAAAATATTAAGACATTTATTTTCAACAAAATTACATTTTATTTGTTTAAATCGGTTAACAAATAGATGAATTAATGGCAGAAAATGATGTTGTAATTGTATCTGCTTTCATGTCCTCCACTTTAAGTTCAATTCAACACTTTAACATCTCGGTGAAATATTAATTTTTTTTTATTTATTGAAAATTCTAGTATTGTAAATTAGTAAAAAAAATTAAGTAATAATTTTTCTCACAATAATCGATCTAATTATTATGACAAAATTACATCAATTTTCTCCTATCGACTATTTATTAACCGTTTAAAAAAAAAAAAATTGCATTTTGTTCAAAATAAAAGACTTAATATTTTATCAAATAATATAAATTATGATAAAATTAATATTTATGAAGATATAACGGATTGAAATACAAATATGGCTGCCATTTTGTAATTTGCGAACGTATTAAAGTCTTGATTTTTTTTATAATTTTTAACTTTAATTACCAAGACGCTTACCAAATATTAATGTGATTCGTTTATCCGAACGTCAGATATAAATTTTTATATAGAAATAACAAAATGGCGTACAATGGGAGAAGGAAGGAGAAATTGTCATTTTTCCTAAAGATATTTTTTGTTTAGTTTACAAGTAGAATCCGAAAAAGTATAGCCAGCCCACTATTTTAGAAACTATTTTATATATATATATATATATATATATATATATATATATATATATATATATATATACAAAATGATTCAAAGAGACGGGAAATTTAAAAAATTAAATGAAAATTTTTTTTAGAAAGAAACTTTATTTCATGTAATTGTACAAATGTTGCCATTTTAGGATAAATACATTTTAGTTTATTTTTTAAAGATGACATCTTGCAGGTGACCTCCTCCTACGTAAACACTCAGGAAGTGTCTTTCTTAAATTGATCATGGTTTGACGTAACATCTCGACTGGAATTTTCGCAATTGCTTCTCAGATCTTTGCCTTCAGTTCTTCCGTTGTAGTAGGTCTACTGTGGAACACTTAGCTTTTAAGGTAACCCCGAAAAAGTAATCGCAAGCTGAGAGATCAGGCGATCTGGGAGGCCATCTAACGTCACCGTTTCGTGAAATGACACGTTGTCCAAACAATCGGTGTACAGCTGCCATCGATATTCGTGCAGTATGAGTCTGGCTCCACTTATCAAGTGGTACCAATCGTTCACGGCTACCAACACAACTTTCAAAATTTCCCGTTTCTTTGAATCACTCTATATACACAGTGATTCAGGAGGATAGGGCAATACTTTTTGACAACTCAATCTAGAGGCTAAAAATAAGAAAAAAGTGCATATAAACATAGATCCGAAAACGCTTCGTTAGCGTTTCAAACGAATTGAAATGCATTACCAACTTGATGTAGCTCCTACACACTCGTCGGTTTTGTTGTTAATAAAAGTCGACATGTTTAAAATTTTATTTCTTTTTTGTTGACATTATTTACATCAATCTTCTTATAATTAAATTCTCTACAATTTATTTTTTTTAAATGTATGATTTATTCCCAATTAACAACGTTATTGTACGTCAAACGTAAAAAAAAATGTGTTTTTTGACACTATTTTTGGCGTTTTACATATCTTAGAAACTAAGAGAGATACAGTTCTTGGAGCTATTTTTTCGATTTCCCAGCTCAAAAACCATAAGAAATAATTGAATCGTTCCTTAATTGACTTTCCCAGAATATCAGAAAGCCTTAATTTACCCGGAGGAACTGAAACTCGGGCGAAATCTTTCATCCTGTATAACTCTCTAACGAAGCGTTTTTCGGACATATGTTTATATGAACTTTTTTCTTATTTTTAGCCTCTAGAATGAGTTGTCAAAGTATTGCCTTATCCTCCTAAATCAACCTGTATATATATTTTGTGTATAAAATTAATATTTAAATACATTAATTGTATTAAATAAAAGGAAGATATTAAGAAACATTTTTAATTCCGTAATTTAATTATTTGTTTGTAAAAAAATAATCAATTTATCAAGCGAAAAAGAAAACTTCACAATTTAAATTACAATAACTTGAAAAGAAAAAAAACAAGTTTTTTTTTGTCTGTTCAAACTGTTTACTATATATTTCTGTAACTAAGTATAAGTTGAATGTAAAAGAATGTTAGTTAAAAGGAAGTATAAAATAAAATGGTAAAATTTTAAATAAGAGATAAAAAAAAAGAATATGAGAGAATGAGATAGTAATATTGTTGTATTGGTTAATTGGGTATGGGATGGAAATAGAAGTAAAGATAAAAGTGGAAAGAAGAAAACTACCAGTATTCGAGGTTCATAATAAATGTGGATTTAATTTGGAGGGTATAAGTTTTGTTGTTCATTGAATTAAAGTGTAGTAAAAAGTTTAAATACGCTATTTTAAGTGCCTTTTAAAATTGGTTTATCTTCTAAACGAACGAAAATGTTGCTTATTCTTTTGTAATATTTATTTTATAAACTCTAATAAAGTAATAAAAGTAATATTTAAATACGAAAAATTGTCAATAATTTACCCAAAAAATACGTTATCCCAACTTCATAAATAATTATGAAAAAATACACACACACACACACACACACACACACACACACACACACACACACACACACACACACACACACACACACACACACACACACACACACACACACACACACACACACACACACACACACACACACACACACACACACACACACATACACACACACACACACACACACACTTTTATAATATTTCAGTATGCTAACATCACTGTAGTAATAATAGTATCAAATTTATTCAGGTTATTAATACTGGTGTTTAAACTAATATTTCACTTCTATAATGTTTCTGAGTAACAAATTAACAGTGGTCTTAGCATTTCAATTTAATATTTCAAAGAGAACGACGTAAAACTGGGAAAAAATTCAAGAACGTAATATTACGTCAATGATACTTTAGACGTAATATTACATCAGGCATAGGAAAGTAGTTAATAAAGATCATCCTGTATTTTAAGTATTGTTATTTTTGTTGTAGATATGTTTTTATAGAAAATTTAATTATTTTTCTTATGTTTTTGTTTTACAGGTAAAAAAATTTACGATTAATCAAGACGTTATTAATTTAATGTAAGTAAAAAAAAAATCTTTGGTATTACTATTTTTTACTCGACTGCCCAAAAAGGTGTGTAATATATTTGGGTGTATGTATGTTTGTTCCAACATAGCAGTTCAACGGCTGAACCGATTTAAATGTATTAACTGCGTTGGAATCGTTACGTTATCGGGAGCGTCATATATTTATTTAGATAACTTTAAAAGATTATTTTTTTTTTTCAGTCTTCAGTCATTTGACTGGTTTGATGCAGCTCTCCAAGATTCCCTATCTAGTGCTAGTCGTTTCATTTCAGTATACCCTCTACATCCTACATCCCTAACAATTTGTTTTACATATTCCAAACGTGGCCTGCCTACACAATTTTTTCCTTCTACCTATCCTTCCAATATTAAAGCGACTATTCCAGGATGCCTTAGTATGTGACCTATAAGTCTGTCTCTTCTTTTAACTATATTTTTCCAAATGCTTCTTTCTTCATCTATTTACCGCAACACCTCTTCATTTGTCACTTTATCCACCCATCTGATTTTAACATTCTCCTATAGCACCGCATTTCAAAAGCTTCTAATCTCTTCTTCTCAGATACTCCGATTGTCCAAGTTTCACTTCCATATAAAGCGACACTCCGAACATACACTTTCAAAAATGTTTTCCTGACATTTAAATTAATTTTTGATGTCAACAAATTATATTTCTTACTGAAGGCATTTTATATCGTCCATCTTTAGTAATTCTACTTCCCAAATAACAAAATTCTTCTACCTCCATAATCTTTTCTCCTCCTATTTTCACATTCAGTGGTCCATCTTTGTTATTTCTACTACATTTCATTACTTTTGTTTTGTTCTTGTTTATTTTCACGCGATAATTCTTGCGTAGGACTTCATCTATGCCGTTCATTGTTTCTTCTAAATCCTTTTTACTCTCGGCTAGAATTACTATATCATCAGCATATCGTAGCATCTTTATCTTTTCACCTTTTATTGTTACTCCGTATCTAAATTGTTCTTTAACATCATTAACTGCTAGTTCCATGTAAAGATTAAAAAGTAACGGAGATAGGGAACATCCTTGTCGGACTCCCTTTCTTATTACGGCTTCTTTCTTATGTTCTTCAATTGTTACTGTTGCTGTTTGATTCCTGTACATGTTAGCAATTGTTCTTCTATCTCTGTATTTGAACCCTAATTTTTTTAAAATGCTGAACATTTTATTCCAGTATACGTTATCGAATGCCTTTTCTAGGTCTATAAACGCCAAGTATGTTGGTTTGTTTTTCTTTAATCTTCCTTCTACTATTAATCTGAGGCCTAAAATTGCTTCCTTTGTCTCTATACTTTTCCTGAAACCAAATTGGTCTTTTCCTAACACTTCCTCCACTCTCCTCTCAATTCTTCTGTATAGAATTCTTGTTAAGATTTTTGATGCATGACTAGTTAAACTAATTGTTTTGTATTCCTAACATTTATCTGCCCCTGCTTTCTTTGGTACCATTACTATAACACTTTTTTTGAAGTCTGACGGAAATTCCCCTTTTTCATAAATATTACACACCAGTTTGTATTATGAGGTACATTAAATTTTGAAATGTATAGGATTGTTTTTGATTATTTTTATTTCCGGGTCATATGTTTCTTACAAAAGAAAATAAATTTTATTTATTTTTTTATGTATATATATATATATATATATATATAACGGGTAATTTTCCGTAGTTAACCTGCAAAATATTACGGTGAACTAACTTTTTTTCTGTTTTTTTTTTTTTTACATTGCTGTTAATCTGATATCCTAGTAAGTAGTTATAAAAACGGTTGTTGGTCATGATGCACAAGGGGAAAATCCTAATATTCTCAAAGGAGAGACGAATTTTTAAAGGGTCTTTTCACACATAATATCTCTACTAACCAAATCTATTACGCTAGAGATTTAACAGTTTTATATATTTTTTCTTGTACTAAAATAATAAAATAAAAATATTCCTTAGTGAATACTCTGATTTATTTAATTTTTTATTTTTTAAATGATCGTTGTTTAAATTAATTTTTCTTTTTAAAATTACATTATTCTTCATAATTCATTATCAGTTTTTTTCCCTTTATATCTAGATGAGTGTAATCAAGTTTAACGGTATATAAAATACATCTAATTTAACGGTACATAAGGAGGTGATGTGATCTTTAGCCATATCATCTACTGGAAGATGCATAAGTAAAAAAAATAAAATGGGACTGAATAGATATAAAATATATTTAATAGATGCTATTTAATTTTAAATTTTATAATAATTTTGAAAAAGTCCAGCTCTAAGGTAGAGAAGATTCGATTCATCTTATAATACTTTTGAATATCTTTCGTAATGTTGTTCCTTTACTTTTTTTTAATATTTTTACTTCCTTGTACGAAATAAAGGAAGTATTGTGATCGTAAAAGATTTCGGTTTTCAGATTTTAACGGAAATATCCATTTCTGGCCATCCCTGAATCCATTTTAATTAGTTACGGCGTGACATTTGTACGTACGTAAAAAGGATTAGCCGGAGGATGTTGAAATTTTATATTTAGGACTGGTGTAACATCTAGTTGTGCATCTTCCTTTTTGATTGCAAAAAAACTGGTGTAAAAGTGTCCATGAAAGCCTAAAATAAAAAAATTGAATTTGGGAAATTTTCTTAAATGCAACAGTAAGCCCTCATTGAGAGCTTTTCAAAGATGTATGTATATATATATATATATATATATATATATATATATATATATATATATATATATGTTTCATTGGTTTCACATTTATAGTCAAATAAAAGGTGATTTAATGAAATATTTGGATCTTACAAGGGAAAGGCACACATCCGTTCGAATCAGACTTCATCACCTTTTTTTTTTTTTTAATTTAGATTTTTTTTTTGTAATTTAGATTTTTTTTTGTCTTCAGTCATTTGATGCAGCTCTCCAAGTGTCCCTATCTAGTGCTAGTCTTTTCATTTCGGCATACCCCCTACATACTACATTCTAACAATTTGTTTTACATATTCCAAACGTGGCCTGCCTATTTAATTCTTTCCTTCTACCTGTCCTTCCAATATTAAAGCGACTATTCCAAGATGCCTTAGTATGTGGCCTATAAGTCTGTCTCTTCTTTTAGCTATATTTTTCGAAATGCTTCTTTCTTCATCTATTTGCGTAACACCTCTTCATTTGTCACTTTATCCAACCATCTGATTTTTAACATTCCCCTGTAGCACCACATTTCAAAAGCTTCTAATCTTTTCTTCTCAGATACTCCGATCGTCCAAGTTTCACTTCCATTTTCTGATATTCAAATTAATCATAGAAATCACGATCGGCTCAGTGAACGAGCTATCATTGTCGCAAAGAATAAAGACGTCTATCAACTTAATAATGTTATTCAATCCAGCATTCAAAATGAGGAAATTATATATAAGTCGATAGACACCGTTGTGGGAGCAGATGAAGTAGTTAATTATCCAACGGAATTTTTAAACTCACTTGATCTGCCAGGAATGCCACCACACATATTAAAATTGAAAATAGGTGTGCCAATTATCCTGTTGCGGAATATTAATCGGCCAAATCTCACCAACGGCACGCGATTTGCAGTTAAGAAATTGATGAATAACGTAGTGGAAGCAACGATTTTAACGGGGCCTTTCAAAGATGAAGATGTCCTCATTCCTCGAATACCCATAATCACGACCGATACACCATTTTAATTTAAAATATTGCAATTCCCAATTCGATTGGCATTTGCAATCACAATCGATAAAGCTCAAGGTCAATTTTTGAATTTTGTGGTTTATATTTAGATGCGGATTGCTTCTCACATGGGCAACTGTATGTTGCGTTTTCCCGAGTCGGCAAACCAGATAGCCTTTATATCTAAGCAGACAGTGGAAAAACAAAAAATATTGTATATCCACAAGTATTGCAAAATTAAACTTCTATGCAACGTATGCTTTGTTTTGTTTCTCATTTCTCATTCATGCAACCACAATGTGCCACAGCGAATCGTGGCGGGTACAACTAGTTATTAATAAATTCGTAAAATGCATTATTAAAACATGTAGAATATTTTATTTTGAGAAAATTGATTTAATAAAGTCTTTGAATAACAAAAAAAATAAAAATAAAAATCAACTTTTATTAAAAAAAAAAATTTATAATATAATAAAACTTTTTCAAACTTTTTAAAAAACTTGCTTTAAACTTTTTAGTCATATTTTAATCAAATTATTAATCATACATTGCATGAGTTTTATCAGTAGGTTAATTTGGATTTCAAAAGATAACATCATATATTATAAGTTTTAATAAAATATCAAACAAATTTTTAATAAAATATTTACTATACAAAGTAACGAAATTGTGAAGTTTTTGCATAGGGAAATTTTTATTTTTATATATATATTTTAATTATATATATATATAAATTTTTAATTATTCTATATAAAGAGCAAATCTTTATTTTCTTGGTAGTCCTGTTTTTTAATTTTTATATTTGTCTCTTGTTATAAAAAAAAAAATAATAAACAAAAAAACATTTATTTAATTTACAAATAAGTATTTCATTATATATTTACTTACATTACTTGATTACAATGTTATTTAAAGTTTCCTTAGAAGGAGGTACTTCTTGCTTGAAATAAGAATAAATATATCTGCTTCATTTGAACTTAATTTTAATCGTTAATTTAAGTCTAGGTTCAGTTTTAATTAAATTTTTTTTTTTTTTTTTTTTTTTTTTTTTTACTGTCACGATAACAGAAAACTCTTTTACAAAGATATGTGGTAGAAAATAGACTTAAAATAACAGTGCTTTTTTAGACGTTGATAAATATCCCTTCTTAACCTTCAGCCAAAATTCATTTAACTATAATTCAGTAAATTCTGTTTTTTTTTCAAATTTCCATCACAAGATAATTCTACCAAACACTGTTTCGTTGTTAGTTAGGGTTTCAAAAATATAACCAGTACGAAAGGGTTTTGTGTCAATAGAAATTCAAAATGATTTTTTAAAATATTCTTCCAAAGTTTCAGCTACATTAGAGATTAAACATATTATTTTAAGATTATCTTTAATAATCATCTTTCTTGTAGATTTCCATTCAAAACAATATTTTTCATAATTTGATATTTTTTTTTTATAAATGCCTTTATTTTTTCGTCAATTGAAAATATATATATTTTTTTTTATGTATATTGCTTTATTTATAAGCAGTTTCTTGAAGAATGAAACTACAAATAAATTGTACAGTATAATAACAATGTAAAATGGAGGCATCCAGTGATACCTTCATAGAAAATAGAAAGATTTAAACAGAGTATGGTACAATAAAAATACAATAAATAGAAATATAACTAACAAACCTTTAACAATAAAATTTAATGGTTAAAAAAAAACAGAGATTAACACTAGTCACTTTTTTTTTATTTACTTATAACCAGCTTCTACAATGAAGCTATAAGTAAGTCGTATGACTGACCATCACTTGAAAGAGGGACATCCAATGTTAATTTTCAAGTAATACAAAAACATTAGTATAACATAAATAATATAACATTTAATAGTGCTTTGAATGTCAATTAAAATGTCCAGTCAACATTAACATAATAAAACAAAATAAGTAACAACCTTAAATAGAACAGTAAACGAAACAGTAACTTTGAAACATCCGAGAAACAATAAACGCGAGCACCAAGCCGCCAATCCGGATCATTATAACGAGCTATCACCAAGATCAAGCACGTAGAACCTTTTTAGTCTTCTAATGTCCTCGCTATTGTCTAGCAGATTCAAAGCGAGATCATTAATAAGATTACCCAAACTGATCACGTACCTCGAAACTGGACGTCTAACTCCCTCTCGATCGTATGGAATGCCTAAATTCATGAATCTTATTAGCATTTCCCACGAACCAAGACGCATTGATTTCACTTGCCACCACTTGAGTGGTTCCACGCGTTTGAACCACTCTTTTAGATCATGGGCTCGAGAGTCCCCGCACTTCATCGACCACCGCCCACCCTTACAAGCACGGGCGTACGGCAGCTTCTCAGCTTCTCCACCCCCTCGCTTACCGATATTTATTTGTAGTATTCTCGACACAAAACTTGTCACGGTGTCGAAATCCACCGAACTTGTAACATCGTTCTAACGATGTTACAAACTGAATAATATTTAAAGTGTAAAAAAGTATCTCTCTGGCTGGGTCTGGAATTAGAACAGCCGGTCTACTCGGTATCTCGTGCGTTAAGCCTCGCGGCTACACTAGTCTGCCGATCGTACAAGCGAAAATTTGTTATATGTATAACTGCGGCTCTAGTACCGTAACACCCGAGTGAATTAAATACGGTATTTGCTCGCGCTTTAGTTATAATATCTTTTCCTTTAATTCAATAATTCTAACTATATTTATTATAAATATTTTAAATTAAGTTCGCGTGTGTGTGTGTGTGTGTGTGTGTGTGCGCCCGCGAGTTTTAGCTGTGCATCAGGAACATCTATAATTGAATAAATATTCTACTATATCATTTATAATCAACGATTCGGTCTCTTATTTTATATTAATTTTTGCGGTTTTTTTTTTAATTAGAATAGAAAATATAAATTTTTAAATTTAATTCTGTAATTTATTAAGTTAAGCAAACAGAACTTTTGTTTACAGAACTACAAATTAATTTTTCTATTTTACTATTTTATGTTAGGTAAAAATTATTATTTTCATAAATAAAAGTAAATATAAAACCCTAATTTTTAAAGTTTTACGATCAAATATTTTTTCATAAATAAATTTTTTTTTTTTTAATAGTTTTAATTCGTAAATCACTCAAAACAAATTTCATAACATAATCAAATAAAATATTTTGTAATTTATATGTTTTTTATAGCAAATTTTATTATTTGTATCTTGTTTCCTACGACCTGTACTAAAGTTTCAATTATCAGAGGAATTATTTAAGAAAAAAAAAGAAGCTCTATATATATATATATATATATAAAGGGTCTATATCACGTGAAAAATCCTGACTTCGTACGTGAATTCCTCACACTTGGGTCCCGTAAAAAAAAAAAGAACGCATTCCCATTTTCACTCGAATTGAGAACCGATGAATACCCTGTAGACAAGTAAGAGCGGCTTCGAAAAAAAATTACTTGTCATGTGTTTTACCACTACGAAGCTGGTGCTAGTGTACGCCGATATAAATAATAATAATAATAATAATAAAGATTTGAAACTTTTTATAAAAAAATAAGTTTTATTTTTATATTTTATCCGACTAATTATTTTAATAAAAATAAATTTAATTATTTATGATAAGCTCTAGTGTTTTTATGTTTAATCTTAAAATTTCGGGTATATTTAACTAATTTTTCACACGCTTTAAAATTACTGTATGCTTTATTATTTTCAAATTATATTCAGGGGACAGTAACGGCTCGCGTATAGACACTGTGTAATTGCAACACCTGCCTATTTGAACTTTATATTATCGATAACATTTAATATAATGAGTCCTTTTTTATTTAATTCTTTATTTATACTTGTACAATTTATAATCCTTAAGCTTAATATCAGTAACCATCCCTTAATTTATGAAAAACATACAAAAATCTTTGTATGGAACTGTGCGCTTCACAGTTCCAGCGACGTGGGTGTTTGGCTGTTGTGCGTATGGGCTCAGGAAGTTGCACGCGAGGAAGAGAGAACACTGTCGCTTCCGCAGTGCCGACTCTGGCGTGCTGGTAGAAGGTATTTTTTTTTACTCTGCCTATGTATGAAAAGTTTCTTGTCGATTCCCTTTTCTAGTTTTGTCGGTGGAAGGAATATGAAAACGGTTTAGATTTTTTTTTCAGTTGTGATTAGAAGATGGTGGAAAAGCAAGGGTTCTTTGATTGCTAAATCTGTTCATTTGATTGCTAAATCTGTCGGCCTTCCAACATAATTGGAATGCCGAAGGAGAAAGTAACTATTAAAAACTAATTACGTATTTGTTTCTGAGTACATAGAAATTTAAATTAAGCTCCGTTGGACTATAGTTTTTATAACCGGATATTTTATTAAGTTATTATTTATTAATACTAAAAAATATTATCTGTATTGATATTTTATTATTTATTCGGTTAAATCGAATACGGTTTTATAGCGCAATGTGCTTAAAAACCGTGTACTTTATTCTTGAATGTGATAAAAGTGTTAGAATTAGATTATTATTCTGTTTCCAGCTATTCTAATTTTTTTTTTGGTTTTTTTATTTTACAGAAAAATTTAACCATGGCCTTGGAAAGGCCCAGAAAAATGTTTTCTGGACACTGGTCCAGAAAACATCTATTTAACACAAATTAGTGGGGGTACTGACCCCCACTAATTTTAACTATGAGCCGCCACTGAGGGGGACATGAAATATTCAGTGCATTTTTAGAGTAAAAAAAAATTAATAATGCAACTTTGCGTACGTTGTTTTTCTTTCAAATATTGTAGTAGATCGATAACTATGTTTCTCAATTACTGATAACTATGAATGAACAACTCGGCGTCATGTAACGTTAGGGGTCATTAGTTGATCATTCGGTACCGTGAATGTGAAAATAATGTGCGTACTATGGTTTCATAAAAGTGTATCTTTTATTACTATTCGTAGAATTTTTGTTTAGAGTACAGCCGAAATTTTTCTCATAAAGAAGGGTCATATAAACATTTAAGAATAGATTAGCAGTTTAAAAATACAAGAAGTATAGTACACGAAAACATTATTTAGCAGACCTCCCGTCTCTTAAATCGACTTGTCATATCGATTTAGGACTGGGAATACCGCAGTCGACAATTGTAAAGATACAATACAAAAGTTAATAGTTACAAATTCAGTCTGTTTATGCAATTAAAAATGACGTAAGCCCCGCCGTTGTAATTCTTAATAAAAGTGAAATAAAATAATTTTAAAAGCTATCTTCCATATTTCTGGCCACATTAACCGTCGTAAATGTTAGATTTGTGGTAGCGAGAACAATCATGCCATTCGACAAACACAACGTGATTGCCCGAAAATTAAATTAAATTTATTTTGTTTTGACTCTTTATGAAGTGTTCCAACCATTTGTCTTTCCGATTCAACGATTACTAGCGTTAGTTATCTAGACGTATTATAGGAATATGTATTACCACAAAATGAACATCGATAATCCAATTTCCAGCAAGGTAGCACATCTTGACCTCAGAGGAAAAACACCCACCGTGTGACGAATTCGGCCGTCACGCCATCCTCTCCGTACCTAGCCTTTAGAGGTTGGTATTGGGTTATTTTTTTTTTGTTTTCTAGTTTTTGGTTTCGACCCCTACCAAAGGTTATTTGTATTTTTCGACATATACCGGCGAAGGTCCGAATAAGCAAATACTTTGGTCTTTTACCAATATGTTTGGTATGTTTTTCGTAGAATATCGACATTCACGGTAACATCTCTTATATAAAAGAGAATGTCCTGACTGATTCACTGTCAACGTACAACTAAAACTATTATAGGTGGAGACTTAACATTTTCAGGGTACCTTCAAATCTTTAAGTAGGCGAGCACTAAAAAATTATTTTAAGTAATTTTGATTTTAAGGGGTTCAAATCAATAAAAAACTAAATTTCGTGTAGGACGTAAAAGAAATTTACGCTATAATAAATATTTTACGATTCCATTGCAATGTTTCCGTTATGTGTGTTCGTTATAGGCTAAAATATTACTAGACCGATTTACGCACGGGGAAGAAGGGAGAAAGGGAATAATCAGAAAAGGGAAATAGAGAAAAATTGAAAATGGTAAAAGGGAAGAAAGGGAAAAGAAGAAAAGGAAGGGGAAAAGTGAAGTAAGGGAATTAGAAACGGGAGAAGGAAAGGGAAACGGGAGAAAACGGGAAGGGAGAGCGAAGCGAGCCATGACCCTCTGATAGTGACGGGAAGCGCAAATAACCATAGAATACGGGCGAAGCCACGATGGGGATGCTAGATTTGGGATTGTAATAATTTTTTTGTTTATATTTATTGGACTTTTTTATTGAACTAATTTTAATTCATTCATAAAATGGATTGGTTTAACAAATATTGTTAAATTTTCTTATCTTCCTTTATTTAAGTTTTGGGCAACAATTCATTGTTTATCGTATATTCCTTCAGTATTTTTCATAAAAAATTTTATTTACCGTTTTATCAGGATTTAATGAAAATCTAAATATAATATTGTCGATTAAATATTTGTATTTATTAAAAAAGCATTGCGAGTGAAGCTACATCTATTTTTTGTGGGCGAAGTCGGGACGGGGTACGCTAGCATATATATACACACACATATATATATATATGTTTATTACTATTATTATTACTTATTTCAGTGGATTCAAGAGCAATTTTTAGCCAAATTCTAATTTAACTAAGGCGTTAGAATGTAAATGTTCTTGAAATATAAAAATAGATAAACGTTAAACGCAAATTACGTATAAAAACAATCTATGCATTTTTTTTTCCAAAGCACTATTTTGTTTGTAACCTACAGTTAAAAAAGAATTAAAATAAAAAATGCAAAAAAAAAATATATATATATAATATGTATATCTGTGTGTGTAAAGTACAGTACAAAGGATATATATACTCCGTACAGCCTATGTTTCATAGTACAAGTAACAGGTAAAAAAGAAAAAAAAAACAAGAGAGCTTAGCTGTATGGGAGTTTACTGAGAATGTAGATGAGAGAGGAGAGAACGTCGTTTGATAAAAGTATAGTCGTATAAAGGATCTTGTGAGATCATCTCAATACTCTTTTTTTTTCTTTTTTTTTTTAGAAGGTGTACCAACCTCCTCACTTCACTATATATATGTATATATATATAATATTTGAATAAATTTGCATAAATGGTTAAGAAAAGATTTTAGATAGAGCGTATCATGTGTACGTAGATATCGCATACGCGTGCGTGAATTTTGAAAAGAAAAATTGAGATATATATATAGTCTTTCATGTTATGTAGGGATATATATATATATATATATATATATATATATAAGGGAGAATGACAAAGGGAGGTTGGTAACCGTGAACGATAGAGGCATACCAATTTGATTGGTCGTTTTTTTTTTTAAAAGTTGTGGCACTACTGGTAGAATGCTACCAGTGGTAGTAGATATAATTTATTAGCATCCAATGTTTATGACTAGTGATTCCGATTTATTGCTTTTGTTCTTCATTATCTATTATAATCTCTATTCACTTATTTATTCTCTGTATTTTATTTATTTATTTGAACAATACTAAATAATATCGATTGGAAATAATAATAACATAATTACTCGTTTGATGTATTAATTTAATAATTCCGTAGAATATTAACAGGGTAATGTTCTATTATAGTTATAATGAATTTTGTAAGATTTAAAAAAAAAAATACTATTCCTGACTGGCAGTCGAACCCGGAACTTCCGAATGAAAGGCAGTTACGTTATCACTGCACCACGAAAAACAATTGTTATTAATAATAATAATAATCATAACAATAAAAAAACAATTATCTTATAATCTTTTAATGGATCTCCAACAAAGTGTTTGTGAAAATCGGTTAGATTTTCTAAAAAACGTGTCGTGAAGAGGTGATATAAACTCTTTATAAGATTTTTTCATTTGCTCTACCGGACGAAAATTTTAACCGATTTTTAACAGAAATTTTTGGGATAATGTAAACTTATTGGGAATAGATACCTATTGATTTTTAAGACAATTGGTTTACGGAAACCGGAATTAGAGACAAAAATTTGAATTTTGGGTAATATTTTCAGTTTTTTCGTTCTATTCGGAGCGTTTTTTAAACCGATGAAACTTGGTGAGGGTGATACAAACCTGTTGGAAATAGAACCGTATTGATTTTCAAGCGAATCGGATTGATTTTAAACATTTTCGCCCACTGCCCAAATTGAGAATCATAGCGCCCCCCAAAATATTACCAACTGTTAAGATAAACTCTTAAAAACAGCAATTACAATTATTGTTCTGAGACTGTAACATGATCTTGGGTTAAGCTGAGAGTGCAGTCTCAATATCTTTATACTTTTCAATACATCGGCACAAAAGTAAAAAACTGCAACGCTACATTAAAGACCTCATAATTTTTCATTAAAGTTGGTTCAAATCCCTTTAATTTCCATATTTATTTGTATCGATAGGTTACATAGATCGGGAGGTATGCAGCATTAAAAACAAAACTGGCCTTTTCTCTTTAAAGTAGAATATGTACTTTCAGAAATATCGTATAGTCACATACAAAAAGAGAATTTAAACAACTATTTGTTAACCGATTTTCAAAAATAAAATGTAATTTTGTTCAAAATAAAATGCTTAATATTTTATCAAATAACATAAATTTTGATAAACGTAATATTTAAGGATATATAACGGATTGAAAAATAAACGTGGCCGCCATTTTTTAATTTGCAAAAGTATCTAACAACTGATTGTTTTCTAATTTTTAAAAAATTTATTACCAAGACGCTTACCAAATATTAATGTGATTCGTAAATCCGAACTTGAGATATAAAATTTTATATAAAAATAACAAAATGGCGGATAATGGAAGAACGAAGGAGAATTTTCCATTTTTCCTAAGGATATTTTTTGGTTAGTTTTACAAATAGAAACCGACAAATTATATCCAGCACACCATTTTATAAACATTCTATATATATATACATATATATAGTATCCCATATAAAACGCAACCCATCAATCACTCATCCATTAAATTTCAAAAGTAAAGCTTACTCCCCTACTCGTTACTGAAATGGACTCGTCCAACATCAGAACATCGCGGCGACCCAGTAAAACACTACCGATAGTAACAACAACAATGCAATCATAACGTTCAGTGTATTGCTAGAGACAAGATGATGTTTTCGCTAGATGAACGTGTTTTCATTGTCGAGTCGTACTTCAGTACGAAATCAGCGTTTGCAGTGCAAGATTTGTTTCGCCACCCAGATAAACCAGCTCCTAACAAAACATCAGTATTAAGGTTAGTCGCAAAATTTAGAGAGACTGGTTCTGTTAATAACAAGGAACACAAAAGATCTGCGTCAGTGTTGAATACAGATACAGTCACTGAAATCAAAGACCGATTACTCGCCTCGTCAAATAAATCGATCAGACGTTTGTCTGCTAAAATTAATTTGTCTAAATCGACTGTTCATCGGGCGACCAAACGTTTACAATTACGATCTTATCGTATTCAAACGGTTCATCGACTTCTTGAGCCCGACAAAGAAAAACGGCTACAATATTGTCAACGGTTCCGTCGATTTCTGCGTGAGGAAATTAATGTTAGGGATTCGTTATTTTTCACAGATGAAGCACGGTTTCATTTGGATGGCTACGTAAACAGCCAAAACAGTAGAATTTGGAGTGCTGAAAATCCCCGCGTTTATCACGAAAAACAATTACACCCGCAGAAGTTGGGCGTGTGGTGCGCGATATCGCGGAAGAAAATAATCGGTCCTATTTTTTTCGAGTACACCATTAATGCAGAACGATATCAGGATATTTTATTTCAGTTCATCGCACTCTTGGAAGAGGAAGACAGACACTGTTGGCTACAACATGACGGTGCGACATCGTACTACGCAGGTTCAACTTGTGATTTCGTCGAGGAATTCTTTGGTAATCGTGTTATCGGTCGAGGCTTGTGGCCACCAAGATCTCCAGATTTGACTGCGACGGATTTTTTTCTACGGGGTTACCTCAAAGAAAAAGCCTACAGAAACAAACCACGAACACTTCAACGATTGAAAGTCAATATTGAACAAGCTGTATTTATTATCCAGCCACAAACTTTGAAAAAAGTTGCAAGAAATGCTGTAAAAAGAATTGAACATTGTATTCAAGAAGATGGCGGCCACTTCCAACATTTACTCTAAATGTAAAGTAATGGATGGTAATAATAAAAATTACATTTACATTTACACATGCCTTTTTATTATTTCAATACCACCTACCAATATAAGGTTGGGTTGCCCTTTATATGGGACAATCTGTATATTAGCATCTCCATCGCGTCGCGGTTTCACCCACGCTGTTCGCTTACATGCGTTTCCTATAAGATCAATTTTTTTTAAATATTTTTAGTCAAGTAACTGGAAGCATTCGTAACCAGTCGTGTAACATACTGAAATAATGGCAGTGGGCGTGTTGTTTAGCTGCCTCGCCAAAAGAATAAAAGAATATAAAGAATTATAAATGTACATCAATTAAACTACATTAATTTATAAAAGGTAATATTACATTACTTTTACGTCAAAAAACAGTGTATACAGTTTAGAAAATTATAAATTAAAATTTTTTTTACTCATCGATAATAATTTAAATTCTACTAGAAATCTATCTGTACAGATTACTTTTCAAAATATATGTGAAAAAGTAAAATAAATTGTACCTGATGAAAAAATAACAAAGATATAAAAAAATATATATAAAGAAAAAAAAATATGTATGAATGAATGAGGGGAAAACAAACAAAAAAAGATAAAGAAGAAAAAAAAAGAAAATTTGATGACATTGAGAAGTTGAGTGAATGATAAGGGCAACGACGGAGAGAAAAATAAAGAATAAAAAGAAAAAAAAGAGAAGAGAATGAGTTGTTACATTTTACATTTTACATTTTACTTGGACCAAGACTGTACAAGCCAAGGCTTTTTACTTGTGATTTCCCATGATACTATCTCCATCCGTATTCTACTGCTAGAATGTAAGAGTCTATAATGTAACTTCTCTTTTTTTTTAACATTTTATAGATGTATATATTATATTGTCTTAAGATATATTTCAACATCAATTTGTTAAATTTTGAAAAGTATATTTTTTGAATTTCTTTTTTTTTTATTATAGTGTTAACGGTTGAAGAAAATCATAAAATACTTAAAAGGCCTACGTAATTACATATTTTCTTTAAAATCCTCATCATTAGATTATTGTTATTATTAAAACTGGTCATAAATATTGTGATGAAAAGATTGTTTGCAAAAGACTTTAGCATTATCTACGTTTCGAAAATAATATATTTATTTATATATATATATATATATATATATATATACAAGGTGTCCCATATAAAACGCAACCCATCAATCACTCATCCATGAAATTTCAAAGCTTACTCCCTTACTCGTTACTGAAATGGACTCGCCCAACATCTGAACATCGCGGCGACGCAGTATTTTTTTTTCTTTTCATCAGTGATCCATCCTCTCTTCTCTGAGAGCTGGTGACCCGCAATTCATTCTGCTGACAATTTCCAGCCATGGCTCAAGGTCCTCTGCAAATCGGTTTTCTCCTCTTCAATTTGGTCCAGCATGTTTTCAGCGGTCTTACGCGTTACCTGTTACCCTCGATTTTTCTTTTACCTTATTATTATCTAAAAATCTGATTTAACGAAATAATTTTTAATATTCTATACTATATAGGTCTACTTTTTTTTTCTTTTTGATAACTATTTATTTATCTGGAATCCTTAATTTAGTCAATTTGTTTAAATTGTATTTGTGTTTTAGTTCATTATTTAACTTACCGAATAATTCTTGTAGGATACGTGAACCTATTTTTGAATGATACCTTAATTTATATTAAAAAAACACCTGAGTTTTAGGGGCATATTTTCCGTAGACTAACAGAAGTTTTGTATCTTTCATAAATTTCTTTAATATCCGTTAAATTTACCTAAACCTCCATCGTTTAATAACTTTCATTTTCAGAGGCCCACTGTTTTGAATTCAGTTTTGTTTAATGTCAAACTAATTCTACATTCTGGCTTAAATCCAATGTAGTTTTAACCCTGCTTTTTGGCCAGTTAACTCTCTTTTATTACTACAAATCACTGATTATCCACCCATCCAAGATAATATTAGGCTTTATAAATTATAATATTTACATAATATTTTAATCATATAATCACGTTTGGTTAATTAAATTAGATTATTTATAACAGGGTTTATTTATAACTGGATAATTTCCAGTTCTACGCTTGTCAATTTTAGCTTGGAACAAGTTTATTTTATATATTTTTATTTGATGTGAATGTCTTTATATCCTTTACAATTTTTTCTAAGGATTAAGTTTTGTGAAAAATCATTTATATACATAAATGTATTTAATTATTTAATTGTAGAAATGGTTGTGAAAACCTCCTTGGCGGAATGAAACAGTCTCTACCTTTTATTCGGAGGTCCCAGGTTTAAATCCTGGTCAGGCATGACATTTTTCATACGCGATAAAATTCTATTTCCATATCCCACGCACAAGATTTAAAAATATGTGACAATATCAAGCAAAAATAAAACTTACAACTGCGGGTTGTTTCTGATGTACTCCTTAAACACACAACTTAATTTAAAATATTTATCATTTTATTTAAACATATATTTTCGTTTACTTAATATAATTATTCTAAAAAAATCGCGCGCACATACCGTATTTAATTCGCACAGGTGTGGTGGTCCTATACAAACTATACTAATGTAAATTACACAGAAAGAAATTTCGTTTTTACGGTCGATCGACTGACTGAAATATTTTGGTGGAATTGTTCACCGTGTTAGTCACGTACGTTTTCGAGGTTGTCCGGGAAAAAATCCTGTTATGAGTGGAGGAAATGTATTTTCAAAGATATATTACATGGCTCTGTATATAAAGTAAGAAGTTGATTAAAAATATTGTGGTAATTGTCGGATTTTTGTTTGCCGAGAAAACTTTTGTAAATGTCTTGGAATGATGTCCAAGCTGTATTTTCTACATTATTTAACATCGAGTATACATCATCTTTGACCAATTCTCTTATTTGAGGGCCAACAAATATTTCTTATTTAATTTTTCCTTCATTTACATTCGGAAATTTCTGCCTGATGTACAAAAATCCGGGATTATCCTTCTTTATTGCTTTTACAAAATTTTTCATTAGTCGTAGCTTGATAGTGAGAGGAGGTAAAAATATTTTTTGGGATTCAACTAAGGGCTCATGAATAATATTTTTCCCTTTTTGTAGTTAAGTGTCTCGTTTCTTACATTCCCCTTCTAATAACGCTGTATGTATGTGTGTGTGTGTGTGTGTGTGTGTGTGTGTGTGTGTGTGTGTGTGTGTGTGTGTGTGTGTGTGTGTGTGTGTGTGTGTGTGTGTGTGTGTGTGTGTGTGTGTGTGTGTGTGTGTGTGTGTGTGTGTGTGTGTGTGTGTGTGTGTGTGTGTGTGTGTGTGTGTGTGTGTGTGTGTGTGTGTGTGTGTGGGTTTTGGGTGTGTGCGTGCGTGTGTGGGTGTGGTATATTTATTTATTTACGTAATACCAAGTTACGTAGTAACAGCACAGTGACATGACGTCAACAGTATTCTGGAGAGAAGCTTAGACACATCTGTACACAGTCTACTATTTAAGTTAAAGTGTTCCGATAAATGTGTAGTCTTGAACAGACCTAGATCGACCATTCATGAGACGTGTGGTTTAATTGAAATCCAACCACCAAAGAACACCGTCTATGAATTCAAATGTATATAAAAGCAAACGAAGTTTACTAGAATTTGAACTTTGTAACTCTCAACTTCGAAAATCAGCTGATTTTCCGACGACAAGTTTATCCATAATGGGTTAGTCTAGTACAATAGTAATTTTTGATCGAGCCAGGAAAGTTATGCAATACTTGGTTAACTTTTTTGAAATGAAAAAGAAATTATCTTAATTTTTAACATAAAAATTCGGAATTAAATTAAATAAACAGGTTTAATTTAACAGAAATATTATAAACAAAGTAAAAGGTTATCATAAAAGAAATGATATGAAATTTATTTAAACGTTTTTAATTAATAATTAATTTAAAAAAAAATAATATTGATTACACTACTATCAAAGATAACGAATGCGACATTTGGAACTTTTCTTTGTTATAGGGTGCATAGGAAAAGCTGTTAAAATATTTACAATATTTTAGTGGAATGCAGCCACAAGGAATATTTTATAATATTAAATGAAAATTCCCAAAATATGCTAGGCACGCATATGTATGTGCTTTATATACTTAATATTTATTAAACAACCTGTTAGATTTTAACTTTCTTTTAATACCAGTATCTAATATATATATATATATATATACATTACCGATAATACATATATATATATATATATATATATATATATATATATATATATATATGTATTATCGGTAAATAACACATAACACATTATGAATTTTTGTTGTACGTGTCATCTCTTCCTATGTTATTCTATGTAAGAATTTATAAATCACCGTTACGTATATTTAAACCAAGTGAATTTTAATTCATTTACGTATTTTTTAATATTTATCTAAAATAAATATTATACCGCAAAAATAATAATAATAAAAATAATACTAATAGGCCTTTTTCGTATTAGCTTTCGGAACCATTGTAACGTATTATTTCAGACGATGATTTGTTTGACTATAAATGAAGTGCAGTCTTGTGTAATCTCAGGTCAACCATTCCTGAAATCTTTGGTTAATTGAAACACAACTACCAAAGAAGAGCTTTTACTAAAAAATTGATTTGTAAAAAATCCCCTCTTGGACTATTCCGGTAGACCACTAACCGGGCAGTTCCTTACCTTAAGCGGCTTTATCTGCAGTTCTCAAAATGCCGTTTGCCTTTATCGTGTTGGAGCACTTGATGGGCACAGACGTACCCCCTCCGAGATCACCGTTAGATATTGCTTCAGAGGATGAGATGACGGGAAAAAATCCTGTTAAAATGCCAACCCTGACCAGGATTAGAACCCGGGACGTTCGAATGAAACGCTGCCACTCGCGCCACAGGGCCGGTAGCCGAAGTCTTCTTGGTGAAAGATAGAATAGCGAATTGAAGTGTCAATATATAGGTTCACAAATGTAATAAGCCTCTAATGAAGACATATCCTTTGCTCTGGTCACCACTTTTGAGAACGAAATCAATATCTCACCCAACTTCTTGATTTTTAACTAAATCAAAAGGAGTTTGAGGAAATTGAATTTTAGGAAAAAAATTTCGTTGTTGCGATCTTCACTTTTGTTTTATTGGTATGAAAATAATAAATTTTGGTTTTTAAAGAGTCAATCAAGTAATGAACTCTGTGCATAGTCTAATACTAATTGAAATTATAAATAGGAAGGGTTTTTCGGTGTTAGAGGAAGCCGCGTGGATCGCGCTTCCGCGGTTAATTCGATATTGAGGGCTGTAAGTTATAGTAGGTGGTCGTGATTGAATGGGGTTGTGTAAATACAATAATGGAAATATCTGCCGAGGCGTTTGCATCCTGACATAGGTCAAGCTGATGACGGTGTTGTGTTTAAATAGTTTAGAGAGTCTAAATGACGATCTCTGATAAAGTCCATCAGGGCTAGAAGTGTAAATTGTGATCGTCACAATGCTTCCTTTATTTCATACAAAGAAGTTTAAATTTAAACCAAAAATAATCGATGTTCCGTTTCGATCGCTAATCTCATCTAATTAACATTAAATATGTTATTCTCTGATATTAGAAGCGATTAATCAAATTCATCGCATTCAAGATACATTGTGAATTTTTACTAAAAAATATTTTTATAAAAAAAAATTAGACAAAAGGCAAACGATCTAACCATTTATTTGTATCGTTATCTTTCATCAATGTAGTTTTTTTTAACCTCCAGGTTCACCACCGTTAGGCATACTTCAGAGGATGAGATGAGGGCAAAGTATCGTGTGAAAATGCCATCCATACCTGACCGGGATTCAAACCCGGTAACTCCCGATGAAAGGCTACCACTCACGCCATGGAGGCCGACTCATCCGTGTAGTTAACATAATATGTATATCATGATTGGATCTTTCTATTTATAAAATTATGATAATTTGATTAAATTTTTTCATACATGCCATGAATTTGATTAATCGCCTCCTATGTTAAATAACATGATATATAATTTGTATGTTTAACGTTAATTAAACGAGGTTAGCAAGCGTAGGTTATGTTTACTTTAAAATAAACTTCATTTTTTACAGGGTTTTTCGTAATCTATTTACATTGCAGATTCGTAGTGGGAGATGTTTTTTAATTTCTAGTTTTCGTTTTGACGCCCACCGTAGCTTATCTATGTTTGTCGACATATAGTGGCGAAGGACTGAATAAACAAATATTTCAGTTTTTCACCGACGTATTTGGTATGTATCGACATTCATCGGAGAATATTGATGTTCTCTATTTTCGGTCTTTCACAGTTTTATATATATATATATAAATGTGTAAATTACATTTATATATATGTATATAAATGTATATTTTTTTTATTTTACCAAAGGGCATTTGTAAGTGGGTTTTTGCTTGTGTCCGTCTCCCCCTTAGGTTAGCACCGGAATGTACCGATTACTAGCGGAAAATCCCGATTCGTTAGTATAAATTTCTAATTTAACTTTTTTTATATCAGTTTTCATCATTCAAAATAGAATTGTTTTATACAAAATTTAATCAATTTTACACACTTAATAATCCCATTCCGAGACGCTTTCCTCCAGGACAAACCACTTGGAGGACCTAAGCACGCCTCGGCAGCTAGTAATATATATGTATATATATATATATATATATATATATATATAATTTTTAATTGTAATTCTTTACTCTAAAGTAATTAATCACCCATATTTTATTCGTAAATCTAAAGTTGAATGAAAAGAGAGAGAGTGTGAGTGAGTGAGAGAGAGAGAGAGAGAGAGAGAGTTAGAGAAAATTGTTTACGTAATGTTCATTAACTACACACAATAGCGCTACCAAACAATACAGCAGCAACAAAACGTACTGGTTATGACCGGCTTAGTTAACCTAATGTAGAATTAAAACAACGCTTCTTACCTTTTTTTTATTTTACATATAAATTTAACTATGTTAAAAGAAATCATTTCACGAAAATTTTAAATATATAAATTCAACCAAATATATATATATATATATATATATATATATAAAACATTTATATAATGTTAAGTACGTTTGTTAAGTACCACACATCTCAGGAATGATCGAACTGAGAATGTAACAAGACTACATTTCTTTACACTCATACATATCGTCCTCATTCATCCTCCGAAGAATTATCTAAACGGTAGTTACCGGAGGCTAACCAGGAAAAGAAAGTACGTTTGTGAAAGATTCAAAAACTCAAAATGTTCTGCACCGATTGAGCTCAAATTTTTTATTTGATATATATATATATAAATCAAACATCAGATAATAGCTGCGACATTGTTACCAGGTGGAAGGACTGCGCATTCAGCTCTGAAATCGCCATTAAACATCAAATCATCGAGATTCCCACGTGCAGATTTCCAAAGCATCCTGTATGGGAAAAGTATTATAAAAATGTAAACTCATTGTTTGGGATGAATGCACGATGGCACATAAAAAATTGCTTAAAGCTCTTGATCGATCGTTACGAGATTTGCGAGGAAACGTTCAACCGTTCGGGAATGCTTTGATATTGCTCGCAGGAGATTTTAGGCAAACATTTCCTGTAATTTCTCGATCGATACCAGCAGACGAAATAAACGCTTGCCTGAAATATTCAACACTGTGGCGACACGTACGTACAGTGTAGTTGACTACGAATATGCGTGTCCAGTTGCTGAATGATCCATCAGTTGAGGTATTCTCACGACAGTTACTGGACGTTGGAAACGGACAGCTGCCAGTCGATGAGACGTCTAGACGAATATAATTTCCTGATAATTTTTGGCCATCTTGCGTTGAGCTGATTGGTTTCCCTTTGTTTATATTTCCAAATTAAAAATAGATAGATAGATTTATTAAAAATAGATGAAAACAGTCTTTGATGCGGGTTATATATCGTGTTTTTTTTTTTTTTTTAATAAAATACAAATGTTTTAGCTGTTAAATATAATTCAAAGAAATTTGGTCGTTGTGTTTGACAGCGGCCATCTTGCATTGATCTGATTCGTTTTCCTTTGTTTATATTTCCAAATTAAAAATGTACAAATTTAAATAGATAGATAGATTTATTAAAAATAGATGAAAACAGTCTTTGATGCGGGTTATATATCGTGTTTTTTTAGTTTTTTTTTAATAAAATACAATTGTTTTAGATGTTAAATATAATTCAAAGAAATTTGGTCGTTGTGTTTGACAGCGGCCATCTTGCATTGATCTGATTGGTTTTCCCTTGTTTATATTTCCAAATTAAAAATGGACAAATAAAAAATAGATAGATAGATTTATTAAAAATAGATGAGAACAATTTTTGATTCGGGTTATATATCGTGCTAAAATTTGAGCTCAATCGGTGCAGAACATTTTGAGTTTTTGAAGCCGTTCACAAACGAACTTAACATTTTTTTATATATATAGATATATATAGTTACTTTAATTAATTTTTTTTTTTAAATTTCAATTGATGTATCCTAAATTATTACTAGGATAGTTCAGGGAAAGTATTAGTTCTTACAAAGATATAGTGGAAGCATGACGAAATGACTTAAGATATTTATCAAGTATGATCCTTTAGATTATGTGTTGTATAATTTCAGGCGCTTGCTTTAAATTGATGATTCTTTGTGACAATGTAGTAAATTTTTTTTTAAAAATAGATAAAAAACTTTGCAAACACGCAAAAAATATTATATTTAATTTTAATGAATTTTTCTCTTTGCTTTTTCGATTGTATAAATGTCATGTGGTTAAATTTAACATGGACGTATATAGGTTCAAGATGATAAACAGAAGGGATGCCCAGAAACCGATGTGACTAATGAAATGATCATAAAAATCCATAATGCGTATTAAATGATCGCCTACTAAAGGTGTAAACCAGCTTACCGGCACCCCAAACATCTTTATATACCGTATACACTATATTTTACATGATTTTTTAAATATGAAAAATCATTTTGCTCGATGGATGTTGCGTTTATAAAAAGTCGACCAAAAAATTATATCACTGATTACTTCAGTCAAATATTTAAAATTATTTAAACGCAAACGAGATGCGACTACAATCCTTTTAAAAGGAATGATAGCTTTAAAAAAAAACTCTGCTTTTCACCGTAAGATAAAACAGCCTTGTAAAATATCAACTGCTTTGAGCGTGCTGATGGTGCGGTCAACGAGACTTATTTGCTACCTCCTTTCACTAATCACGTTGTTTCGAATGATTTGTTTTCTAAAGAGTGTGATTCGTAATGAGTGGCAAAATAAATGACTCACCGGGTTGGTCCTAGTGGTGAACGCGTCTTCCCATATCAGCTAGCTGATTTGAAAGTTGAGAGTTCCAGCGTTCAAGTCTTAGTAAAGCCAGTTATTTTTACACGGATTTGAATACTAGATCGTGGATACCGGTGTTCTTTGGTGGTTTTGGGTTTTTCAATTAACCACAGATCTCAGGAATGGCCGAACTGAGAATATTCAAGACTACACTTCATTTACACTCATACATATCATCCTCTGAAGTGCTATTTGAACGGAAGTTACCGGAGGCTAAACATGAAAAAGGAAAGATAAAATAAATGGAATAACCCACCGGGTTGGTCTAGGATTAACTCGTCATCGCAAATCAATTGATTTCGAAGTCGAGAATTCCAAGGTTCAAATTCTAATAAAGACAGTTATTCTAGTAAAGACAGTTATTTTTACACGGATTTTAATACTAAAACTGGTGTTCTTTGGTGATTTTTTTTTTTTTTTTTGGATTCCGTAGGGGAAGGAAAAGCTCTGCCAGCCGTCGTCAAGCCCTCTCTGACTGCAAGTGCGGGGCTCACACCCGCTAAAACCATTTCTAGCCACGCAGGGGCCGGATGTAATTCATAAGGTTCACAGCTCCAACGCAATCACCCGGACGCTCTTGTCACCAAATTAGAATAGCCGGAGCGATGTTCCCAAGGGATCATCGACGAACGACGAGTACGAAGAGCCCACCCCCCGACGCTGGCCATCCACAATCACCCGGTATCGGTTGCTGTTCCATAAGTTAACTAACTCCCGGCCTATCTGTCTCCTTCCTCCGCTGTCTTGTTTCGAATAATGGCTGTCACCACAGATGTTACCCTCCCCCAACCTTCTCTATCACTCAACTTCACATTTATGGTATCGTCCGCGTTGACTGCACCTTGATCCATCATGTAGGTCATCCAGGAGAACACTACATGTTTGATCGTATTCTTCTTACCACAATCATAGCAGCATCTAGTGTTACTCCTACTCATACGGTACAGGTAGTCTTGGAAGTAGCTATGCCTTGAGAGGAACTGGGTGCTTCTTCTCTACCCACAGCCTCTTTGGTGGTTGGGTTTCAATTAACCATACAATTCAGGAATGGTTGAACTGAGACTGTACAAGACATCTTCATTCATCCTCTGAAGTAATATCTTACGGTGTTCACGGAGACAAAACTAAAAAGAGAGAGAGAGAGTGAGAGAGGGAGAATGAATGGAATGCTACCATCAATAAATAATCTAGTTAAGAACACTTTATCATCCTGGAGCTTTTCAAGGAATAACCCTGGTTTTCGAATAGGACATACTAGGCACATCCATGGATATCTGATGACTCAGACATCAACCCGTTTGTGTTCCTGCGTCTGCCAACCGGTGTAATATACTTGGATTGTGTCGGTGATACGGCGTTGGGTCAGAAATTTAAAATTGGGGCTAACATCAGAAATACTTAAGGGAACAATAAATCTATGTTATCAAATGTCTTACGATTTCTTAAGACCTTACATCTGGATTCAAAAATTGTATTCGTTAAATATTTTTGGTCTATTTATGCCATTTGGTGTATGTCAGATGGTAGTTTTGTTCTTTTAGATTAAATTTTAATTATTATATTTAATTGACTTTTAGCATATCGCGTTCCAGCGCTAATGACGTAACTTCGTTTTGGGCCGAGGAGTAAAGAAGAAAAGTCAACGCGGATCATGATATTTTTATGAAAGTTTAAAGGAAAAATATCTGTTTTTACAAACTAGAGATAATTGGAAATGAAATAAAGATGAATTTTGCTTTTAAAAACAACATAAAAATTGTAATTTCGTAATCATTAGCCTTATACTTACAGCAGCATATTACGGACAGTTACAATTTTAGGATATGTATTTTTAATTGAATGAAATTTATTGAAACAAATATATCTAAATAGTATTTTAAAATGTTATATTAATTAAAATTTCACAAATTTTTAAAATTTTAAATTAACTAACGAAAGTATGAATGGAATAAACAAACACATCTTAGTTCTTGATATAACAATAAAACTTAAATAGAATGAAGAAACATCGTAGTGTGTAATGTTTTAATAAAATTGTCACTTACGAGAAAGTTGTTGTTAACGTCTCTCATGAAAGAGACAGTCGTTTCAAACTGCTTTATTAAAACAGTTGTTTACGTGAGACCGTTGCGTAAATTCGTTGTTTTATCAACATCTCTGTCTGGATTGTATTATGTGTATTGAATTTATCGTCAGCGTATTGCCGTGTAATTCATCATCAAAATATTTTCACACTAATCTTTATAACCTGTCAACTTGAATGTAGAATTTTTAGTTGTAATTTTGATTGTAAATGTTCTGGTAATTATTGTATTGTATATATAGAACTTTTCTTTTTACCTTCGGGATCACCGTCTTAGATATTGCTTCAGAGGATGATATGAATGATTTGTAGGGTGTGAAAATGCCATGCCTGACCGGGATTCGAACCCGGGACCTCCGGATGAAAGGCCGAGACGCTACTACCCGGGCCACAGAGGCCGGTGTATATATAGAACTAGACAGGATAAATTGATTTTTTAATAGTATTTTCGCGTATTCGCTGTACGTCCACAGGATATTGAGAAATTATCAAACGTAAAAATTTCTTAAAAATTCGATTTATTACTGTAGAAACATTGAAGATAATTTTTTTTCGGAGGGAGGCGGAAATGCATTTACGCACGGAGTGTTGGGCTCCCACTGATGGTATTATCCAATCACAATCAGCAGACAACCGACTAAAACCACCCCCCTTTTTACTAGGACTCGACCCCGAACCGTTATATTACTTCCGGCCAAGTTCTCCTTTACTAGTCTGAGAAGGCTGCTATCTAATTTTCAGGACTACCCTGGTCACTCTTTTTGGTGCTGAGAATGCTGTCCATTAATCGGACTACACTCTCCCAACTGCTCTGGTTACGCAGCATCATCGCAACCACGTTGTGGGGGCTCAGCGCTTCGAAATCCGCCTCTAGTGTCCCTCGATTTGCCGCCCAACGAGCAAATTTGAAAAAGGTGTGCTCGGCGTCGTCCCGGACACCGGGGCAATACAGGAAGTCAGAGAACGGCGCTTTTCCTTTGACATGGAATTAAGCGCGGAAGTACCAAGTGACCCGTTAAAAACTGGGTCTTGTAGTACTCCACCTCTCCATACCACCGCTTCGTCCATGGTCTGACCGAGAGGATAAGCCTTGCGGTCCATTGTTCTTTGGTGTCGTGGTCCCAGATCTCTTGCCATGCGAGTGCGTTTCTCGTTGGCCATGGTATCCCGTTTTTCGCCTGCTCGTCGTTTCCTGTAGATCGTCTGGCGCTCCCTTGCCAAAATAGCAATAGGTATGACGCCGTGTAATAATGTAACTATATGTCTTAGCGTATGTCTGGTGGTGAACGCGTCTTTCCAATTCAGCTGATTTGGAAGTCGAGAGTTCCAGCGTTCAAGTCCTAGTAAAGTCAGTTGTTTTTACACGGATTTGAATACTAGATCGTGGGTACTGCTGTTCTTCTTTTGTGGTTGGGTTTCAATTAACTACACATTTCAGGAATGGTCGAACTGAGACTGTGCAAGACTATACTTCATTTAGACTCATAGATATCATCCTCTGAAGTATTATCTGATTGGTAATTACCGGAGGCTAAACAGAAAAAAGAAAGAAAAGATAAAATTAGTGAGGGGGGTTCTACTCCAGAAATTTTTTTTCTGAGCCTTTTCAAGGTCATAGTTAAAATTTTCTGTAAAATAAAAGAACCGAAAAAAACGAATCAAATTGAATGGCTGGAAGCAGGATAATAATCTAATTCTACACTTTCACATAGAAGAATATCGTACACGATTTTTAAGCACGCTTGAAATCCGTATTCGGTTTAACCGAAAAAACAATAAAATTTCATTACAGATAATACTTTTTAGTATTATTAGATAATAAATTAATAAAATGTCTGCTTATAGTCCAATGATGCCTAATTTAAATTTCTATCTACGCGGAAACAAATACATAATTAGTTTTTACTAATTACATTCTCTAATTATCTTCCTGCGTGTTTTTGGACAGATTTGGTAATCAAAGAACCTTTGCTTTCTGCCATCTTCTGATCACTAGTGAAAAAAAAAAAACAACTTAACCTCTTTCATTTACTTCCACTGACTAAAATAGAAAAGGGAACGAACAAGGAACGTTCCATATACACGCGGAGTAAAAAAACTATCTACCACCAGCATGCTAGGGTCGGCACTGTGGAAACGACGGTGCTGTTTGTCCCTCACAGCCTCGAGTACAGCCTCCTATGTGCGCATGCGCGCAACAGCCAAACACAACGCCGCTGGAACTGTGAAACGCACAGTTCCATACAAAAATGTTGTATCTTTTTCATAAACTGGGGAATGGTTACTGACATAAACTTAAGGATTATATATTTTACAAGTATAGAGAAAAAATTAAATAAAAAAAGACTCATTATAGTAAATGTTATCGATAATATCAAGTGTAAATAGGGGGTGCTGCAGTTCCACAATGCCTATACACGAGTCGTCACTGGGTATAGAGATCAATAAAATTAAATGGTTAAAAAACAGAACAAGCAATCGAATATAAAAAAAATTTCCACTAGTAATATATGAGAGAAAAAGGAAGACATAATAAATTAACAATGCTTATATATAAAAAACAAAGTCAAAACCACGAAACTTATACAAGTCATTAACAAAAGAATTCATATTAATAAATTAAAGTAATTTAACAGTAAAATTTCAGTACCAAATGGATGATATTTATTATACAACCAACTCTAGACCCAATACATGAAGCCTTTTCAGTCGACTCACATCTTTACTATTATCTAAAAGGTTAACAGCCAGATGGTTATGGTACATACTTTTAACTATCTTTCGTTTTCCTGTTTAGCCTCCGGTAATTACCGTTCAGATAATACTGCAGGGGATGAATGAGGATGATATGTATGAGTGTAGTGTAAATGAAGTGTAGTCTTGTACATTCTCAGTTCGACCATTCCTGAGATGTGTGGTTAATTGAAACCTAACCACCAAAGAAAACCGGTATCCCACGATCTAGTATTCAAATCCGTGTAAAAATAACTGGCTTTACTAGGACTTGAACGCTGGAATTCTTCGACTTCCAAATCAGCTGATTTGGGAAGACGCGTTCACCACTAGACAAAACCGGTGGTTTATACTTTTAACTAAGCCAGTGAATTTCTGCATGAGTATTAGTATAGAATTTCTGCCATCCCTATGTAATCGTGGCGCCCCTTGTTCTTCGCAAACCATGGCGACTTCGAAATGTTTTCAGCATTTTGTTATGAAGTTATGTCAATTTTTGGATGATGTCGGTATTACTAATCTTTGCCTTAACCAAAATTTGTATCCCGCAGGTCCATATTGACTTTAAAAATGGTTTGTAAAACTACAGTCTGTTAGTTAACATTCTTTCTAACAACCACTTTAACTGTCTAAGTTTGATATTTAATTATTTTTTCTTACATGATTTTTCCGATTTATAAATGGCATATTTTTTTTTAGTTTTTCTTTTTTTTTTTTTTAAATGTTATGAATTAATTTATATAATATAATCTATATATATAAAAATGTTAAGTTCGTTTGTGTACGTTTCAAAAACTCAAAATGTTCTGCACCGATTGAGCTCAAATTTTAGCACGATATATAACCCGCATTCAAAATTGTTTTCATCTATTTTTAATAAATCTATCTATATCTATTTTTAGTTGTACATTTTTAATTTGGAAATGTAAACAAAGGAAAACCAATCAGATCAATGCAAGGTAGCCGCTGTTAAACACAACCACCAATCACAAAGACACCCCGTATGGCCGTTTCCAATGTAAACAAAATCACAACTGATTAAGTAACAAATTTCTTTGAATTATATTTAACAGCTAAAACATCTGTATTTTATTAAAAAAAAAAAATAAAACACCAAAACAAAAAGAAAAGTCACCAAGAAGGATGTCTTACAGTAAATAAATTAAAACACCCAACTATCTTATAGTCCAGTTAGACTTATGACTATGCAAACAAAAAAAGTCGAAATAACCAAATACACAGAAAATAATATCCCTACATAATGACCAAAATTATCCTTTGTTATGTTAAATATTCACCACTTTTTTCTGAATTTACGGAAGGCATTTACAACGAAGCATTGATAAATATTGAAGACAATGTATATAATGTTCTTAGTCAATTGGGAATGCCAGCACCCATCCGAGCTGCGATTGCTTCATTTGATGTGGATTTACGCCGTGAACAGAGTTACAACATTGGTGATCTTCAGTCATATGTCCAATCAAACATTCTCAAATTAACGCGTGAACAACGGTTCGATCAAAAAATGACATAGCTCTTGCTTCGTCTGGAATAGCTGCGACATTGTTATCTGGTGGAAGGACTGCGCATTCAGCTCTGAAGTTGCCATTAAACATGCAAATCATCGTGACTCCTACGTGCAATATTTCCAAAGCATCCTGTACGGGAAAAGTATTACAAAAATGTAAACTTATTGTTTGGGATGAATGCACGATGGCACATAAAATATCGCTTAAAGCTCTTGATCGATCGTTACGAGATTTGCGTGGAAATGTTCAACCGTTCGGGAATGCTTTGATATTGATCGCAGGAGATTTTCGGCAAACATTGCCTGTAATTTCTCGATCGACACCAGCAGACGAAATAAACGCTTGTTTGAAATATTCAACACTGTGGCGACACTTACGTACATTGTAGTTGACTACGAATATGCGTGTCCAGTTGCTGAATGATCCATCAGTTGAGGTATTCTCACGACAGTTACTGGACATTGGAAACGGGACAGCTGCGAGTCGATGAGACGTCTAGACGAATATCAATTCCTGATAATTTTTTGTAATTTAGTAACATCGAAAGAAGAACTGATCGAAAAAGTATTTCCTGATATTCAAATTAATCGTAGAAATCTCAATAGGCAGGCTCAGTGAACGAGCTATCCTTGCCGCAAAGAATAAAGATGTCTATCAACTTAATAATGTTATTCAATCCAGCATTCAAAGTGAGGAAATTATATATAAGTCGATAGACACCGTTGTGGAAGCACATGAAGTAGTTAATTATCCAACGGAATTTTTAAACTCACTTGATCTGCCAGGGATGCCACCACACATATTTAAATTGAAAATAGGTGTGCCAATTATCCTGTTGCGGAATATTAATCGGTCAAAACTCACCAACGGCACGCGATTTGCAGTTAAGAAATTGATGAATAACGTAGTGGAAGCAACGATTTTAACGGGGCCTTTCAAAGGTGAAGATGTCGTCATTCCTCGAATACCCATAATCCCTTACACCATTTTAATTTTTTAAAATTACAATTCCCAATTCGATTGGCATTTGCAATCACAAACAATAAAGCTCAAGGTCAATTTTTATAATTGTGTGGTAGATTTAGATGCGGATTGCTTCTCACATGGACAACTTGTATGTGCGTTTTCCCGAATCGGCAAACCAGATAGCCTTTATATCTACGCAGACAGTGGAAAAACAAAAAATATTGTATATTCACAAGTATTGCAAAATTAAACTTCTATGAAACGTATGCTTTGTTTTGTTTCTCATTTCTCATCCATGCAACTACAATGTGCCACAGCGAAGCGTGGCAGGTACAGCTAGTTTTTTTCATAAAAGTATTTACTTTTAAAAATTTTCCCTTTGTATGGATTATTCTATATATATTTAAAAGAAAGATAAAAGGATAAAGTTAGAGGTCCAGTCAGATTGATGGGAAGGGAAGTGTTGAGGTGAACAAATTTTATTGAAAAAGCCTAGTTCCAAAAAAAAATAAAAGTTGGACGAAAATAAAATTAGGGCAAAGTCAAATTTGATTAGACTGCATTACAGAAGTAACATACGTTCTTGCTTTAGATCAGGGCTTTTGGGACCAACAGTGTACACAGGAAAAAAAAAACGATGGGGTTTTAGTAGTAGTAGAAACGGTTTTGTTGTGTAGTATTTAGGGGGATGATAGGGTATGGATCAGGGGGGAAACATTACTGGAATAATGGTAGGGGAAATAGTACCTACCAAAGAGTACGTTTATTTTCCATCTTCTCTTATATAAAGATCTTCTATCAGATCGCTGTTTTTGTTTGTTGTAATATAAAAAAAAACTGATATAGAGAAAGATAAAAAAATGAAAACAAACGATAGGGTTCAGAATAAATAGTAGGGGTAAACGTTTGGTAGGAGTTCTTGTAAAAAAAAAAAGTATAAAAGAACAAGTGTACTACATGGGTCAAAACGAGCACTGAATCCTAAATTGTGAGAGGGCGAGAGTCTGGTCTCTCTTCTCCTATGAAACGTCTTTTTTTTATGTTAAAATGAAATTAACTCTTAAATGTAATATCATCACCCTAAATTTCGTTTTATCAAACATTAATTATTTAGATTTAACCAATTATAAATCTCTAATGAACAAGTGTATTCGTTAAACATCATTCTAGTAAAAATTTATCTTAACCTCTTTTACTAACTATATCACTTTGTGAAACAAAGTTCTTTTTTGTTTTCAATTGAATCAAAATGCTCTTTTTTTGTTTTTTTTTTTCAAAAATACAAAACCCATCGATCTTTATAAAGGAAAAAAATATGATGTGGACGTCACATTACTTCTTTGTACACCTATTAAATTACATTTTATTTCATTAATAATTTCTAATATTTTTGCATAATTTTTTTTATTGTTATTATTGAATTATTTATCGTATATTTTTACAATCAGTGGTTAATAATTATAAATAAATCAATATATTGAAATTTAAAAAAAAAGTTCAAAGAAATATGATTCGAAGCGATGTGCCTTCCCCTTGTAAGATCCAAATATTTCATTAATTACAATTTTATTTGGTTATAACTATGAAACCAATGAATGAAAATAAGTACCACTTGTGAAAAAGCTCTCATTAAGGGCTTATTATTATTACACTTAATAAAAATTATAAAATCCAAATCTTTTGGAATTTGGCCTTTTTTGAACAATTTTTGTCCAGTTGATTGCAGTCAAAAGGGAAGGGCAAAATGTTACAAAATCCTAAATCCAAAATTTCAACATCCTAAGTCTAATCGTTTATGAGTAATGTGAGACATATACGTACGATGTTACGCCAAACTAATCAAAATTGATTCAGGGATGGTCAAAATCGATTTTAATCGATTAATCGATATTTCCGTTGCTGAAAACTGAAAATTTTCGCGATCACAATACTTTCTGTACTTCGTATAAGAAACTAAAAAAAAACCGTTTTAGTAGTGTAAATTCAAAATAGTTAGTTCAAATGTTTTTTTTTTTCATTAATTAAAATTAATTTATTTTTCATTTAAATCATTAAGAGAAGAATTAATTTTTTTCATATGTATTAATTAATCGGTCCAGTAGAATTAAATTATTGATCCCCGTGAAAAAAATGCGCTCAATGTAGTTTGAATTTTAAATGAATTAATTTCTATGAAGTATATACCTTGTTGAAAGAAATTGAATCGTACATCATCCAGTATTAACGATTGTATTTACGTCTGATTATTCCAGTGGATACACACTATTTTTCTTTTTTTTTTAATTAAAAAAAAAATTGACTTTATTTTCAAAGTTTCTTTATTCTTCTTCTGGATTATTTTATTAAATTTTATTAAAACTATTGAAATGGTGATTATTTTTAAAGTTGGTTTTAATTTTTTTAAGTACTGACCGTTTTAATTTATGATTTAAAAATTAATAAATTAGTTTTCATAATTGTTTTTAATCCTTATCCGGTGAATATAACTGGAAAAGCTATGTTAAAGGGAAACGTTTGGCAATCATGTCAAAAATTAGGTACGTGTAAAGTGTTTTGTAAATTTTTATGTTTTAGAGTCTAATTACTTCATCTAAAAAAAAAAAAGTATGTGCTTCGAACAGCTTTTTGATCTTATATTTCAGGATTGACCAAACCGATTTTCTTTAAATTTGGCTCAAAAATTTTTATATATTGATAATATTAATTTTTTTTTTAAATTTGTTAAAGGATTGGAATATTTTTGGTTAAAAAAAAATTCCGTTTTTTCTGAGCTAATTTAAAAATGTTTAACTTATATCATTTTAGCCAAATGGCCCCGATGGAACGTATCACCTCATGAATGAACTGATAGCCCTGAAATAGACTGTTTATGGTTCTGTCGTGGTGGCCCTGAAAAAGGTTGTTTGTACATTTGATGACGTAGCCCTGAAAAGGGCTGTTGCGTTCGATCACTAATTTCCAGTGATGTCAGTTCAACTCAACAGGTTGTAGTCGGGAGTTCCTGGTTAATTGGAATCTGTCCGAGCTTCCCCTCAACAGTGTTTGGTTCCCACGTGGCAGTGGTGGTCCCCAGCGCGCTCCACATTATTGGATCGGTGTCGGTCGTCTTCCGCCAGTGCGACCGAGGCGGTTCTCCCCGAACCGGTGTTTATTCGGCTCCATCTACATCGCTACGCACCTTGTCGCTATCAGGCTTCCTTCGGGCCGACCAGGCATGATGGTCCGGTGAAAATGTAGGCGTACGCCGAGATCCCAAGCTAAGCAAGGAGACTTCGTCTCTCTTTTTATTCTTTTCATGGTAGTATGGGAGCGAATGCTTTCGGTGGAACGGAACAGAACGCAAGGATAGCGGGAGAATTTTTATCTCCCTACTAATTGCAGAACTTGAATAAATGTTCCTTGCTGTTGTATCTTTCATTTATGGGCGTGTAAATATTAATTTAGTGTTACTTATAATTATTTATAATTATTATAAAAATTATAATAAATATAATTATTATAAAAATTATAATAAATATAATTATTATAAAAATTATAATAAATATAATTATTATAATTATTTTCGCCGTTACTTTTTAATCTTTACATGGAACTAGCAGTTAATGATGTTAAAGAACAATTTAGATTCGGAGTAACAGTACAAGGTGAAAAGATAAAGATGCTACGATTTGCTGATTTAAATGTCAGGAAAAGATTTTTGAAAGTGTATGTTTGGAGTGTCGCTTTATATGGAAGTGAAACTTGGACAATCGGAGTATCTGAGAAGAAAAGATTAGAAGCTTTTGAAATGTGGTGCTATAGGAGAATGTTAAAAATCAGATGGGTGGATAAAGTGACAAATGAAGAGGTATTGCGGCAAATAGATGAAGAAAGTAGCATTTGGAAAAATATAGTTAAAAGAAGAGACAGACTTATAGGCCACATACTAAGGCATCCTGGAATAGTCGCTTTAATATTGGAAGGACAGGTAGAAGGGAAAAATTGTGTAGGCAGGCCACGTTTGGAGTATGTAAAACAAATTGTTGGGGATGTAGGATGTAGAGGGTATACTGAAATGAAACGACTAGCACTAGATAGGGAATCTTGGAGAGCTGCATCAAACCAGTCAAATGACTGAAGAAAAAAAAAAAAATAATTATTTTGTTTTATTTATGGACGGATATGTTAGCTGCCTTCCTACTCTTTTGACCGGGGCTGACCATGTGAGGCTAGCCGCGTTTGAGCTTTATTCTCCCGACGAGAATCCACTTCAGTACGTCTCCTAGTCCTTTGGGTGCTAGAGTCTTCCAGCCTAGCAGGAATGCGCGTTTCGAGGGCCCTAGTGTTTGGATGATTCAGTTCTCTTCTCTTTCCGGAGTGAGTCGCATGTGCTGATTATAACGTAATTGTAAGAATTAGGGAAAGTTGGTGAATGTTTGGTGACATAAAGTTAGAGAACTTTCTTCACTCGGCCTGTGACTGTCTTCATTATTGCATCTCCGCTGGAATCGGCTAGGGTCGTATTTCAGTCCGTTGTAACGGGCTGGTCTGCATTCTTCTTTATCTTTCGGATAAACGGGTTATCTTTCGGGTTCCCATATTGCTGCTTATATAGAGCCACCAGTGAGTGGTGGAGAGCTGCGCGCTTAGCTGGCTTGGTGGGAAGAGCGTTGTGCAAGTGCGTACGTGAACTGCATCTCCATATGAGAACTTACCGGCTAGCGTTGCGCTCACCGATATGAAGCACAGCACGTGGTAACAACTTAAATAAATAATCAAAAAACAACTTTTTTTTAAATCAACCCCCACCTCTTGAAATTGTTTATATATTTTTTAAATCCTTCTTTTGCATCTACCTTTATTTTAAATATTTTTTTTTAAATCTTTGAAAGCACATAATTCATATTTTCAGCTACCAAGAAATGTTTGCAGTATTTTTAAATTATAGACCATGAATATAATATGCAGAAAAGATTTTAAAAAAGTTTGTTTTTCTTACTTTAGCTTTTATTGAAGGTGTTAAATTTAGAGAAAACTTTACTTAAGCAAATTTGTTTAATCTTCACTTATATTTGAATATTTTTAGAAAATCCTTTCTTAAAATTTAATTTTCACTTTGACAAATATTTATTCTGTTTATTGTTTAAGACATTTTCAATGCCTGAAGATAATTTTTATGTAGGATATACTCCAATCAAGATTTTTCTGTTTATGATTTATTTATCTTTATTATAATTCTAGTTTTCTTAATTTATAATTTATAATTTTCGTATCCATCAGTCGATCTATAAATTTTTATACCAACAATAAACTACGTTTTTCTTTTGTTCTGTTCTTCTGAACAAATTTTTGAAAGTAAAATCAGTAAACGTTTCCCGAAATTATTTTAGAAAGGTATACTGAAAGCTTTTTGATACTTTTCAACGAAGTTTTTTAAATCAAAAAATTCGAATTTAATACATAATTGTAATTTAGATGATAGGGATTCCTTCCTTAGATTATTTCGTCCAGCTATAATGCCAGGAAGCATTTCTTCAAGTACTCGTGAAAAGCAGTTCGTATCTATCAACATATTTTAGAATGGAAGTTTCAAAATTGGTTTTTTTTTTGTGTTCAAAGGCGCAGAAATCAAGGCGAAATCATTTGCCAGTCGACACTCCCTATCCGAGGCGTTCCGGAATCCTTATTTTTATAAACATTCTTCTTTATTTTCACGATTAAAATATGTCCTGGAAGTTTATTACATTCTTTGTGAATCGGTCTTTATATAAAACAATGACAAATTTTTATAAATTTATATACAACGCAAACTATAGTTGAAAATAAGTAATTATAGGCAACGATAAGAAATGATATACAGAGTTATCATGAAAGAATGGTGCGGTTTCAGTAATTTATAGGAAGATTGTAGGGAAATCTAGATGTTATATGTTCAGTTTTTGTATTGTTGTTGCGGTGAGTTTAGTGAGTTACTATGTTCTCGGATAAAGACAAAGCAAAGTGTGTTTTATTGATGGCTGATGTAAAATCCGTAATTTTAGTTCAACGTGCGTTTCGACGTGAATTCGGAAGAGATCCACTACACAAAAATAACATAACACGTCGGTTCAAACGATTCGAAGAAACCGGATCGGTTAAGAAACAGAAATCAACCGGCAGACCAAGTGTACCAGACGAAACGGTTGAACTAATTAGACAATCGGCAATTAGAAGTCCTGGGAAGTCCATCCCCCGTCGAAGCGTCGAATTAGGTATTGCAAAATTACAGTTCACAAAGTTTTACATAAAAAACTGAAATTACACGCTTATAAAATCCAGATACTGCAGGAATTGAAACCCGATGATGGTGTAAAACGTTACAATTTCGGTGTTGAAATGTCGGACTGAAGAAGTGAAAACGAATCGTTTTTAGATGATATAATTTTTATAGACGAAGCTACATTCCACGTGAATGGATGTGTTAACAGACACAATTCACGAATATGGGGCTCTGAAAACCCACACGCAATTATCGAGAAACAACGCGATTCGCTTACTGTTTGATGTGGTGCGATGAAAAATCGCGTAATAGGGCCTTTCTTCTTTGCTGAAAAAACAATTAAAGGAGTTGTGTATCTTGACATGTTAACCGATTATTACTTTACTCAGCAGGATGAACTCAAAAACATTCATCGACTTTCCAACAGGATGGTGCTCCCCCGCATTTCAATGCATCAGTCACGGACGCTTTGAACGAAAAATTTGGAGATCGATAGATAGGCCGGCAAGGACCCGTACTTTGGCCTCCAAGTCATT